>NW_016107574.1:912521-931260 GCF_001604975.1 Cebus imitator | reverse complement strand
TAGTAGAGACGGGGTTTCACCATGTTGACCAGGATGGTCTCGATCTCTTGACCTCGTGATCCACCCGCCTCGGCCTCCCAAAGTGCTGGGATTACAGGCTTGAGCCACCGCGCCCGGCCTTCCCAAATTATTTTTTTAAGAAATAACCAGGCTGGACGAGGTAGCTCACACCTGTAATCTCAGCACTTTGGGAGGACAAGGCAGGAGGATTGCTTGAGTGAGCCCAGGAGTTCGAGACCAGCCTGAGCAATATATGAGACCCTATCTCTACAAAACAAAAAAACAACAACTTTAAAAATTAGCCGGTTGTGGCAGTGCAAGCCTGTAGTCTCTGTAACTGGAGGCTGAGTCGGGAGGTCAAGGCTGCAGTGAGCCATGATTGCGCTACTGAGCAAAACCCTGTCTCAATTTAAACATAAAGAAAAAGAAAGGAAGAAATAGCCAAACAGAGAGAATAGCTGGAGCGTTAGAAAGCACTGTCCCTAATATTGTGTGATTTCAATGATTCCGAAAGGCTCTCCCACCCCCAGGTTCTCCTGTGACTCGCCTGAAATTTCTCCTCACTTCCTTTACTTTAAGGTTTTGATGCCAAGTAAAAGCTTGCCTAAGCTTCCACAGGCAAGGATCAATGCTGTGATGGAGAGAGGGAAAGAGAGCATATAAAACCTCAACGTGGCAGGAGCCCTCTGATAGCTTCCCAAGTACGGCAGTATTCTATTTTTAAGGCACTTGCACTGCAATCTCCAGTGGCCTTTGAAACAATGCTGTGAGCTGGGGGTACTGTTAGCTATCATTCCCATTCAACAGAGCAGGAAGTGAAGGCTCAGAGAGGTTAAGTAGCCTATCCAAGGACACACAGTAAGCACCCATGTTGAGTTGAAATCATGGTACTCAGCTGTTTCCCACAGCCCAGCATAATGAGGTGGTGTTTGTGTTTTGGTCAACTAGTTTATTAAAAGTATGAAACAAGACCTTGGCTCAACTTCTTTTTTTTTTTTTTAGAAAATATTTTGTAGAGACAGGGTCTCACTATGTTGCCCAGGCTGGTCTCGAACTCCTTGCCTCAAGTGATCCTCCCAGTTCAGCCTCCCAAAGTGCTGGGATTAACAGGCATGAGCCACCACGCCTGGCCCTTTGGCTCAGGTTTTGAGAAGACTTGGAATAATACAAGGCAGAGCACTTGCCTTCTCTCAGAAGCTTCACAACAGCCCTAAGCAAATAGCACCCTGTTTTATAGTAGTGAAAACACAAGGCTCAGAGATTTACTACATCCACTCAGCTGTCAGTACTTCCAGGATAAGGAATGAAGTCGTGTTCATCTTTCTTTCTACGTTTGCTTCATAACTTTATCTATGAATGTTTGTTGAATGTTTGCAGAGAGAGCCCTGCCAGATCATCTAATAAGGCCTGTGTGTTTTACAGATGAAAAAACTGAGGCCTGCAGCAGGTAAGAGATATAACTGGGTCACATAATTATGGCAGAACCTGGACCTCAGAGTTCCTGATTCTGTCTGGTGTCCCTTTTGCTTCATTCACTCATGTATCCAGCTACAGGAACTGAGCTGACATACCTCCACATGCTAGGCGCTAAGAACAAAAACAGTAGGGAGAGGAGAGGGACACACTGCTTTGGGGGAGGGTCCCAAAAAATTCAATATTCAAAATACATGATATTTTATTTTACTTTATTTTTGAGACCTGGTCTCACTTTGTCACCCAGGCTGGAGTGCAGTGTCACAATCACAACTTGCTGCAGCCTCAACCTTTTGGGTCCAAGTGATCCTCCTGCCTCTATCTCCCAAGTAGCTGGTACTATAGGCACATCCCACCGTGCCTGGCTAATTTTATATTTTCCCTAGAGATGGAGTTTTGCCATGTTGCCTAGGCTGGTTTCGAACTCCTGAGTTCGAGCAGTCCACCTGCTTCGGCCTTCCAAAGTGCTGGGATTACAGGTGTGAACCAGTGCCCCTGGCCCAAAATAACCTAATATTTCAATGCAGTATTTAAAAAAAAATCAATTTAGGAAATGATGTCCCACAGGCCTGCAGCCTAGTTTTTTTTTTTTAATTTTTAAATTTAAATTTTATTTTAACATCTGCATGCAGAAGGCAAGTTGCAGCCTGTTTTTGTAAATAAAGTTTTATTAAGAGGACATCTCAGTCCCTGTTTTAAGGAGCCCATAGTTTACTCTGGGGAGACAGACTTGAGTAGGGTGTTTATAACTCTCTGTGATTATCCTCAGGCAGCAAGCAGGGGCTGAAGGGAAGCCTTTGAAGCAGGGAGGGAAATGTGTAGAGTCCCAGCTGTATATGCTCATCGCAGCAGAACCCATTGGTTAGGAAAACAGGGTCAGGAGCCAACAGAGGAAGTGGTGAGTGACCGGATCTCAGAGATTAGGGGGAGGACATGGGGACAGTGCAGAGAGACCACCAGGCTGAGAATGTCCCATGAGCGTTTTGGACTTGACACCATAGACATGGCTAACTCGGCCTGACACTGAAAATAGAGAAATCAAACACAAACCAGAGGGGCAGGTCCCAGAAATACATTTAACACCACAATGATAGAAAGTAGTGAAAGAAGCTGAGCACGGTGGCTCATGCCTGTAATCACAGTACTTTGGGAGGCCGAGGCAGGTCGATCACCTGAGGTCAGGAGTTTGCAGCCAGCCTGGCCAACATGGTGAAACCCTGTCTCTACTAAAAATACCAAAATTAGCTGGACGTGGTCTTGGACGCCTAAAATCCCAGCTACTTGGGAGGGTGAGGCAGGAGAATCTCTCGAACCCAGGAGGCAGAGGTTGCGGTGAGCCGAGATCGTGCCATTGCACTCCAGCATGGGTGACGAGAGTGAAACTCCATCTCAGAAAAATAAATTTAAAAAAATAATAATAAAATAAAAGGACAGTCATTGTTTATTGCCACCTACTTTATACCAGTCTCTCTCATAAGCTATGTACATGCAACATCTCACTCATTTTCACCATGACCCTATTCGTGGATTCTACTAGTATTCTCGTTATATTGATAAGAAAACAGAGGCTCAGAAAAGTAAAGTAACCTGTCCAAATGATTGATCTAGTAAGCAGGGTTCCTGACTTCAGGAAGGCAAAGAGATGGGGCCTTCTTGGGGCTGTCCCTTTCTACAGAGAAGAATGTTCTTCATGACTGAGATTGGGGGTGGCCCGGGTTCTCTGAAGATCCCAGTGTTGCAAGAGGCGACTCTCCTTCCTGATTTCACTGCCCAGGTCTGTGGCAGCTCCAGCCCATAACTCTAACGTCCCCCCACCCACACACACCCCCACCTCAGCACAGTGACTTTACCCCAAGGCTGTGTCACGCTTAACAGACGACACTCAGGGAAAAGCTGTGTGGTTGAATCACAGTGACCACTTCCTTTTCCATTCAGGATCCCCTTTTCTCAGAGCCCTCACTCTGCCATGCCCTGTTTAGTAAGTGCCACAAAGTTTATGACTCCTGGACTGCTAGGGAGGCTTAGTCACCCCTTCCTATACCCTAATTCTACTAGGCTGAGAGGCATCAACCCTCAGCTTCTGCACCATTTCACAACCTTGCATCAGGAGCCTGGAGGGACACCCTGTTTGTCCTGGGGCTGCACAAGTAGGCAAAAGGACCATCTCCATTCCTCTAGATGGGTGATGTAAGGCTGACCGGACAGGTGGGCAGATGTCCAAACCTCAGCCATAAAGGGAGGTAGTCACTGACCCTGTGGGCTCCTCGGAGGCACCTGCTCACTGGATGTTGTTGTCTGCAAGCACATGGGTCAGGATACCAAGTGGAAGGAAATGCCAAGGGGTTGTATGTCTTTGGGGGAAACCCCAAGTTTCTTTCATTTGCTCAGAAATGGCTTCCTGGAGGCTGACAGCTGTAGCTAATATTGAATCTGAGAGCTGAGGAAGTCATCAGCTATTAAGGGGCCACCCGGAAGAGGAGACTTCCCCTGGGTAAATGCACAGAGCAAAATCTAGGACCATCAGGGCTAGATTAAGATCTTTAGTAGTGCTCAACCTCTAAAGATTATGCTGCAAGTATTTCTTGCCCCACACAAACCCTCATAGATAATAAAAATAAAACCATCTAAATCCTAAAATTAAGTATATCCTTATCAAAATATCAGTGATGTTACTTATGAAAGTGGAAAAAAAATTCTAAAATTCATAGGAAACCCAGAGGACTCCAAAACGCTAAAGCAATTCTCAACAAAAAGAACAAAGCTGGAGGCATCACACTACCTGACTCAAAATTTACTACAAAGCTACAGCATGGTACTGGCATAAAGACCGTCTCAAAAATCACTGGAACAGAAGAGAGAACTCAGAAAGAGAATTTGTAGAGACAACTTCACACATTTGTAGCCAACTCATTTCTACAAAGGTGTCACAAGCAAACAGTATGGATCATTCTCTAATAAATGGTGCTGGGAAAACTGCAGAAAAATGAAAACAGACCTCTATCTTTCACCATAAATAAAAATAAAATAAAAATGGATTACTTAAATCTAAAACTCAAAAGTATGAAACTATTAGAAGAAAACATTGGTGAGTGCTCCAATACATTGGTTTGGGCAAAAAAATTTTGTGTAATCTTTTCATGTCCTCAAAAGCAACAGGAAACCACAGCAAAATAGACAAATGGGATTACATTAAATGAAAAAGTTTTTGTACAGCAAAGAAAATAATCAACAAAGTAAAGAGACAATCTACAGAATGGGAGTAAATACTTGCAGCTATCCACCTGACAAGGGATTAATAACCAGAATGTATAAATAGCTCAAACAACTCAATAGGAACAAAACAAATACTCCTATTTAAAAATCGGCAAAAGATCTGCATAGACATTTCTCAAAAGAAGACATACAAGGCCGGGCGCGGTGGCTCAAGCCTGTAATCCCAGCACTTTGGGAGGCTGAGGCGGGTGGATCACGAGGTCAAGAGATCGAGACCATCCTGGTCAACATGGTGAAATCCCGTCTCTACTAAAAATACAAAACATTAGCTGGGCATGGTGGCACGTGCCTGTAATCTCAGCTACTCAGGAGGTTGAGGCAGGAGAATTGCCTGAACCCAGGAGTCGGAGGTTGCGGTGAGCCGAGATCACGCCATTGCACTCCAGCCTGGGCAACAAGAGTGAAACTCCGTCTCAAAAAAAGAAAAAAAAAAAAGAAGACATACAAATAGCCAACAGGTATATGCTCAACGTCTTTTTTATTTTTATTTTTATTTTTTTATTTTGAGATGGAGTCTTGCTCTATCGCCCATGCTGGTTTGCAGTGACACGATCTCTGCTCACTGCAACCTCCACCTTTTGGGTTTGAGCCATTCTCCTGCCTCAGCTTCCCAAGCAGCTGTGATTACAGTCGCACGCCACCAGGCCCAGCTAATTTTTTTGCATTTTTAGTAGAGATGGGGTTTCACCATGTTGGTCAGGCTGGTCTTGAACTCCTGACCTCGTGATCCACCCACCTCAGCCTCCCAAAGTGCAGGAATTACAGGCGTGAGCCACTGCACCAGGCTGCTCAACATTATTAATCATGAGAGAAATGCAAATCAAAACCACAATGAGTTATCATCTCATCCCAGTTAAAATGGCATCTATCTATGTGTGTGTGTGTGTGTGTGTGTGTGTGTGTGTGTGTGTATGCAATACATGCTGAGAAAGGAATCCTCATATGCTGATGGTGGGAATGGACATGAGAACAGCCGCTATGGAAAATGGTATTGCAGTTCCTCAAAAAACTAAAAATAGGATTACCATATGATCTAGCAATTCCACTGCTAGATGTATAGCCAAAAGAAAGGAAATCCATATATGGAAGAGATATCTGCACTTGCATGCTTACTGCAGCACTATTCACTATAGCCAACATATGGCATCAACCTAAGTGCCCATCCACAGATAAATGGATAAAGAAAATATGGTACCTACACACAGTGGAATATTATTCAGCCATAAAAAGAATGAAAGCCAGTCATTTTCGGCAGCATAGATGGAACTGGAGGACATTATGTTAAGCAAAATAAGCCAGGCATGGGAAAACAAATACTGCATGATCTCACTCATATATAGGAGCTAAAAAAGTGGATCTCATGAAGAGAGAGAGTAGATTGGTGGTTACTGGAGGCTGGGAAGGGGAAGGGAACTGGGAATGAAGAGAAATAGATTAACAGGTACAAATATACTATTTGATAGAATACATAAGACCTAGTGTTTATAGATAAGGAAGGCAACTATAATTTACAATCATCTATTGCACATTTCAAAGTAACCAGAAGAGAGTAACTGGAATGTTTCCAGCACAAGGAAAAGATAAACATTTAGGGCAATGGACATCCCAAGTACACTGATTTGATCTTTATAAATTATATAAAGGTATGACATCACATGTCCCAAAACCATGTACATGTTATACATTAATGCATAAATATTGTACATTAATACATAATAAAAAGTTTTAAAAAGAAAAATAAATAAAAACAAGCATAAGGAAGTCCAGTAATGTTCTGTTTATTTCCATAATGACCACTTCAGTGCTTTTTTTATCAGTGTCTTTTTTTCTCACCTTCTGTCGCCTCCACTTTGCTGATGCCATAGCCCTGTGAGGTCTACCTGTTGGATAATTCTGCAGTGAATAAACGTCACTGGACCACGTGCATTGGCTAATATAGGGAAGATCTTCCTAACCATTTGCGTTGTGTGACCACTAAGTGGGCTGCCCAGGGAGGAACTGCCCAGTCGCTGTCATGTTCCCACAAGGCCAAAAGTCCCTGTGATGGGGACAAGATGTGTAAGAATCTGGAAAGACAGTGGCTTTCCCTCTAAAGTCTTTTCTAGTCCAATGATGGGCATTCCAAGTACTTTGAAGGAACTGCAAAGGCCTACTCCAAGCTGGGGGTTATAGGCTGAGGGATGGGCTCTGGGGTCCTTTGGGGGACTTTGAGGAGAAGAATTACTCTTTTCTCCAGGAAGGCAAGCTTACCCCTGCCTTGGAGGTCTTGGATCAGCCCTGCAGCTACATCAGGAAAACCAGCCACACTGTCACAAGACAGCACCAGGGATGAGTGGGTCAGGACCAATTGGGTGGCACCAAGGGGCATTTTAGCCACCAATCAGAGCACCCTGTGTTCAGTCCTATTTATACATATGCTCCCCTGTGCTCAACTATGAGCTCCTTGAAAGTCAAGACTGCCTTATTGGTTCCTATATCTCTGGTGGTGGCCCTTGGTTGAATTAATTGAATGAATAGCGTCAGGAAGAATGAAATGGTGTATTTATTTAAGGCAGTATATAAATGCAAATTCTATAAACACTAAATAAAAGGCTTTCCAGTTGTTTAGTGACTTTGCACAAGGTTACACGGGAAACTGGTTATGTGTTCACCTCTGGAGAAGGGGACCAGAGGACAATGGTGTCTGGGGTGAGAGGGACACTATGCATCACTTAATGCCATTTTTATCATGAATATTTATTAGTTATAGAAACTAAAATAAAAATACTCGGGTTAAAAAGTTTCCAAAGTGCTTCCAGCAACATGGTAGGTGACTTAAGTGGCGTAACAGAGTACTGGATATTGCAAGTGTGTGACGCTTCTTAGAAGAGGCTCTTAACCATTTTCTCAGATTTATTGACTTTCAGTTTACAAACCATTTTTATAACACTGAAATGTTTGCTTTCCAGTATAGAACTCATCAAATTCATCAGTTAAAAGTAGGCTGGTGATAAGGGCAGGCAAGAACATTGTCCCTCAAGACAGAAGTCAGAGAAATGACTGTTTCATTTGGGTACAACAATTGACAGCCACAAAAGGGACCAAGAGCTGTTGGCAAAAGATTATATTGTATTCACCTCACCTTTTCATTTCTTTTCTTTTCTTTTTTTTTTTTTTTTTTTTGAGATGGAGTCTCTGTCACCCAGGCTGGAGTGCAATGGTGCAATCTCGGTTCACTGCAAACTCCGCCTCCCAGGTTCAAGCAATTCTCTGCCTCAGCCTCTGGAGCAGCTGGGATTATAGGCGCCTGCCACCATTCCCAGCTAATTTTTGTATTTTTAGTAGAGACGGGGTTTCACCATCTTAGCCAGGCTGGTCTTGAACTCCTGACCTCGTGATCCCCCCTGACTTGGCCTCCCAAAGTGCTGGGATTACAGGCGTGAGCCACCGCGCCCAGCCCATCTTTTTAAAAAAATGTTTTTTAAGAAAGTGAGTCAAATACTGCTTAGTTAAAATCAGCTCTTCCAGGCTGGGCACATACCTGTGCCTCATACCTGTAATCCCAGCATTTCGGGAGGCCAATCAGGAGTTTGAGACCAGCCTTGGTGACAGAGAAACCCCATCCCTACAAATAATTTAAAAATTAACCAGGCTTTGAGGCCTACCCCTGTGGTCTCAGCTACTTGGCAGGCTGAGGTGGAGGTCTAGGTGGTGATCCATGATTCGATCACTGCACTCAGATCTGAGCAACAGAGCAAGACCCTGTCTCAAAAATTAAAAATTAAAAAATTATTCCCACAAGCCATATACCCAGCTGATTTTTTGTATTTGTAGTAGAGATGGGGTTTCACCATGTTGACCAGGATGGTCTCGATCTCTTGACCTCATGATCCACCCGTCTCGGCCTCCCAAAGTACTGGGATTACAGGCGTGAGCCACCGCGCCCGGCCCAGTGTCCAGATTTTTTAATGATCGCCATTCTAACTGGCATGAGATGGTATCTCAATGTGGTTTTAATTTGCATTTCTCTAATGACCAGTGATGAAGAGCATTTTTTCATATGTTTTTTGGCCTCATATATGTCTTCTTTTGTAAAGTGTCTGTTCATATCCTTTGTCCACTTTTGAATGGGGTTGTTTTTTTCTTGTATATCTGTTTTAGTTCTTTGTAGATTCTGGATATTAGCCATTTGTCAGTTGGGTAGATTGCAAAAATTTTTTCCCAGTCTGTTGGTTGCCAGTTCGCTCTAATGATGGTTTCTTTTGCTGTACAGAAGCTCTGAATTTTAATTAGATCCCATTTGTCTATCTTGGCTTTTGTTGCCAATGCTTTTGGTGTTTTAGTCATGAAGTCCTTGCCTATGCCTATGTCCTGGATGGTTTTGCCTACATTTTCTTCTAGCATTTTTATGGTGTTAGGTTTTATGTTTAAATCTTTAATCCATCTGGAGTTAATTTTAGTGTAAGGTGACAGGAAGGGGTCCAGTTTCTGCTTTCTGCACATGGTTAGCCAGTTTTCACAACACCATTTATTAAACATAGAGTCCTTTCCCCATTGCTTGTTTTTGTTAGGTTTGTCAAAGATGAGATGGTTGTAGATGTGTGGTGTTGCTTCTGGGGCCTCTGTTCTGTTCCTTTGGTCTATGTCTCTGTTTTGGTAGCAGTACCATGCTGTTTTGATTACTGTAGCCTTGTAGTATAGTTTGAAGAGACTGGGTAATTTATAAAGAAAAAAGGTTTAATTGGCTCACAGTTCTAGTTCCACAGGCTGTATGAAGCATGGCCGCATCTGCTTCTGGGGAGGCCTCAGGGAGCTTTTACTCATGGCAGAAGGCAAAGTGGAAGCAGGCATCTTACATGGCAGGAGCAGGACCAAGAGAGCGGGGGAGATTGCTGTGCACTCTTAAACAAACAGATCCCATGAGAACTCACTATCACGATGACAGCTCCAGGGTGTCAAACATGAGAAAACATCCCCATGGAATCACCCCCCAGCAGGCCTCACCTCCAGCATTGGGGGTTACAGTGCAACATGAGATTGTGGTGGGGACACAGATCCAAACTGTATCATATATATTTATATAGCCACATAAATACATGTTATATATAAAACACACATGTATTATGTATGTATATAATACGTATCACTTATATGACATATATGCCTGTAATACACATGTATATTACACATGTACACATACATGTTTACATACATGATAAATGTATATTTTATACAAATACATATGTATTACATATGTGTATATAATACATTATACATGCACACACACACACACACATATATATATATTCTGCCAAGGTTGCAAAAGCAAACACAGGGTAACTGTGGGCTCAACAGAAGCAATTTCTTCTAGGTTTTTCCACAGGCAGGGGCAGGGAGAGTTACCTGGCTGATTTCCTATGATCCCCAATTAATTCAGCCCACACTGACTGAATGTCTTCTCCATGCCCAGCACCGCGCTAAGTGGTGTGTGTACCGAGTCCCATCAGAGTTGACCCTCTCCTTGGCCAACTTGAGCAATGGAAACTGAACATTCATCCCAGTGCCCCGGGTTAACATGTGCTGGGGCATCATCCAGCTTCTGTTATTTACCAAAGGCAAAGCTTATTTCAAATGACCCACTCCCTTCACTGGGAGCCAGAGTGAAGGAGGCTGGGCAGGAAACCAGCCAGGCTAGCTGGAGCCCACCAGCATGGCCTGGGGTCTGGCCTATGTTAATCCACCAGTTCCTGCTGCCCTAATCAGGTCCTGAGGGACCAAGTTATTCTAAGTAATCAACAAGAATGGGAATAATGAAACAGGAAACTAATGTGTTCGTTTATAAGTAAATTCCTTGAGTCCAGCAGCAACACAATTACTGCTGCTGCGCTATTGTTCTCTCCTGTTGGATGAGGCAAGCTGAGACCGCTGTATAAGCTAAAGCTTGCTCAGAATGTAGAAAGACCACAAAGGGACCTGGGAATTATTTAGAGGGAGGCAAGTGGTATAGTAAAAAGAGGGTGGCCAGATGAAATTTGCTGGAAATCGTGGCTCCAGCACTTATTAACTATGTGAATTTGGGCAGGTTACCTTAAAGTCTGTGTCAGTTTCTCCACAAATAAAATGAGCACAGTAACATCTAACTCACACAGCTGTTTTAAAGAGTAAGTGAGATGATGTATGGAAAAGTCCAGGCACAAACTAGATATCACCAAGTGCTCACTTCCTTTTAACTATTTTTATAGATAACTTTCAACTGCAAGGTGATACATCATGTTAATTACTGAATATGGAAAATGTTTGATAAGCCAAAAGGAAAAAACTAAAATCTCCCACAATTCCATCAGCCAGAGATAACTGTGAGCAGCATTTTTAGTATTTGTCCCTCCAGGCCTTTTTATGTGTTATTATTCTTAAAAACAAAAACTCCCATAGTGTCTTAAAACCCACTCTTTTACGACCCTAGGTTATCATCTCACATCTTCACATCCTCTATGGCATCATTAAAAAGAAAAAGTCTAACATAGTGGCCCATGATATGGCCATATCATATATATAGACACAGAGTCTCGTACTGTCACCCAGGCTGCAATTCATTGGCATAGTCTTGACTCATTGCAGGCTCCAACTCCTAGGTTCAAGTGTTTTTCCTGCCTCAGCCTCCTGAGTAGCTGGGATTATAGGCATGTGCCACCATACCTGGCTAACTTTTGTATTTTTAGTAGAGATGGGGTTTCACCAAGTTGGCCAGACTGGTCTTGAACTCCTGACCTCAAGCGATCTGCTCGCTTCACCCTCCCAAACTGCTGGCATGAGACACTACATCCAGTCTTATTATTTATTTTTTCAGACAGGGTCTCACTCTGTCACCCAGGTTGGAGTGCAGTGGCATGATCATAGCCCACTGCAGCCTCAAGCTCCAGGGCGCGGTGATGCTCCCATCTCGGCCTCTCGGGTAGCTGAGACTACAGGCGTGCATCACCACACTCAACGAATTTTTTAAAATTTTTTTATAGAGGCAGGATCTCTCCATGTTGCCCAGGTTGGTCTTGAACTCCTGGGCTCAAGGGAATCCACCTGCCTCGGCCTGGTAATCTCTTCACAATCCAGCGCCTGGTCGTCATTGTTTATTTATCCAACTTTGTATTTTTGAGCAGTGTCTCCGTTATAAACAATGCAAAAGTGAACATCTTAGCAGCTGAGCAACTTTTTTTTTTTTTTTTTTTGAGACGGAGTTTCGCTCTTGTTACCCAGGCTGGAGTGCAATGGCGCGATCTCGGCTCACCGCAACCTCCGCCTCCTGGGTTCAGGCAATTCTCCTGCCTCAACCTCCTCAGTAGCTGGGATTACAGGCACGCGCCACCATGCCCAGCTAATGTTTTTGTATTTTTAGTAGAGACGGGGTTTCACCATGTTGACCAGGATGGTCTCGATCTCTTGACCTCGTGATCCACCCGCCTCGGCCTCCCAAAGTGCTGGGATTACAGGCTTGAGCCACCGCGCCCGGCCTCTGAGCAACTTTTTTTTTTTTTTTGAGACAGAGTCTTGCTCTGAAGCCCAGGCTGGAATGCAATGGCACGATCTCAGCCCACTGCAATCCTCCGCCTCCCAGGTTCAAGCGATTCTCCTGCCTCAGCCTCCTGAGTAGCTAAGACTACAGGCACACACCATCATGCCGGGCTGATTTTTGTATTTTTAGTAGAGACGGGGTTTTACCACCTTGGCCATCTTGGTGTCAAACTCCAGACCACAGGTGATCCACCTGCCTCGGCCTCCCAAAGGGCTGGGATTACAGGCGTGAGCCACCGCCCCCAGCCCTTAGTTGAGCAACTTCCATTACTCCCCAGTGTTAAGTTTTCTGAAGGAGACTGGTTGGTTCATACTGACACACAGCCTTTCAAAAATTTCAGCCAGTTTCTGTTCCCACCTACCCAGTTAATTATCTTGATTGCAAGCCAACCCTGGGTTTTGTTTTTGTTTTTGTTTTCTATTCAGCAGCAGTACCTTAGCAATCACTTTTTCTTCTAGAGATATTTCTGCCCAAATACATAGATTTGGTGTCTGGGCCTCCTAAGGCCTGTTCCACCCAGTCTAATTCTGGAGACATAAGCTCTGTAGAAAATGGTCTCCTGCTAATTTCCCAGCCCAGGCACCAAGTGTTGTCTCAGAGAGGACCCATGATCAGTAATTCGATTCCCGCTTGTCTGCTACTGGCTACATTTCTCAAAATGTCATTAGCCTCATTCACAAATCTTGTTGAAGGTGAGTTGTTTCTGCAGATAGCTAATATCACTCATTTTCTGTTTACGCTTTGTTTCTGAGGGTAAGGGTCTCCGACACTGTCTTCAAGGGTAGATTGGGGAAGAACGATTTTATCAAAGCTGAAAGTAGGAAATTTGGTCCTTGGGACAAATAACAGGAAATGAGAGCTCAGATCAAAGAAAGGGCACCCTGAGGGAAGGGGATGTGGGACAAGCGAAGGCGTTGGTCACACATGTTCCTTGGCTCACTGGCCTGTGTCACTGCACCCCCACTTTACCAACTCCCCATCTTCTTTCCCTTATCAGGACCCTTGCAATTACACTGGGCCACCCCAGATGATCCAGGATAATCTCCCCATCTGAAAATCCTGAACTTAATCAGTTTTGCCATGAAAGGTTTCATATTCATAGGTTCTAGGAATTAGGATGTGGACATTTGGGGGATTATTATTCTGCCCACCTCATCTGGGCAAGCCAGTCTCTGGCCTGAGTTTCCTTATCTGCAAACTGTGAGTCTCCAGCAAAAAATTCTTCACGATCCCTTCCAGGTTTGGCTGGTGGAAATATTTTCAGTGAAATCCAGGGGAACTGTATAGATACAGAAACTGTACTCAATCTCTTATGGGTTTCTTTATTTCCTCCTCTAGAGCTATACTCTCTCATCTGAATGCTACCAATGTCATTTGTATGTAAGCTTTTACTAACTGAAAGAGCTGGCATAGCAAGCTTACTATGTGCCAGGCCCTGTTCTAAGCCTTTTGCCCACCTGGAACCGTTGAACCTTCCATAACAGCCCTATGAACCAAGCACTATTGCTTCCCTTATTTTATACAGTCACAGAGAGGTAAGATATTTTGCACAAGAACCCAGAGTGGCAGGACTGAGGTTAAACTTCAGCTGTCTGGCTCCAGCATCTGTACTCTTAACCACCGGCCACCCAGCATCTCATCAAAGCCCTTGACCACAGTCATGAGGCCATTGCTTAAGTCTCTTCTCCTAGACTGTGAGCAACTCAAGAGCAGGAACCTTGTCTAACTCTGTGAATCCCAGCTCTGATAACGACCTAGCACACAAATAAACAGAAAAAGGATGAATGTACGAATGAATGACTATAAGCATGCTACTTATCTATTTTAGAGCCTCTTGATCAGGGCCATGATTGCAGGACATAATAATAAACATTTCTGGGACACTTCAAAAGAAAGCATACTCCTCCTGCCAGCATTGGGAAGGAGGTACTATTATGATCGTCATGTTACAGACTAGTAAACTGCAACAGAAAGAAAAACACTAAGTAATGTGCCCACGGCCAGGAACCGGATTTGAGTGGAGATTTGCTTGACTTCCAAGCTTGCATCGTGGAGGTGAGCATGAACTCTCTGAGGGCTGCAGTTTTTAAGTAAGAATCGAGTTTGACTCTGGACAACCACAGAGAGGAATAAGATAAATGAACTTAAAAAAAATTTTTTTTTATTCCATATTACGTTTTAGGGTACATGTGAAGAACATGCAAGAGTGTTGCATAGGTACACACATGGCGGTGTGATTTGCTGCCTTCCTACCCATCACCTATATCTGGCATTTCTCCCTATGCTATCTCTCCCCAGCTCCCCATTCCCCCATTTTTTTTTTTTTTTTAAGATTGATTCGCCCAGGCTGAAGTGCAATGGCACGCTCTTGGCTCACCACAACCTCTGCCTCCCCGGTTCAGGCAATTCTCCTGCCTCAGCCTCCCAAGTAGCAGGGACTACAGGTGCACAGCCCTACACCCGGCTAATTTTTGTATTTTTAAGTAGAGACAGGATTTCACCATGTTGGTCAGGCTGGTCTCGAACCCCTGACCTCATGATCCGCCAGCCTCAGCCTCCCAAAGTGCTGGGCTTACAGGCGTGAGCCACCACTCCTGGCTGACAAATGAACATTTTGCTGGACAACACGATATGCCAGGTCCTGGTGCCAGGTGCTTAACATAACTCAGTCCCCAGAACAACCTGCTTATTCCATTTTACAGATGAGAAAACGGAGGTTCAGAGAGAGACAAATGAGTTTCCCAAAGTCTATCAGGACAGGCAAAACTAGATCTAACTCTGCAATTCATCAGCTTTCCACTACTATTAAGCTGCTGAGCCTCAGTTCTCTCATTTGAAAAGATGAAGAGATCTTCACATGGTGAAGGATTTCACCATGTTGGCCAGGCTGGTCTCAAACTCCTGACCTCAGGCGATCCACCTGCCTCGACCTCCCAAAATGCTGGGATTACAGGCGTGAGCCGCCACTCCCGGCCAGAACTTCACATTTATTATGTAATTTCATCCTCATAACAACCCCTGAGATACTATATTATTATTATTATTTCTAGTTTACAAATAGAGAAACTGAGGCTTAGACAGGCATATGTTGTTACACAGCTACTCTGAGACCCAACCAAGTTTAACTGAGTCTTGTTAGAGTCATAAGCCAAACTCTTGCCTATTTTCCTGTGCAGCCTCCAGCAGTCTCTGGCAGCCTTTGGAGTGAGGACATCCTGTGTTCCTCCAGAATCAGAACAAGGCTGGGATGGATGTGGGATGAGTTCCTTAGTGTGTGGGCCCCTCTTCCTTTGGATTTCAAAGACTCACTTCGGTGAAGTTCTGTCAAAGTCAAAAGGTGGCATTGAATGGATCGTCGGCCCAGGCTCAGAGTCCAGCCCTGGCACCTCAAGGGCTTGGCCATTTCCTCTGATCTTGTTGTCAAGGCAACCCTGGATCCCTTTGTGGTTCTGTGGTTATTCTCCCTCTTGTTGCCTTGTCTTCCTACAGTTTCAAGAGAACACTTTAGAGACAGCAGCTCCAAATGGCCTACTTGTCACTGATTGAAGAAGACGCTGACCTGAAATAAAAACAGTTCCTAGGACCCATCAAGGCCTTAACTAGAAAGGGGAATGCTCTGTAAACACCTTGAGAGAAGAGATTGTCTGTCTTATCACAACTGTACCCCAGTGCCTCACAGGATACCTGGAATGGGGTATGAGGGGGTCAATTAATGTTGAGTGAATGAATGAATGATCTGATTATGGAAAGGGGCTCCCTAAGCTTTTCAGGGGTTGAAAAACTTGGGCAGAGTGATGAGCTAAGATTTGTGGGTTTTAACCTCTGTATTGAGTCTTAGTGTGTTACAGGACGGTATTGGTGACCAACAAATATTCACTGGGTAATTGATCTTACTCTGTGTTTTATTTTTTCCTGTGTGCTTCAATCCCTTGGTTTAAGAGCAATTTTGGCTTTGTGATGGATTCCACAATTATAAGAACTTCTTGACTGCCCTCTAGTGGAAAAGATGCAGATGTCACACTCAGAACAATCCATTCGCCTTTCCTCTGATGTTGAAAGTGGCTCCCTTTTTTCTGATAACTCACTGGACTTTATATAATTCAAAATTGTGATTGTTCCAAATTTGGCAGTTCATCCTCACTTTACAGATAAAGTTGACATGTAGAACAATGCTTCTCAAATTGACTGGCAAAGGACCAGTTTTTTAAAAATGTTTAATCTGCAAACCAATCCATTGTACAAAAAAAATGAATTATTAATACTGGATATATTACATTAAAAAACAAAGATATACAAAATTAAAATTAAATGTTGTTATCAGATCCAACAGACAAAATTACATTTCAATAAATGTAATCAGAATAAACATAACATAGGGAAAAATAAAATAATTCCAAACTCTGTACATGTTCATTGAATGTGTGTATTATGTGATTAACATATAAATCGCTATTTTGCATTCATAATTTTTGTTGTTCTGCAATTATAACTAAATGAAAAATTATGAGTAAAATAGTGTTTCTCCACTTTGAATGAACACTGTGAATATCAATATTGAACAAGTCTTGAACTCCTGACCTCGTGATCCACCCACCTTGGCCTCCCAAGTGCTGGGATTACAAGCGTGAGCTACCATGCCCAGCCAGCAATCTTTATTTATTTATATATTTTTTAGACGGAGTCTCCCTCTGTTGCCTAGGCTGGAGTGCAATGGTGCCATCTCGGCTCACTGTATCCTTTGCTGCCGGGGTTCAAGCCTCAGCCTCCCAAGTAGCTGGAATTACAGGCACCTGCCACCGCACCTGGCTAATTTTTGTAGTTTTAGTAGAGATGGGGTTTCACCACCTTGGCCAGGCTGGTCTTGAACTCCTGACCTCGTGATCTACCTGCCTCTCGGCCTCCCAAAGTGTTGGGATTGCAGGTGTGAGCCACAGGTCCGCTTTTTTTTTTTTTTTTTTTTTTTTTTTTTTGAGACAGAATCTCACTCTGTTGCCCAGGCTGGAGTGCAATGATGGGATCTCGGCTCACTGCAACCTCTGCCTGCTGGGTTCAAGCGATTCTCCTGCCTCAGTCTCCCTAGTAATTGGGACTACAGGTGCACAGCACCACACCCAGCTAATTTTTGCATTTGTAGTGGAGACAGGGTTTTACCATGTTGGCCAGGCTGATCTGAAACTCCTGACCTCAAGTGATCCACCCGCCTCGACCTCCCAAAGTGCTGAGATTACAGGTGTGAGCCACCGCGCCTGGCCTATTGAGCGTTCTTAACAGACAAATACACATGTTATTGTTTGCCAACCTATCTAACCCGGCCAGAATGGACTACAATGCAACTTGCAAAGTAGAATGTGTGTTGAGATTGCTTCTATTTTTGTTGCTGTTGTAATTTAATAAAATAACGTTATTTTATTTATTTATTTATTTTAGAAATGGGATCTCACTGTGTCATCGAGGCTCGAGTGCACTGGGAAGATCATGCCTCACTGAAGCCTGCTGGGCTCAAGCGATCCTCCCGCCTCAGTGCTGCCCCTGACCACTGCTCCCCATCCCCCACCAGTAGCTAGGAAGGACCACGAGTACATGCCACAACCCCTGGCTTCCATGTTTTCTTTTAATAAGAGCTTAGTGGAGAACCAGTCTCACAGAGCTTTGTTGATGGGAATGCAAAAAGAGATTTTCAGACAATTTTAGGAAGCTCAGGATTTCCATCTTTTGCTTTTATTCAAAATGAAGCAAGTGATTCTGTATTTTCAAAATTCATCATTTATTCAATTGCCAGTTCCAACAATTTATCCTGTAGAGTTAAATTGTCTTTCAATGAAAGCAACAGATTATGGATCTATGAATTTCCCATGCATGAATCTTCTTTTGATGGAAATAAAATGTAAATGTTCCGTAACTCCATAACTTGTTTGGCCATAACATTTTACAGATATTCAATATCAAGATTATCACCAACATCACTGATAATTGTTGCTAAACTATGGAACATGTTATAATCGTCTCTAGATATTCTGTTCTTTCAGGCTTCTGTCATTTTTGCCCTTCAATCTTCTTTGCCTTTGAAAATTATATTGCATTTTCCCCTACTTAGAAGTAGTAAAAGCATTTAAAATGCCAAAAATATCACACAAAGAAACATGCCTATTGTCCAAACCACATTTTTAAAAGGTTGGAACCTTATAAAGATGTATGTTTGTTTGTTTGACTTTCTAGAAACACTAACAGTTTGTTTCACAGTCAAACATTCCTAATACAACTCTTCTCTGCAGTAAGCTTCATGTCTCACATATAACAGTTGATTATGATCAGCTTCCATATCAACACATATTATAATAAAGAGAGTCATCTCAAATTTCATGCATTATCCTTTGCGTAACTATTTTTTACTATGTAACTAGACACTGTTTAGTTCAGCTAACATTTTTTCATTGTAAAATTTCTTGA
>NW_016107574.1:903876-911846 GCF_001604975.1 Cebus imitator | reverse complement strand
ATGAGTACTTACTTGTGCTAAAGTCTTCTTTTTAAAATTGTAGCATCCCAAAGTGCTACTTTATAAGATGCTCATACATTACTAATGTTTATATATGAAATATTGACATCTGTTCTTATGAGTTTTTAAAAGTCAACATTCTTTCAAGGTATTCTTTAGGTTTTGAATTTACTTCTTTTGTTTTCTATGTAAATGCTACATAAGGTTGATGGTCTTATGAGCTTTATTAACTAGTATATCTGTACAAATAACATACTGTAGTTTTCAAATATTAGTATCAGTTGTGGCTACAAAATTGAACTCAATATGTGAGGAATTACACTTCTGAGTAAAACTAGTACAAACTCTTTGCAGTAGTTTAATTTCTTTGGAATCATTTCCATAGTCATCATCTGTTTTACTATTGCTGCTGCTGAGTGTTAGTAAAGGTGTGTCTTTTCTTGACGCCTGTAATCCCAGCATTTTGGGAGGCCAAGGCAGGCAGATCATGAGGTCAGGAGTTTGAGACCAGCCTGGCCAATATGGTGAAACCCCGTCTCTACTAAAAATACAAAAATCAGCTGGGCGTGGTGGCACATGCCTGTAGTCCCAGCTACTCTGGAGGCTGAGGCAGAAGAATCGCTTGAACTCAGGAGGCGGAGTTTGCAGTGAACCCAGATCGCACCACTGCACTCCAGCCTGGGCAACACAGCAAGACTCTGTCTCCAAAAAAAAAAGAAGTCTAGTGAAGTTTGTTTTAACACCTGTAAATTACAGTTAAAAAATTATTATGAAAGTTTGCTTCTTAATTTAGCTAATATTTTATTTTATTTTACTGATTTTTTTCCACTTGAAAGCAGTCACTGTTTATTAACTGACCAGATTACAAAAATAATCATGGCAGACACCTTACTTCATTCTTCTAAGTAGCATCTTGATCTGGCTGTCCCTGTTGCCAGTATCTCCACCTTTTATAAAACTGGAGGTCTTTTCCTTTATTCCTCCTCGTGGAAAGGATAATTTGAAGAGTCTGAGGAAGTTATTTGCTTCTTTTAAGTGTTTTCTAACAGCATGAATCAGATCCTCTGTGCAGATGATGTCATATTTACCAAGAGATCAAGCCATCAAAACGTTATCTGTCAAGACAATTCACTTCATATTGATTTTGCAGTAACCACACTTGGAGACTAGTTCATTTACTGAATTCAGGTTCGGAGACTCTCATGCAATATATGGTTCTACAATCTGCAGCATGTTAACTGAAGCATTATTGAACTTAACGAAGGTTCCAATGAAGATCTGACAAGGCAAAGAAGCTGCAACACCTTTTGGAGCCTTGAGCTCATACCACTGAGACCTCTGATTCTGATGATAAATGCCAATTTGGGTTCTGCAGGTACACAGAGGTTGCCAGCTTTTCTTGTCACTTCTAGCCAATCAGATCTCAGTTCCTTACGTCTGTCTATGTTCCCAGCAATAGTGTTTAGCTTCTTCATAGATAAGCTTCCTTCCTTTTGAAGTAGCCTTAGGGCAAACTTTCTCTGGCACTTGATCTTCAGCTCTGCAAAATGCCTTCACTTCTGCTTACCTGGTTCCATCCAGAAAAGGGAATATTTTTAAATTATAAAGTAAAAAAAAAAAAAAATTAGTTTTAACAAAAACATTATATATAAGTAAAAACAACAAAATATTTTTTTTAAATGCTCTTGTTTTCTCAGACTTTTACATGCCTTTGTCTTACAGGTGAACAACTAACCTTCAAATGCCACACACTGTGGCATGGTCCCACTGCCACACAGCTCACAGCCAGCACCTGAACTGGCCTGTCCCTTGTTCAGTGAGACAGGTTCCCTAATGCACTTGAATGTAAAACTGCTGTAAGTTTCTAAATGCCTGGCCTGGTTTCAGTTAGTTACTGCTGTCCTTGTGAACCAGTAGCAGAGAGTGTTCAGACTGCAGGGGTCCGTGGAGCACACCTGGAACAGCGCTGACAAGAAGACCTAAGTGGCTTGCCAAGGTCCACTGGTGAGCATGTGCTGGACCACCTTTTTCTTAGTCTAACGCTGTCTTCATTTCCTACTGTAATTCAGTTTTTTCACCCACCAAATGGGTTTCTGAAAAGATTAAATGAGTTTTTTATTTTTTTGAGATGGAGTCTCCCTCTGTCACCCAGGCTGTAGTATGATCTCGGCTCACTGCAACCTCCACCTCCTGGGTTCAAGCGATTCTCCTGCCTCAGCCTCCTGAGGAGTAGCTGGGATAACTCCTGAGGAGTAGCTGTGTTCCTGTGCTTTGATGGAACAATTCTGAGGTATTGATACCGTTTGGCTGTGTCCCCACCCAAATCTCATCTTGAACTGTAGCTCCCATAATTTCCATGTGTTACGGGAGGGACTTGGTGGGAAATAATTGAATCATAGGGGAGGGGGGTTCCCCCATACTGTTCTCGTGGTAGTAAACAAGTCTTATGAGATCTGATGATTTTACAAGTGGTTTGCCCCTTTTGCTTGGCTCTCATTCTTTCTTGTCTGCCACCGTGTAAGACGTGTCTTTTGCCTTCCACCATGATTATGAGACCTCCCCAACCACGTGGAACTGTGAGTCCATTAAACCTCTTTTTCTTTATAGATTACCCATTCTTGGGTATGTCTTTATCAGCAGCATGAAACAAACAAATACATTGTATTTGTATTCATTTCGTCAGAAGTTTCCCGGTTGGATTGATTCCCAGTGCTCACGTAAGTAACCAGTTCAACAGAGCATAAGTTACTTCTCTCTCTTCCCTGTCTCACTCTTCCTACTCAATCACTTCTGCTCCCTGGGATTGCCTCCCATTTAAACCACCTGCACCTGACGTCAGACTCCACTTGTGGAGGAAACCAAAATAAAGTCCACGGGCAGCTGCCGAGTAACCTGCATGTTTCAGATCCCCTTCAATTAAGAAGACTCCTTTTAAACATCAAGAACTTTCACCAAGCCTGTCTTCAGCAACTAGCTGTTGTGCTTTTGGTATTCATGCTTCATTCATTCAACAGGCACTTTCCTAAAGCCTGATAAAGTGCCCAAATGCTACTGTGACATGTATTACTCTTGTGAAAGGGTGTATATATATTTCTTATGACAGCATCTATTGAAAACAATGGTGTTTCTAGAGGTAGAAGTAAAAATGATTTTCAAATGTATGAAAAGGTGCTAAACCTCACTCACAGGAATAACAATGCAAATTAAAAGACATTAAAATGCCATTTTCCATGTTTCAGATTGGCAAAGACCAAAAAGTTTGATAACATTGTGTTGGTTAGAATGTAGGAATCATTAATACATGATTATTGATCACCTATCATGAGCGTGTGCTAGGCACTGAGTAACCAGCAGTTAACAAAGTAAACAAAAATTCCTTTTTTCCAGGAGCACACATTCCAGTGGAGGGATTGGTAGTGCAATCAGTGAAAATGACTCTCTGTGTCACACAATGAGTGCTCTGAAAAAGACAAAGCAATATAAAATCTGCTGAGTGACCAAGGGGTGGTGTTACTTTAGATAGAGTGGTCAGAGGAGATCTTCCTAATATGGGGACAATTGAGCAAAGGCCTGAATGAAGTCTTGGGGGTATTTCTCGTAGAAGTATTTTCCAGGCAGTGTGAAGTGGTCAGATGAAGCCTTTCACAGATACCAGTAATAAAAACTGGACCCAATGTTAAGCAATGGTTTCTTAGACAGGAAAACCACAAGCAACCAAAAGAGAAAAACAGATAGATTAGACTATATTAAAATTTAAAATGTATGTGCTTTGAAGAACATTATTAACAAAGTAAAAAGATAATCCACAGAAATGGGAGGGTATATTTGCAAATCATGTATCTGATAAGGGTCTAGTATCAGAACATATGAATAATTCTCACAACTCAACAATAAAAAGATAAATAACCTAAATTTAAAGACGGGCAAAGGCTGGGCACGGCGGCTCACATGTGTAATCCCAGCACTTTGGGAGGCTGAGGCAGCTGGATTGCTTGAGCTCAGGAGTTCGAGACCAGCCTGGGCAATGAGATGAAACCTCATCTCTACAAAAACTACAAAAATTATCTGGGTGTGACAGCATGCGCCTCTAATCCCAGCTACTCAGGAGCTGAAGTGGAAGAACTGCTTAAGACCAGCAGGTAGAGGCTGCAGTGAGCTGTGACTGTACCACTGCACTCCAGCCTAGGTAACAGAGCAACAGCTTATCAAAGAAAAAGAAAAGGAGAGGAAAGGAGAGGAGGGCAGGTGAAGGGAGAAGAAACTGATACATGCTACAACATGAATGAGTCTTGAAAACATTATGCTGTGTGAAAAAAGTCAGACACAAGGCCAGGCGCAGTGGCTCATTCCTGTAATCCCAGCACTTTGGGAGGCCAAGGTGGGTGGGTCACCTGAGATCAGGGGTTCAAGACTAGCCTGGCCAATGTGGTGAAACTTCGTCTCTACAAAAAATGCAAAAATTAGCTGGGCGTGGTGGCAGGTGCCTGTAATCCTAACTACTCAGGAAGCTGAAGTAGGAGAATTGCTTGAACCCCGGAGATGGAGGTTGCAGTGAGCCAAGTTTGCACCACTGCACACTCCAGCCTGGGCAACAGAGCGAGACTCTATCTAAAATATAATAAAACAAATTATATCAAAAGCATATTATTTTTTAAAAATCAAAGTAAAACAAAAACAAAAACAAAAAAAAAAAAAAAAAAAAAAAAAAACCAAAAAAAAACCCAAAGAAGTTAGACACAAAAGGCCACACATTTTGTGAATGAATTTATATGGATTATCAAGGCTGTGGGGATTTGGTACAAGTAGAAGAGCAATACATGGGGGATATGGAAGATTACCAAGGTTTATTCAGGCAATTATTTTTCCAGTGATCAGATTTTCATAATAGTTGCAATTTTCTTACTGTGATTATCTCTGTGGAGAGAGCATGCTTGTACCCCCTCTAAGGGTGTAAGAGTTTGGTCTTTAGCTTTTACGGAATGTTTAAGGTTATCAACAATGTTTCTCTCTAACTATTTTTAATTCTCAAGATCCTTATTCAGAAAAATAATTCAAAACTTGGAACAAAAACAACAAAAATTTGCATGACATTTCAGTATAATTAATGACTCAGTATTCACAGCTGCTTAAGGCCCAGATGGTTTACAATGCTGTAGAAACTGGAAGAAAACTGATAAGATATGGTGAATTTTGACGCTTAGAAAAAGATAACCTTAAAGTTTATAGTTTATCACCTTGTAGAATATTTACTAGTTTTGTGTCTAACCTAGGAATAATATTTCAGCACTTTTTTTCTAATGCTCATATATAGTTCAGTTTCTTTCATTCTCTATTAAATGAGCTTTGTCATTTTAGTGATTCCCTCATTAATAAGTTAAATCAAACTATGACATGTGCTTATGTGAGAATTGAGGGTTTTTTTAAATAAAGATTTGAAGATTATGGTGACACAAAGTTAATTATAAGTAGAGAAGCAAAATGAAGGTTATTGAGAGTTTTTAGGCACTTCTTTTTAAAATTATTGGTTTTTCCAATAATGACAATTTTCCTGGCATCATTCTGTGGAGGGCTGAGGACCTGTATTTCCTGTGAGGTAGAAGGGTCTGGTCTTTAGTTTTGGGGGTTTATTACAAGTATCTGAAAAGGCTTATTTGTAAGGTGTTTCTCTAAAGTCCCAAAAGAGGTCTTGCAACATCCCCTAGGTATTTCTCTTCTGTAAGAGAAGCAGTGAAAGAGTTTGTCCCTCTTTCCTAAATGTCATCTTCTCACAAATGTTCTGCTTCTATGTTTCAGGATGAGAGTGTTCTAGGTTTTCTCTTGGGTGATTTGATGGTCCCAGGCATCACCAAGACAAAACTATAATTTGTGAACATCTCTAGGCTGTCAGTTCTATCTCTTATATACCATGAGAATTGAATAGGAACTGGGCAATAATGAGGTATCTCCTTCTTCTTTATGAGACTGGGAAGTATCCATAGAAAGTCTTCTAGCCTGCTAGGCATGGTGGCTCATGCCTGGAATCCCAGCTCTTTGGGAGACTGAGGCAGGCAGATCATTTGAGGGCGGGAGTTTGAGACCAGCCTGACCAACGTGGACAAACCCCATCTCTACTAAAAATACAAAATTAGCCGAGTGTGGTGGCGCATGCCTGTAATCCCAGCTACTCAGGAGGCTGAGGCAGAGAATCACTGGAACCCAGGAGGCGGAGGTTGCAGTGAGCCAAGATTGCACCATCACACTCCAGCCTGGGCCACAGGAGTGAAACTCCGTCTCAAAAAAAAAAAAAAAGGAAGAAAGTCTGTCTTGCCGGAGAATGAAAATGGATAGGGTACACATAAGAAAAAAAAAGAGGCTGGGCGTGGTGGCTCATGCCTGTAATCCAAGCACTTTGGAGGCCAAGACGGGCGGATCATCTGAGGTTGGGAGTTCAAGACCAGCCTGACCAATATGGTGAAACCCCGTCTTAAAAAAAAAAAAAAAGAAAGAAAAATAGAGAGAGAAAATATTTTTTAAGAGGTGGGGAGGAATAACAGATTAATAAAACAAAGAGATAAAATCAGTCCATGATCCCTTCCTGAGATGATAAAAGAAACTGAACTGAAAATAATTTAGAGATGGAACTGTCCCATGGAATCTCTTAGCAGTGGAGAGGGGATAAGGAGGGCAATGAGAAACTATGACATCAAGGTGCATCATATGTGCACTTCACCCTGTCCTGTCCCTCACCTTTGCTGTCTTTGGAGTTCTTATTGCACCAGACACTTTATTGCACCAACAACGTTGTGTGAAAGAGTCTACAGCCTCAGAATGTTTTTGAAATATGGCCAGAAGTCTGGGCACAGGAAACAGTCCTCTGCTCAGGTGGCATCAGACTGAAATCAAGGCGCAGCAGCCAGGCTGCAGTTTTATCTGAGCCTCAGAACCTCTTCCAAGCTCCCTGGATTTGGCAGAATCCATTACTTGCAGTTGTAGAACTGCAGAACTTTCGAGACTCTAATGTCCCAAAAGAGGTCTTGCAACGTGTGCTAGGTATCCATGAGAGAAGAAATGAGAGAGTTTGTCTCTTTTTTCTAAATCTTTCCTTGAAGCCACCTGTCATTCCCTGCCACATGGCCTTCTCCACAACATGGCAGTTTGCTTCTTTAAGGCCAGCAGGAGAGCATCTCTGGCTTGGAATCTCTCTAACTTGACTTCCTTTCTGATACCTTCTTTTAAAGGGATCACCTGATCAGGTCAAGCCCACTGAAGATAATCTCCCTCTTCATTAACTCAAAGTCACCTGATTAAGGATCTGAATGACATCTGCAAAGTCTCTTCACCTTTGCCACATATTAGTACAGAGTCACAGGTCTTAGCCACACTCAAAGGGAGAAGTATATACAGGATGTGCACCACAAGGGGGCAGACGTCTTAGGTCCATAATAGAATTCGGCCTGCCACAGAAGGTGAGGGAGAATGTCAAATACTTCACCAAGAAAGACACCTGAAGCCTCAGGAAGGGTAAGTGCAAAATCCCTGCAGAAGGAGACACCTGGTGCCCGTCAATGTGGCTAGAACTGAAGAGACAGGTAGCAAGAGACGCGATCAGAGGGGTCAAAATGAGCCAGATTGTTTAGGATCTTACAGAACTTTTATCTCTAAACATATTATTAAAATGTTCAAAGTACAAAAAAGTTTTAAAAAATTTTTTCTTTAGAGACTGAGTCTCACTGTATTGCCCAGGCTGGAGTGCAATGGTGCAATATTGGCTCACTGCAATCTCCGCCTCCTGGGTTCAAGCAATTCTCCTGCCTCAGTCTCCTAAGTAGCTGGGACTACAGGCACACACCACCACGCCCAGCTAAGTTTTGTATTTTTAGTAAAGACGGTGGTTTCACCGTGTTGGCCAGGCTTGTCTCAAACTCCTGAGCTCAAATGATCTGCCTGCCTCGGCCTCCCAAAGTGCTGGAATTATAGGCATTGAGCCACTG
>NW_016107574.1:901114-903091 GCF_001604975.1 Cebus imitator | reverse complement strand
TTAGTAGAGACGGGGTTTCACCATGTTGACCAGGATGGTCTCGATCTCTTGACCTCGTGATCCACCCGCCTCGGCCTCCCAAAGTGCTGGGATTACAGGCTTGAGCCACCGCGCCCGGCCTCCTTCTCTTTCTTAAGCAACAACCTATGTTGCTAGTTGCTTCAAACTTTTCAGTTTCCAAGCCTCTCCACATCACCACCACATTTTTCTCACTCAGACTGAACTGTGCAGCAGTAACGTCTTAAATTTGTATAACCATGGAGTTTAGGGAGTTTTCCTACTTTTTAATTTGATGGTAAATGAATTAAGGAAATAAAGGGATATGATTTCCACGTGACCGACAGGGAAAGTGAAACACAGCCATTGCGCCCATGGTTCTGCAGCACAGTTGGTGACTGATCTGGGACCCGTTGCTGATTTCCAGGCTGGGGCTCTTCCACTAGGTAAGTGGCTTATCTGGTTTGCTTTTCTTGCCATTCCTCCCTCACGAAAAAGCAAGACTCCTGCTTTCATCTCCTGGGGAACAAAAAAGAAGGAAGGGAGAATTCTGCAGCTGATCACCCTGCAGAATTGTTTCCGCCAGTAATTCCCCTGAATTAGCTGTCAGGGATTTCCTTAAATAGAATTTTTTTTTTTTTTTTTTGAGATGGAGTTTTATTCTTGTTGCCTAGGCTGGAGTGCAGTGACATGATCTCGGCTCACCGCAACCTCCACCTCCCAGGTTCAAGAGATTCTCCTGCCTCAGCCTCCTGAGTAGCTGGGATTACAGGCATGTGCCATCATGCCTGGCTACTTTTATATTTTTAGTAGAGATGGGGTTTCTCCATGTTGGTCAGGCTGGTCTCAAACTCCTGACCTCAGGTGATCCACCTGCCTCGGCCTCCCAAAGTGCTGGGATTACAGGCATGAGCCACCTCGCCCTAGATAGGATTTTTAACACATACCACAGGCTCCGTCTCACTTCAGTGCCTTCAGGTGAGTGGTTCTCCTCTGCTGAAATGCCTTCATCCTTCCTCTTCATGAACCCAAATCCATCCCAGTCTGCAGACATCTTCTATGTCACTTTCCTGCCTGACCCCGTGTCACCCCACCAGGACTGTGACTCAACCATGATGACCAAGAGTCTACGAGGGGGCCAGTCATTGCTTCTGGGGTCTTCTGCCTTCCTTATAGCGTTTCAATCCACAGAAAACACGTGAAACAGATGTTTTTATTCCCATGTTAGAGCTGATGTAACCCAGGCTCAGGAAGGTTGAGAACTCCAGCTTCTTGACTCTCTTTTCTTTTCCCTGTAACTCAAGGTGTTTTTTCCTCATCAATGTCCTTTCCTTTATAAACATTCTAGCATTTCTGTATACCATTCAGAAGAACTGCAAGAATTTTAGTTCCAAGGTTAGGTAAGTCTCATGTAACAGTCTGCTGCGGGGGAGGGGGGTGAGGGCGGGCAGGGAATTGAATAATTTCCACTTAGGTTATGCTGGATATTAAATAGAGTTTGCCAAAAACATATTTCATTGCAAGCATCCAAGTTACTGGATGTCCTGGATGAGAGGTTTAGGGGTCAAGGTCCTGGCCCCGCTAGAAGTTCAAAAATCACTGACATGTGGCAGATTAATAAGAGAAAAGTCATACAAATTTATTTACTGTGCACATGCTCAGGCAGAATCACAGAGTAACTGCCCATCTCCTACAAGACTTCAGAAGCTCTTCCAAAATTCTTAACTGAGTTTTGAGAAATGCATAAACCGTGGAATCTAAACCTCTATAAAGATACAGAACTTTATCATCATCCCCCAGAAAATTCCCTATGCTCCTTCCCGATTCTCTCCAACTGTCCCTGAAGCAATCACTTTTCTGATTTTTCTTTTTCTTTTTTTTTTTGAGACAGAGTTTCGCTCTTGTTACCCAGGCTGGAGTGCAATGGTGCGATCTCGGCTCACCGCAACCTCCGCCTCCTGGGTTCAAGCAATTCTCCTG
>NW_016107574.1:893836-899503 GCF_001604975.1 Cebus imitator | reverse complement strand
AAAAAAAAAAAAAAGAAAAGAAAAATTCTGTTGTTATATGGCAAAGGCCTGAGGCTAAAGTCTTTAACTTTTCCTATAGTTTCCTATAGAAAAGGGAGCCGAGCACGGCAGCTCATCCCCGTTATCCCAGCACTTTGAGAGGCCAAGGTGGGCTAATAGCTTGAGCTCAGGAGTTCTAGACCAGCCTGGGCAACATGGTAAAGCCTTGTCTCTACCAAAATATAAAAATTAGGCATAATAATGTGCACCTGTAGTCTCAGCTACTCTGGGGGCTAAATTGTGAGGATGGCTTAAGCCCAGGAGGTGGAGGTTGCAGTGAGCGGAGATAGTACCACTGCACTCCAGCCTGGGAGACACGGCTAGAACTTGTCTCAGGAAAAAAAAAGGTGTGTAGGGAGGGGACAAAGCTCCCTTCTCTTAGTAACTTGTTTTTCGCATTTCATTGCTTTCTCCCAAAAATACTCATACTAGATTTAGAGATTTTGTATTTAAATTACAAAATATTTTAAATCATAAAAGATATTTTAAACCAGAAAACATATTAGCTAACATTATTGTTAAATAATGTACTTTTGTGTTTAACTTTCTAGGGTACAGTTACTACTGAATAAAATATTGGGAATTTGGAACATGGCATAGTTGATTCTACGCCAGAATTTGGATTTCTGCATTAACCTAAATAGCTCAAGCTTTGTGTAAAGATGATCTAAACCTGAGATTTCAATAGCACATTTGAAATTATAATGTATTTCAATTATATACAGCACTGTTATAGTTTATGAAATGGTTCAAGAATGGCTTAGATAATCTATACATTATAATCTGTGCATGTCTAAATATTGTTGTGGTTCAAAGATTCACTGTTGAAATCCTGTCCTAGGTTTTTCCAGCTTTATTAAGATATTTTCACATACAATAAAATTTACCCATTTAAAGTATGCGGTCGAGTTGTTTTCACTATATTCAAGAAGTCATGCAATCATCATTACAATATAATTTTAGGATATTTTCAACACTCCCCTTCCTCCCCTAAAAGAAAACCTGTATTCCATTTATTACATTTTCAAACCTTCTCTTCCAATCCCCAGCCCCAGGCAGCCACTGACCTGTTTTCTGTCTGTGGATTTTTTTATTCTGGATATTTCATATAAGTGGAATCATGTAATATATGCTCTTTTGTGACTGGATTTTTTCACTTAGCATAATATTTTTAAGATTCATTCATTTGGTAGCGTATATTAGTACTCTTTTTTATTTGTGAATAATGTTTCATTATATGGCTAGACCACATTTTGTTTACCCATCTATCAATTGATGGGCATTTAGGCTGTTTTACAGTTTAGCTATTATGAATAATGATGCTATGGACAGTCATATACAAATTTTTGTGTGGAAGTATGGTTTCATTTCTCTTGGATATTGTAGGGGCCAAAGGAAAACTTACCCTTCATTCTCTAAAGATTTGCTGAAAAATCAACTGACAAAAAGCAGATTAATAAGAGAAAAGGCATAAAAAATTTTATTTTAGGCCGGGGGTGGTGGCTCACGCCTGTAATCCAAGCACTTTGGAGGCCAAGGTGGGCAGATCACCTGACGTTGGGAGTTCAAGACCAGCCTGACCAACATGGTGAAACCCCATCTTTAAAAAAAAAAAAAAATTATTTTAACATGCATGGCACAGTGGAATTGCAAAAGAATGATTACCCAATAACCCAGTGCTGTGTAGAAGCTTATGTACTCTTTTTTTCACTAGGGGAGGGGAAGATGGAAAATGTAGACAATTCTTTGGAGGAACAGTAAATCATCAGGGGAGAACAGATGGAGGCAGATAGAGGAAGTAGAGGTGAAGCTGCACAGGACAAAGGTTGTCTTCTTATGCAGACAGTGCCTCCCAGGTAGCCTCCGGGAGCTGCCCTCAGGCAAAGAGATGAAAAGTCTGTCTGAGCAGGGTGATAACTCCTCACCTCTCCTCTTCTCCAGTGGTTGATCCTTCCTGGTTATTTAATGAGATTCCTACAAAAGGGATTAAGGCAATTACATTTCTTTTTTTTTTTTTTTTTTTTTTTTATATGTTTTTTTTTTTTGTTTTTTTTTTTTTTTTTTTTTTTGAGATGGAATCTTACTCTTGTTGCCCAGGCTGGAGTGCAATGTTGCAATCTTGGCTCACTGCAACCTCCGCCTCCTGGGTTCAAGTGATTCCCCTACCTCAGCCTCCCAAGTAGCTGGGATTACAGGCATTCACCACCACACCCAGCTAATTTTGTCTTTTTAGTAGAGATGAGTTTTCGCCATATTGGTCAGGCTGGTCTCGAACTCCTCACCTCAGGTGAGCCACCTGCCTTGGCCTTTCAAAGTGCTGGGATTATAGGCGTGAGCCACCGTCCCCGGCCTGTAGTTCACTTTTTTATATTTTCGAAGTATAGCTATACCTCAATTTATTGACTGAATCATCTGTGGATGGACCTGTGTGTTGTTTCCAGTTTAGGGTCATTATGAATAAAACTGCTATAAATGTTTTTATATAGGTCCTTGTGAACATATAATTTAATCTTGGACAAATACCTAGGTCACAGGGTAGGCGATGATTAATTTTATAAGAAACCAGCCGGGCGCGGTGGCTCACGCCTGTAATCCCAGCACTTTGGGAGGCCGAGGCAGGTGGATCACGAGGTCAAGAGATCGAGACCATCCTGGTCAACATGGGGAAACCCCGTCTCTACTAAAAATACAAAACATTAGCTGGGCATGCTGGCACGTGCCTGTAATCCCAGCTACTCAGGAGGCTGANTTTTAGCAGAGACAGGGTTTTTCCATGTTGGTCAGGCTGATCTCGAACTCCTGACCTCAGGTAATCCACCCGCCTTGGCCTCCGGAAGTGCTGAGATTACAGGTGTGAGCCACCGCGCCCAGCCAACAATTGCATTTCTTTCAGAAAGAAGCTTTCTTGGTCAGATGAGGAAATTCCAAAGAGAGCCTCTCCCTAAACTGGGAGGGGAGGGGACAAGACAAAGTTAGAAAAACCGTCTAAAAAAGTTATTTATCTGACCTTTCAAGAAATAGAGAGAGAAAATAGCCAAATCCCCAAACAGGCCTGTTTTAGCCAGCATGATTAGGAAGCTTCCTCTGCTTTAACCTTTACAAGGAGAGCAACTTTGAAACAATGTGTTTTCCGTCTGCTTTCCTCAGCCCTTTTCTACCTAGAAAGCCAAGATCCTCTGCTCAGCTCACCAGCTGATTCTTTTTCATAGAATGGGGTGTTTCCTGATTCTAGAATCACAAGTAAAGCCAATTAAGATCTTTAAGCTAAATTTGTTATAATTTTGTCTTATGATGTGTTTAAGTCTATGACCCATAGGGGTTTGTGGTTATGGCTCACTGTCCTAGGAGTGAGATAAGTCAGCAGCCAGTGATGATGTGTATAGCTTCACTTACATACCAAATTAAATTAGGCTTGAGCGAGCACAGGCTGATGTCAGTCACCGCAATGGAAAGTCTCAACCCCTCATCCAGTTTATGTATGGGAGGCAGATCTCACACCACAGCCCATCAACTGAAGGGGAAGCTGAGTCCTAAGGAAGGTGTATTTTCTCCACATGTATATTCAGTATCATTTCCTTCAACCTGACCCTGAAACTTAGCAGAGTAATTGAACCCTAGGAAAAAGGGAACACCAGTATCTTTTGAGTGCTGTTGGATATACAATCTGAGCTGACACTAAGCTCAAACATGTTTACGGCTCCCTTGATACAGTGGAGGTGTACAAAGGCAGGTGATAAATGAAGTCCTGGCTCAAGTTTGTTTCACGTTGGTTGCACTGGGTCCATAAACCTGTGGCCATTTCTCTGACCAATGAGCACACAGCCAGGATGGATTTTTTTTTCTCTTTTTTGAGACGGAGTCTCGCTCTGTCACCCAGACTGAATGAAGTGCAGTGGCGTTGAGGGAATAAAACCTTTTTTTTTTTTTTTTTGAGAGGGAATCTTGTTCTGTCACTCAGGATGGAGTGCAGTGGCGCAGTCTCTGCTCACTGCAACCTCCTGGGTTCAAGTGATTCTTCTGCCTCAGCCTCCCAAGTAGCTGGGACTACAGGCCTGTGCCACCACACCTGGCTAATTTTTTTAATTTTAATTTTTATTTTTATTTATTTCTTTTTTAAAGATGGGGTTTCACTATATTGGTCAGGCTGGTCTTGAACTCCCGACTTCAGGTGATCCACCCGCCTTGGCCTCCAAAGTGCTTGGATTACAGGCGTGAGCCACCACGCCTAGCCAATTTTTTTTTTTATTTTTTAGTAGAGATGGGGGTTTCACCGTTTAGCCAGGATGGTCTCGATCTCCTGACCTCGTGATCCGCCCGCCTCAGGCTCCCAAAGTGCTGGGATTACAGGTGTGAGCCACTGCGCCTGGCCTGGGAATAAAACCTTTTGGGTCAATGGGGAAACTTTTGGAAATCCTAGCATGGGAAAAGGTCAACACAGGTACTTCAACCATATCAGGAGGCTGTGTTCAAAGTACTGGTTAGCTGTTCAACCACATTTCCATACTGCTTGCAAGTTCAATAGAAACTAGGAAACAACCACCAGAAGGAGAGATTAGGTGACTCATGGTCACAAGCCCTCTCCCCACACAGGACTAGGGGACAAACACTCAGCAACTCAGAATTACTTGGGGGTAAAAGCCCTGACAGCCCTGACCAACAGTAGCAACCTGCTCGGTTCCCCTTCCAGGCTGTGGAAGCTTTATCTTCACTTGCTCAGTAAACTGCATTGCTGCTCACTCTCTCGGTTTGTGAACTCTTGTTTGGAGCTGGAACACTCACCGTTGGGTTAAGGCTCTCTGCTCGATTCTTTGAGCAAGGGAAGCTAAGAACCTGAGCCTGGAGCCCAAGCTGCAAATCCGGTTACAGTGTGATCTTAGCTCACTGAAACCTCCGCCTCCCTGGTTCAAGCAGTTCTCCTGCCTTAGCCTCCCTTAGTAGCTGTGACTACAGTCGCAGGCCACCATGCCGGGCTAATTTTTCTATTTTTGGCCAGGCGTGGTGGCTCACGCCTGTAATCCAAGCACTTTGGAGGCCAAGGCGGGCGGATCACCTGAGGTCGGGAGTTCAAGACCAGCCTGACCAACATGGTGAAACCCCATCTTTAAAATAAAAAAATAAAAAAATTTTCTATTTTTAGTAGAGACTGGGTTTCACCTTGTTGGCCAGGCTGATCTGAAACTCTGGACCTCAGGTGGTCTGCCCGTCTTAGCCTCCCAAAATGCTGGGATTACAGGGGTGAGCCACCACTCCTGGTAGGATGGATATTTTTAGTGACTGACAGAAATCCCACATTAGTTTCCAGACCTATGAACTAAGAGCCATTGTGGCAGAGAAACCAAGTAGAAGTCCCTAAAACTGCCTCAAGCCCTGCCAAGATAGTAAACCAGAAGCAGTACCACATCCTAGGCAGAATGGTGGCGAGTGCCACTTTCAAAGATTTAAATGTGGTGTTATCTATCACATCTCCATCTATTTCACCAGTTAGGTAAGTCCTTGACAAAATCAGATGGATTATTTCAGGTGATAGTGGACTAACTTCACTTAATTAAGCAAGTATAACTCTGATCTCAACTGCTGTGCTGGATGTGGAATTTTTCTTTCTTTCTTTCTTTTTTTTTTTTTTTTTTT
>NW_016107574.1:883256-893821 GCF_001604975.1 Cebus imitator | reverse complement strand
TCATTCTTACCCAGGGTAGAGTGTGATAGTGTGATCTTGGCTCACTGCAGCCTTGACTTTCTGGGCTCAGATGATCCTCCCACCTCAGCTCTCCTGAATAGCTGGGACTACAGGCGCATGCTCAGTTAATTTTTTGTATTTTTTGTAGAGACAGGGATTCGCCATGTTGCCCAGGCTGGTCTTGAACTCCTGGGCTCAAGTGATCCACCCACCTCAGCCTCCCAAAATGCTGAGATTACAGACGCGTGGCCTTGGATGTGGAATCTTTACTGGAAGAGATCAACATAGCCTTTGGCACTTATTATGCACCTCTTATCTGGCAAATGCATTCTTGTCAGCCTTCATCTGGAAGAGGATCAGAAACTTTCCTTGGTGCAGGCAGCAATTAACATTCAAGGTCTTACCCTATGACAGGGTCCCCAACCCCTCCATGGCCTGTTAGGAACCGAGCTGCATAGCAGGAGGTGAGCAGTGGGCAAGTGAGTGCAGCTTCATCTGTCTTTACAGCCACTCCCCATTGCTGGCGTTACCCCCTGAGCTCTGCCTCCTGTCTGTCAGATCAGTGGTGGCAATAGATTCTCATAGCAGCACAAACCCTGATGTGAACTGCATGTGCAAGGGATCTAGGCTGCAAGCTCCTTATGAGAATCTAATGCCTGATGATCTGTCACTGTCTCCCACCACCCACAGATGGGACCATCTAGTTGCAGGAAAACAAATTCAGGGATCCCACTGATTCTACATTATGGTGAGTTGTATAATTATTTCAATATGTATTACAATGTAATAATAATAAAGTACACAATAAATGCAACCTGCTTGAATCATCCCAAAACCAACTGCCTCCCACCCGCCCCCGCCATCCGTGGAAAAGCTGTCTTCCAAAAAACCCATCCTTGATGCCAAAAAGGTTGGGGACTGCTGCTCTAGGGCCGAGGTACCTTTTCGGTTTTCTACCATGGTCTGAGGAATCCTTGAGCATCATGTCATTGAGCAGAATATGATGCTAGAATACTGTATTGATAATATCATGTTTTCAGTCCCGAGAGGGAGGAAGTGGCAAGTATCCTGAATACCTTGATGAAGGGGTCCAGAATATATCACTGTGGCATAGAAATTATTTTGAGCTTAAGGCATTTGAGTTCCTGAAATCTCTTACCTGCTTAAAGCAGAGCCTCCGTGGGGACGAATGTGACTCCATCTTGGATGCTAATCTGCCATGTTGACTTCTGCTTACCCCTGGTCCCATGAATGCCTCCCTCCCCTCTCATTTTCTCTCTCTCTCTCTTTCTCTCTCTCGGTCTCTCTCTCAGTGTCTCTCTCTCTCTCTCTCTCTCTCTCTCGGTGTCTCTCTCTCTCTCTCTCTCTCTCTCTGTCTCTCTCTGTCTCAGCAGAACCTTGCCCAGGCTCCTGCATCATCTTTTTTATTTTTTGTAGAGACAGGGGTCTTACTATGTTGGCTAGACTGGTCTTGAACTCCTGCACTCAAGCAATCCTCCTGCCTCAGCCTCTCAAAGTGTTGGGATTACAGGCATGAGCAACTGCACCCAAGCGCCTCCAAAATTTCTACTTTATTCACTGTCCTTAGTGTAAAAATATTTAACTTCAGTGTCATAGCACAAATTATAAGCTGTGACACATACGGCATGCTCAGTGGTTCGGGATGCAGTTTGTCTTTAACTGTCCTGCTGCAGCAAGTACACCTTTTCCCTAGGGTATATAAGCCTTGGGTCTAGGGGGTAATCGTGTGAAGAGCTACCTGCCTTACAGTAGCCCAAGACTACACATCTCTCTGTAAGTTCCCCAATAAGTCACCCTCTACCGACAAACTGGATTTGTCTGCCTTATTCTTTGGTTTCTCAGTTCTTTCAGTGTTTGGAAATTGCTTCGCATAGACAGCCCTTTCATGAAACACTCCTAAACAACTCAATTGTTGTAAATCTCCCCTGGAAGAACCAGGGAAGACTGGCTCTTCACCACAGACAATAAGTCTCCACACCACACTTAAACAGACAACGTCACAAAAGCCATCATATCTTCCAAGCTATCATTTATTTATCTTCCCTAAAAGTTTTTTATTTTCCTGTAAGTGCCCTTCTCCCTCTCCTTTTTCACCTATTCAATAGTATGTAAGCCTCAAATTGTAACTGCCCTTTTGAGTCACATTTCTTTGTGAACTTCCACATGTATGTATGTGTATGTGATTAAAATCTGTTTTTGGCCAGGCGCGGTGGCTCACGCCTGTAATCCTAGCACTTTGGGAAGCTGAGGTGGGTGGATCACCTGAGGTCAGGAGTTCAAGACCAGCCTGGCCATCATGGTGAAACCCCATCTTTATAAAAAAAAAAAAAATCTGTTTTTTCTTTTGCTAATGTGTCATCCAGGGTGGAGTGCAGTGGTAACAATCATGATTCACTGCAGCCTTGAACTCCTAGGTTCAAGCCATCCTCCCGCCTCTGCCTCCAGAGTAGCTGGGACTACAGGCAATCGCCACCAAGTCTTAAGCTCCTGCTCTCTTAAGTTCATGGATTGCACCCCCCATCCATAAACATAAAAAGGCAGAGGAAAAATTTCTTCCTCCTCAACACTATTACGACACATTCAGGCAGAGATAATCAGGAAATATCTGTTCAATGAATGAATCAATCAATAATGGTTGGTGGGGTGGTCTCAGAGTCTTTGGTCAGTTTTCTCCGGCATGCTGAACTTTCAGTTTAGCTCTTTGCTGTCTTTTCCCAGGGATTTGCTGAATACACGTTTGGCTATGAACTAACAGCAAAAAACAGCTAACATTATCTCTTGTGCCAGTTATTTTAAATAAATCGTCTCAATTTATCTGCAAGGAAATTTCCATAGATATCATTAAAATCCTCACTTAAAGATGAGGAAACAGGATCCAGGAGGATAATCTTCCCCAGGTCATGCATCAGCAAGTGGTAGAGCCGGGATGTAGAGCTGGGACCCCCAAAGTCTGACCACTGACTGTTGGGGCAATCTCTATCTGCATCTTCGCTGCCTGGGAAAGCACAGAATATTCCCATTTCATTTACAGGAAAACTAAAATCACATGGTAAAATGACATATTCCAAGTCATGGAATCTGTCAAATGGAGTCAGCATAAGACCACTGGGTTTCCAACCCATTGCAAAATAAGTGCCCTTGCTCCTCACAACATCAGTGAGAAAAATCTAAGACAGACTACACACGTGACAGCAGTGTGAAGCTGGTAAAGAGCTACACAAATATAGAGGATTATGATTGCTGTGTGTCTGTGCTTTGAGCATTAAAGAGACTCCATTCTTTTTTTTTTTTTTCTTCAAGATGGGGTTTCACCATGTTGGTCAGGCTGCTCTTGAACTCCTGACCTCAGGTGATCTGCCCGCCTTGGCCTCCAAAGAGACTCCATTCTTAAAGAGACTTATGATTAACAACACCTCTTTTTTCCCCCTCCCACTCCAGTGTGTCTAAGTGATCATGCTGAATCAGTCTGAGGTGGGGTTGGGAGAGAGAAATAAAAACACAGATGAGGTGATGCCATGTGTTGTTAATGGGATGTTTGGATGTAAAATGATGTTACCAAGCAAAAGAGGTTCGCTGCTCGATGTGCTAGAAGTCAATACTATGATACTGGGTTTTTGAGAAAAGACAAGCTTTTTATTGCAAGTTGACTAAAAAGACAGGAATCCAGCTCAAATCTTTCGTTCTGTGCTAACTTTAAGGTAGTAATTTTATTAGAAAAAATTAGAGGGTGGATTCTGGGATTAGTAGGTGATTGGCAGAAGGAAAGGAGAGGTCTAGAAAGTGCTCAGGCATGCAGTTACCTCTTCATGTCACCACATGGATCACATGTCAAATTCACGGGGAGTTTGTATGAACCATGCACTAGAAACTCAGGCTGTAGTGTCAGCAAATTGTTCTGCACAAACTCCAGTTGGTTATATTGGTTCCAACCAATTTCAGCCAGTTTTTTAACATCGCAGGTGAAGGGAGTTTCAGCAAGTTGTTTCTTCTCGGCCGGGCACAGTGGCTCACGCCTGTAATCCCAAGACTTTGGGAGGCCAAGGCGGGTGGATTGCTTGACGTCAGGAGTCCGAGACCAGCCTGGCCAACATGGTGAAACCCCGTCTTTATTAAATAATAATAATAATAAAATTAAAAAAATAAAAAGTTGTTTCTTCTCTCATCTGCTATCGTTGCAAACTCAAGAATTTGTTAGTCACAGGCTTCTTTAACTCTTGGGGGCATTGTTTCAAAGGCTGCAGTTCTCCGTTGCTTATAGCTATGAGCCAGTAGGCACTGTGCGGCTGGCGTTTTGCTTTATGGTGGCAATTTCTTTCGGGAATGTCCCTTTGCTTCCAAATCGTTCATAGGTTTGAAGAACTATTCATCCCAGCCAAAGGAGATCAGTACGTTCTACTTCTAAGAAAAGAATGATGCTCCTAAGAGGGATGGGAGGTGAGTGGAATGAGGACACAGGGAGCTTTTAAACATCAATGGCTGGCATATGTGAGTCCTGCACAGTGCTAAGTACTTTGCTTCTGTGCATTTTTCACTCCTAAGTCTTTACAGTGCTTTCTGTGAATTAGTTACTAAGTAACAGCAGAAACAAAATGAAGTCCCTTCTCTCTTGAATTTATATTCTTGTAAAGACAGACAATAAATACAAAAATAAAAATAAAATAAAAGCATTACCTCAAAATCACTTTTTGATATTTTAGGTTTTTTGCTATCTTTTTTCTGCCTATATAAATTATGTAAGCTAATTGTATAAGATTCATTTCATATGGAAAAGCCTAAGTAAGAAATTTTAAAAACCCCATTACTGTGAAAGCTATTGAAATGTTTTAGTCACCATCTTTTCATATTTTACTTACATATATATACACAATTTCAGGTAAATAGGAATATCTTATACCTCCTGTTTGTTATTCTAAATATGATGGAGTTTTATCATCTTCATGTTATAGAGTGGGAATTGGAGAACTTAAAAGTTTTTTTTTCTGAGACAGAGTCTCACTCCATCACCCAGGCTGGAGTGCAGTGTCAAAATCTTGCTCACTGCAACGTCCGCCTCCGGGGTTCGAGTGAGTCTCCTGCCTCAGCTTCTCGAGCTGGGCTTACAGGCACCCCCACCACGCCCAGCTAATTTCTGTATTTTCAGTAGAGACAGGAGTTTGCCATACTGGCCAGACTGTTCTCAAACTCCCCACCTCAAGTGATCCACCCGCCTCCGCCTCCCAGTGCTGGGATTACAAGGCCTGAGCCACCGAGCCGGCCTAAGCTTTAAATAATAATACAACTAAAATCTAAAAATAAAATGTTTAGATTGGGTGCAGTGGCTCATGGCTGTAATCCCAGCATTTAGGGAGGCAGAGGTGGGAGGATAGCTTGAGGCCGGAAGTTAGAGACCAGCCTGGGCAACATAAGGAGACCTGTCTTTAAAAAAAAAAAGTTAGCTGGGCTTGGTGCCCACAGCCTGTAGGCTGAGGCAGGAGGATGGCTACTCTGCTGCAGGCTGAGGCAGGAGGATGGCTTGAACCCAGGAGTTCAAGGCTGCAGTGAACATGACTGAGCCACTGCGCTCCACCTACCCAGGTGGAGCCAAATCGAGAGCCAGTCGAAAAGAAAGAAAGAAAGAAAGAAAGAAAGAAAGAAAGAAAGAAAGAAAGAAAGAAAGAAAGAAAGAAAGAAGGAAGGAAGGAAGGAAGGAAGGAAAGAAAGAAAGACAGAAAGGAAGGAAGGAAGGAAGGAAGGAAGGAAGGAAGGAGGGAGGGAGAGGGAGAAAGAGAGAGAGAGGAAAAGAAGAAAAGAAAAAAAGAAAAGAAAGAGAAAAGAAAAGAAAGGGAAATGCTTAAATATTTATGTATTTATTTATTTTGAGACAGTCTTGCTCTGTTGTCCAGGGTGGACTGCGGTGGCATGATCTCGGCTCACTGCAACCTCTACCTCCCGGATTCAAGCAATTCTCTTGCCTCAACCTCTTATATAGTCTTAAATAGGGGGGGTTAAAGGTGCCCACCATGATGCCCCGCTAATTTTTGTATATTTAGTAGAGACGGGTTTTCACCATGTTGGCCAGGCTGGTCTTGAACTCCTGACCTCAGGTGATCCTCCCCTCCTTGGCCTTCCAAAGTGCTGGGATTACACACGAGAGCCACTCTACCGGCCTATTTATTTTTTCAAACCAAGGGCTGGATAGGATTTGATTCCGGCTTCAGATAAAGGACTCCTAGGGAGATACCCTGGTTAACAGAGGCAGTTAGAAGGGTATTAAAAATAGTTCAATCTTGCTTATACCCATCACTGGAGATAGCAAGAAGAAGAAAAAAAGAAAATAGTTCAATCTAGAAATAATTAGGGCCAGAAATGCTTCCAGCAGCGGGATTGGGGCTGATTTGGGTATTTTCTTCTCTTCCCAGCAAGTAATTTCGGAGCGGCCCAGTGATCCATTTTCTGAACAAATGTTTTTCTCCCAAGACTGATAGGGATCAGAAAGACCTAGGGTTGCCACTGGCACCTAATATCTTTCAGGCTTTTTTGTTTTGAAAGTGGATTAAAAGCTTTCAGCCTTACCTAAATCTCTTTGTTGCAATTGTACAGATCTGCCTAGATTTATAGCAGATGGCAGAATAGAAACAGCTCCCTGGGGTATTAATTACCACATTACTAAAACAAATGTTCGAGCATTGACAAGTCCCTTCGGGGCTGTCCTCAGAGTGGGCAGTTCGGAACCAGCTTGGGACGTGCTAAGATTGTAAACGTTCCTAGGGAGAGCGATAACAAAGAGGCAACGGGGGGCCACACGTAAAATTCCAGCCGTCACCACCATTCCATGAGTGCAAGGACTAGTACAGTCCGCGCGGGGTCCGCTTTTTTAAACAGCGCGGAATCACGTGGCCGACGGCTCGAGGCACTACGGTCCCTCAGAATCTCCCACTCAGCTTTGGCGCGGAACCTTTCCCCTCCTTGTGGACGCGACCATTGGCCCCGCGCTCGGAGGTGGTACGGGCCAACCTTATGGTCATGACTTCTCCGAGTAGAGCTTTTGACTAAGTCCCAGAAAAGCGTTAGCTACGGAATTCTAGATTGAAATGAAGTCCACCAAACAACCCTGTGGAAGACCCGTTTTGCCTAAAAGAAAGCGCAGATCTGAGCTTGACTCCCCCTACGCTCTGTGAGTGCTGCAAGATGGTTCCGTCCGAGGCGCGGACTCCTCCTCCACGAGCGCCGCCATTTTGTTTGGCTTGAGGGGAGCGAGCGGCGCTTTGGGGGAGGGGTCCTGCAGGCACCTCACTCGACTCTGCCGCCGCGCATTTGCTGCTTCCGGGCGGGTTTCCTTCCCGGCGAGGGGCGCGGAATCATGTACATAAAGCAGGTAAGGCCTTTGCGTCCCTTCATCCCGTCCTGGGCCAGTGAGGACCGCTCTTTGAGGCAGGAGTCTTGTGGTGCCTCTTTTCTCTTGCTACGGGCTGGACCGGGGCTGGGCAGGGACTGTGGGGGGGAGGAGAGGGACCCCGGCCTCGCGAGTGCCGGGGCTGCTGGGTCGCGGAGAATTGGGGCGCTCCTCTGCAGCTTGGGCCTCCGCGCTGGGGCTAGTCTAGGGGAGTCAGGATCTCCGAGAGGTGTGGACGGGGCCGGCTGGCGGGCCGCTGGGAGGGACCCGGCCTTCCCAGGCGGCTGGAGAATTGGCGGGGGCACCGCGCCGGGGCGGCCGCGGGCGGGAAGGGCTGCGTGGTCCTGCAGGGGTGGCCTCGCCTGGGCTTTGTGCGTGGGATGTGTGGAAAGGCGACCTCCCCGGTCCGGGGGCGCCGGTGGGGGCACAGACTGGGGTGTCACTGTCACTGCGAGGGGCAGTTCCTCTGCCCGATTAACCCGCGAAGTGAGCGGGATCCTCTGGCTTGCAGGATGCGGAGCGCCGCCTCCTTCGGTTGTTTACTTCTGTCAAGATGGTCTTCCCGCGCGGGAGTCCACCACAAAGACGAGCCCAGGCACACAGCCTTGGAAACCGTTTTCTGTCGGGTCTGTCGGGTTCTGAGCACTCCGTCTTTGGAACGTGGGCTCTTTCTGGCCGGCGGGTGTGAGTGACTGAAAGCTGCCCTCGCTGGTCTTGGAGTCGGGGAGCTGAGGCCGGGCGGCCTGCTGGATAGACTTTTGCTATTTTGCATTGCAGTGTTTAAAAGTGTTCCAGTTAAGCTCACGCAGTATTCTTGATTTTGAAAGGTTCTTAGCAGGTTAATAACTATAACAAAAAAAAAAAAAAAAAAAAAAAAGCGAAATCCTGCAGTGGCGTTGCATTGGCAAGGGTTACCGATAAAAGGACTTTCTGAAAGCAGATTTTTAATCACCGCTTTCCAAAGTGAATTTTTCTTATATGAAATTTTAAGTTTTCTATATTGCATTAAATGAGAAACAGGAAAGAAATGCAAGAGAAAAATGTTAATGTATATGTTATTTTTTTGGGGGGGAAGCCTTCTCAAAAATGTCTTTTATTTATTAGGTGATTATCCAGGGTTTTCGAAGTTACAGAGATCAAACAATTGTAGATCCCTTCAGTTCAAAACATAATGTGATTGGTAAGTGTCCTTGGTTTACTGGATCAGATTTATAGTCTTTATTGTAGGTAACGTATATTCTGTCCATTTGTATATTGGCTTAAGGAGACAGGAATTGCCTTTGAATATTAAGTAAAGTTAAATGTATTTTTCTGCGTGAAATAACTTTTGCACTGATGAATGCTTATTTTTATAAACTTAAAATGTTTGGGTAAGACACTCATAAGTTACACATTTTTATCTGGGTAGCCTTGTGTGTATTTGTAAGAGTGTTTTAAAGCATTTGAGCACTTCCGTTCATGTTATATATCCTAGTTAAAATGCTCACTGTTACCTTATTTCAGAGACAGACAATTTTTATTCACAAAGTAGATCCCAGGGTTCCCCGCCCATCAGTGTCTAAGGACAGACCAGGTAGCTAGGTGGGAAGAGCATAAACTTTGGAGCATAGCAGAATGGGGTTCAAATCCCAGTTGTGGCATACATTCTTTTTCAGACTTTCCGAGAAGCTTCAGTTTTCTCATTTGTAAAGTGGAGATGATACCTGTTTCATAGGGCTGTTGGGAAGGTTAAATGAGAAACCTTATGTAAGTGTGATGATAAAGGGTTAGTGGTGATTGCTATTAACAATATTTTGTCAGTTTAGTCTGTTCAGACTGTAGTGTGCATTTTGTTGATACAGCTAACAAAATGTTTTCTGACATTCTGCTGAGTTTTTTAAAAGATAGATGAAAGGAGTGGTTCTAGACACCAGAAAAACAGACTGCTGTTGACACAGTTTTGCTATACAGAGTCCATGCTAAGAGTTATATTAGTTTGCTTAGGCAGCTGTAACAGACTATCCTAGATTGGTGGCTTAAACAAGAGATTTTTTTTTTCTTGCAGTCCTGGAGGTCAGACATCCGTGACCAGGATACCTGCATGGTTAGGTTCTGGTGAGGCTCTCTTCCTGGCTTACAGATAGTTGCTCTCTTGCTGTGTGCTCATATGGCCCCATCCTCATGTCCTTATTTAACCATAATCATCTCCCAAGGGCCCCCATCTCCAAATAATGTCATATTTGGGTTTAAGGTGTCAATATTTTCGGGGGACACAGTTCAGTCTTGGCGTAAGCGAGATTCATATTACTGTTTCCAGAAGACCCATAGAGAATCATATTTCGTATAAAATGGTAAAATTGAAGGCAGGTTTTTTTTTTTGCCTTCAGTATATCAATAGCAGCCTTGTAGTTGGAAATAAAGAAGACAGACTTTTTTTTCCTCTTGTGCTCTATCTACTGAAGTCAGCTAATTGAATTGGTATGCCATAGGGTGGCATAAATGTACTGGGGTTTTACTTATATACAGGTACTTATTTTTTCATCTATCAAAAAATCTTTAGAAATGTAGAAAAATAACAATTACTAGTTTTCTATTATTTAACATGCACATTAAATTGGGTCTCTTAATATTTGTGTGATTTTATAAATGATCTAAAAATAACTTATTAGCTAGAACGATTACAATCATTTTATCTGTAAAGTCCATCAAATACCATTGTTTTAGCTGTTACCAGGTAGCTGTTTTACTGCTGTGATTGCAGCATTAGATAACAATTACTTACTAAGGAAAATTGTTTAAAACAAATGAACCCAAGATGATAGTACTGATTAAACATGTTTTAAAACCAAGTATGTTAATAATGTAAGAAAGACCAAAAGTGGTATGTATTGAGATTTGCCTTAAAAATATCTGGTGAAAGCATTCCACTTTGATTGTTGAATGATTTTGACTATTAAAAATTTCTCTTGTACTGATGTTGGTTATAGGCATCAAACTAACCCTTTTAAGGTTTTCTTCCCCCTAACCTTTTAACGAAAGAAATACATGTTAATTATGAAACATTATGGAAAAGCTAAAAGGAAGAAAATGAAGATAAACTATAATCTTTTTACCCAGAGATAACCATTCTTTGTTTTTTACTGCACACCATGATTCTTCAGAAATAACCATTCTTTTTTTTTTTTTTTTTTTT
>NW_016107574.1:863744-882421 GCF_001604975.1 Cebus imitator | reverse complement strand
AAAAAAAAAAAAAAAAAAAGGATCAGGTGGTAGAGGAATGGATTTAGATTTGAAGAAGGGTTTGTCTCCTGGCACCCATCTTTTTCATTGGTCAAAGTTTTCCACGTCTGGCATTAATGCTTTCAAGCTTTTGTTCTGTGGTGCTCTGGGAACTCACACCCGGAAGTCGTCAGGGAATTAGAGCCTCCTTTGGGTCTTCACTATTCAGGAGGACCTGCATATACTCCCAGGGTAGCTTGAAACTACTAGAGGTATTAGGAGACTGAGCCTCTCCAATGATTGGCATCTAAGGCCTGGGTTGAGAAAGGTGAATTTGGAGCCACATATAAGCTGTGTTTACCTGAGTCCGTTTTTAGTCTTTGTATACATCTAAAAGTAAGACTTTTTTTTTTTTTAAATGGGCTTATCCTATAACTTGGTAATCTGTTACTGTCCTTCAGGATAAATCTTGAATATCTTTCCTTATTAATTATTCAGCATCCTTTAAAATTGCTATGTAGTGTTCCACTCTCTAGGTAGGAGTAATTCTTACAAGGAAATCCTTAAAATTTCAGTTATTTATTTATGGATGGATTATGGTTTGAAATATTTATTCATTTAACGACAAATTGTCATCTTCAACGTTTATTTAGAAATAGTTTCAAATTTACAGAAAAATTGCCCCAATTAGAGCTGTACAGAGAATACCCATAAACCCTCTACCTAGATTTACCTATTGTTAACATTTTCCCCACTTGCTTTGTCATTTCTACTTTATGGACAGTTTTTTCCTTAAAATAAGTTACGTACACCATGGTCCTTTATCTCTAATTTTAATGTGTACTTTGTAAGAGGAGGGGTAATCTCTTTCATAATCACAGTAGAATTTACAAGTTATGTAAATTTAATGCTTAATAATCTGTCCAGCTATGGACAGATATGTTCTTCATAGCATGTTCTCCCCCTCTGCTACAGGATCTAATTTAGGATCAGGTATTGCATAGTTGTCATGCTTTTTTAGTCTCCTTTAATCTGGATCATTTCCGTGGCCTTCCTTTGTCTTTTATAACATTGTTATTTTTGAGAAGATATAAATGATATGTCCTCAGGCTATCATATCTGAAGGCACATGAGGTCTGTCTACCTCTTATTGATAATATTACTTTTGATCAACTAGTCCAGGTCTGATGTTTCCATTGTGTAGGTGTTTTTTTTCCCTTGCAACTACTAGGTAATATAAACAGATGCTTTTGGACTGTGAATCTTGTGCTTCTTATCAAACTTTCTGCCTGGATTTAGCATCTGTTGATGACCCTTGCCTTTATTCTGATGGTCACAAAATGATGATTTTTCATTTCCAGCACTCCTTTCACATTTACCACTTGGCATTTGGTAATTCTCCTCCTTCCTTACCTACTTATTTTTTTATTATTGGTATGAATGCATGGATTATTCCCCTATCAATAACGTATAATTTATTTAGTTATATTGGTGCTCAGATTACCCCTAGATTTAGCTACTGAAAGCCGCCCTTCAAGCTGGCTCCTGTGTCTGCCATATGCCTTTTTTAGAAAAAGTACTTCCTTTCTGGCATGACATGAATGATCTTTTTGGGATTTACCTTCCATTAAAGGTGATAACTTTGAGGTTGATTTGCTCAGAATATTTCTGGTTCAGGATTGAGAAGAGTGACATAGTTATTTATGAGTTTTAACACTGAAAATTTCACTAAACAATTACACTTATTTAAAATCAAAAGGATTTGATATACTTTTATGTATAGAACTGCTTATATTTGAATTTTATTAGTCAAAAAGTGCCTTAAAATTGTCTATACTTTTGTGTTCTGTGAGACTACACATGATAATATTGGGTTGATTGTAAACATGAGAACTCTTTAAGGATTTAAAATGATTATTTTAGAATGTTCGCAATATGTGAATCTTTAAATTGTTAAACATATCATGTATAGTTAAAATAGAATTATAAATCCTTTGTAATATGATAAATTATAAGAATCAGGTAGTATATTTAGCTATTCCTATTCATTTTAAACTGTTGGGTAAGAGCAAAAGGATCAGCTGTGAAGTATCCTTAAAGAAAAAACTATTCAGTCTGTACAAAAATTGCATTCATTTGGTGATTATAGTTGTTTTATTGGTTTCTTTTGTTCGCTATTGTGTTTAATTTTAGCTGTTAAGATGTATTTTAAAATTGGATTTTAAAAATTTTAGGGTTTTTTTTTGTTGTTGCTTTTTAGTCTCCATTCACAGGAAGATAAAATTTTGAGTGTTTTTTAAAAAGGTAAACAGTTTTAATTTTATTGGTTTTTATGTAAAATAACTTGTCCTTTTTGAAATTTTACAGTGGGCAGAAATGGATCTGGGAAAAGTAACTTTTTTTATGGTAGGTATTATTTTTTGAATTGTAAATATATTAAGACCTGGGTATCTTAAGGTAGTATATTAAAATCATTGATTTTCTGAGGTTATGTCTGCATGAAACCCAAGAAATACTTTACTTGGGATTGCAGTTTAGAGTAGACGGTTTAGAGTATACAGATCTGAATTCTACTCTGTACCCAGTGGCTAATAAGTATGTGAGACTACATGTAGCCTCTCAAATTGTTCTTTTCACTTTAAAAACGGAGATGTTGGATGTTTGCCCTACCTTAGATGGTTTGTAAGAATGGAATGCAATAGTATGTATAAAAATGCTTTTTAAACTTGAATGTGATATATAAATGTTATAAATGCATATATTAAAATGTATGTAAATGCAGTAGAATAGTTGATAGTAGTGTTTTGGAAAATGGTTGATCTTATTTCACCTTTTAAAAAATGTTTTCTAAACCAATCATCTATTAACAAATCCTTTGAGGAGAAAAACATTTTAACAAAATTAGACTGTTAAGGAGTAGGTTGAAAAATTTGAACTTTTTAGTTGGGTAATGCTTGACGGAAAGGGGCATTTAGTGGACTGTCTTAATAAGAGCAAAGGTTGTATCCCTTCTGTGCACACAAATCTGAAAGGCACTCTGTAGCCTGTATGTCCTGTAATTTGGCAATGATGAGAGAGTGGACTGAAGTGGAAGTATTTCAGAATCTCCAGGGGATGAGGGCAGTGTGAAGTCTCCCCACCCCACGCATGTCCATAACACACACATTAATGCTTACTTATGCATGTGCTTGCTGTCGTGGGCACGTGCCCCTTCCCCCTTCCCCCCACGCAGTGTTAGAGGTCTCTTGAGTGGACTGGGACCAGAACAGCTGAGTAAAGAGTTCCACTTCCTGGGCAGGGTGGTCTAGTTAGGTACTCTATATGAAAGTAGGAATGGCCCCTTCTTAAAGAAGCTAAGTGTAGTATAAGAAATATAGTAGAAGTTGGGCATCTCTAACATTTCCCTGTATTTCCTTAGTTTTATTTCTTTTGGTAAAGTATCCACTTAAGCATATTCTCAAAATATATTCTATTTTGTTAAAAAGGATTTTAACTCATACCATTTATGTCTAGTGGGGGAAAAAGCAAATACCATGTTAACCTAATCAGTGTACACTTTGAGCCAGAGGTGTACCTTAGTTTTGCTTGTCTGTTTTCATATATTGTGATGTTTTCTCTTGATTATCTTACTTAAAATGTTTGAATGAAAACTTTTCAATATTATATCATTTCCTACCTGATTAGTCTGATGTGCAGGCACATTTTCTGCATTTCCTTTTGTCCATATGGAAGAGATAATTTATTTACATTGTCTGTTACCTGACACACAATGTTCTATTGAGGTATGGGAAGTTATACATAAGTCATAAACCCTTTTTTTTTTAGGTTATATTAATAGTTGTTTTTGTATTTCCAGCAATTCAGTTTGTTCTGAGTGATGAGTTTAGTCATCTTCGTCCAGAACAGCGGTTGGCTTTATTGCATGTGAGTGAGACTGCTTTAAGACGTTGTTAATATTATATATATTTTAAAAATAAATTTTCCATGCTAGTTAAAAAAACATTTGTTCAGGTTTCAGATTTTTTGTGAACAAGACACAATCTATCTCATAAGTTTATTACTCTGCTGTGAAGTTTAGCCTAACATGTTAATGTCAAATAAAAGCTCAATTTTTATAGTGGTTAGGAGAAAATTACAGGATTTGCTTATAGATGGATATGTCCTCCATCAAATTTCTTTAAGGATGTGATCTGCAAAGGCTTAAGCAGGTTTGCTGAGGGGGAAGGAGTTTGAGATTGGGGGTTAGGGACTTTAAGATGCAGAACTAAAAGTTAATTGGGAGCATAGAGAAACAACTATTGCAAACTAAACAGTATACAAGTTGTTGTTTTAGCCATATTTGTGAGCATCATTTTCCAGTATGAAAAACAGTAGAGATGTTCTGCAGCTTAACAGTGGGGTTATGTCCTGATAAACCCATCATAAACTGAAAATACCGTAAGTCAAAAATGTACATTAGCCTACAGTTGAGAGTCAAGCAAAATGATCTAACACGAAGTCTGTTTTATAATGAAGTGTTGAATCTCTCATATAATTTTTATTTATTTATTTATTTATTTTTGAGACGGAGTCTTGCTCTGTTGCCAGGCTGGAGTGCAGTGGTGCAATCCCAGCTCACTACAACCTCCGCCTCCCGGGTTCAAGCGATTCTTTCACCTCAGCCTCCCAGGTAGCTGGGACCATAGGCGGGTGCCACCACACCTGGCTAATTTTTGTATTTTTAGTAGAGATGGGGTTTCTGGTGAAACCATTGTTGGCTAGGATGGCCTCAATCTCTTGACCTCGTGATCCGCCTTCCTCGGCCTCCCAAAGTACTGGGATTACAGGCGTGAGCCACCGCACCTGGCTCTCTATATATAATTTATTGAATCCTGTGCTGAAAGTAAAAAAACAGTAATTTTATGGGTACTTGATTTACAGTTTCTACTGACTAGATTGCTTTCCTACCACTGTTAAGTTGAACCGTTATAAGTCAGGGACCACCCGTATATTTACAGTAACGTGAGTTGTTAGAATATTTTATTAAATGGTTCCTTTCGTAGTTCATAAGCATGATGATTGGGTTTTCATGTTCATGTTAGTCATGCCTCCCTGAAACCTTGTTAGGACACTAGCCATATTACCAATGTGAGTGGAAAATAATAATATGAGTAATGGACTAAAGTAATTTTAGGATAGAAAATCATAAAAGACTACAATAAAATGATATAATTAATCATCCTTTTGGTTTGAATATTGCTTATTAAGGACTAGAAATTTCTCAGTATATCTTAACAATGTTTCTCACACATAGGAAATTATTTTGTTTAGCTGTTGTTCCCCCCCACCGCCCACCTTGTTGTTTGAATTTGTAGCCCTGTAATCAGAATTGATTTCCTATAGAAAAATTCTTTTTAGGTTTTTCAGATTGGCATTAAAATAATAACCTCTTTGGTATAGTTCTTCATTGTATTTAGCTACTACATAGTAATGGTTTCTAGAATCTGGAAGGTATCTGTACTCGATACCATAATTTTTCTGTCATAGATTGGTTTAAATGTGACACATGTTAAATGTGTATATTTCTATAATAGGTTTAAAACTGTAGAATGTCTCAAATATTTTTTAAAAACCGGTTTTTGATAATTATCCCATGATTTATTAGGGTTTCTTTCCAGCATTAAGATGAGTCTGTAAGAGAAGAGCCTCATGGTATATTAGCAAATAGGTAGAATTAAATGGTCCCAGTCTTGCAGTCTAATAAAGTGGTCTGTAAAATCAGATTTAAGGATATGTAACTTTGACATGTCCTGCATAGTTCTTATTTTTTGTTCAGAATCAAAAGCTTGGTTGAGTTTTGTTATCTTAATCTAATGTCTCTGCTGTTTTGGCGAGAGGGATATATACTATCCCTCTGGAGATACCCCCAAAGTATGTATCCCTCTTGCCAAAACAGCAGAGATGTTAGATTAGTGTGTATGTGTGTGTATATATATATATGAATCTAGTAGAAATTTTTCTCAATTGAATCAGACTTGTTATCATGCCCTAGACTTTAAGAAGTGTTTAAAGAATATGAATATATTAAATGGCAGATTTCTTACTTTTTTCATTTTTAGGAAGGTACTGGTCCTCGTGTTATTTCTGCTTTTGTGGAGATTATTTTTGATAATTCAGACAACCGGTTACCAGTAAGTAACTTGTTTTTTTTTAAGTAATGTTGAGAATTTAATTGGTGTAGCTAATTTTCTTCATACTTTGAAACTTTTTAAGCTTTTATCATTTATGCTATAGTAATTACACAGTTTACATACTGATTAGATCTGAAAATGACAATGAATGTTAACAAATGTGAATATACAAGCTGTTGTGAAGAAGTGTCTTGGTTAAGAGTATTGAGTATTCGTAGTATTGTCTTTAGTGAGGTAACTGAAATTTTAAAATAAATAATTATGGTCAGGGACTTTCTAAAATGACCTCATTTGAAAAGTTTTCTTCTTTACTATTAAATTAATTTAGAGCTTTTACATTTTTTCTAGATTGATAAAGAGGAAGTTTCACTTCGAAGAGTTATTGGTGCCAAAAAAGATCAGTATTTCTTAGACAAGAAGATGGTCACGTAAGCGTTTTTCTTTTCTTTTGTTAAAGAATTGAATTTATACTTAAATAGAAATGGGGTGTTTGCTATATTGGCCAGGTAGGCCACGAACTCCTGACCTCAAACGATCCACCTCTGGCTTTGGGATTACAGACATGAGCCACCACGCTCAGCTAGTATTTTTCTTTTCCTCAAGATGCAGTCTTGCTTTGTCGCCCAGGCTGGAGTGCAGTGGCGCGATCTTGGCTCACTTCAGCCTCTGCTTCCCAGGTTCAAGCCATTCTCCTGCCTCAGCCTCCCAAGTAGCCGGGATTACAGGCATCCATCACCACACCTGGCTAATTTTTATATTCGTAGTAGAGATGGGGTTTCACCATGTAGGCCAGGCTGGTCTTGAACTCTTGACCTCTTGATCCGCCTACCTTGGCCTCAAAGTGCTCGGATTATAGGCCTGAGCCACTGCGCCTGGCTTGCATTTTTCTTTATGTTTATAATTTCCTTACAAACAAGTAAAAGTATTCATTTACCTGCCTCATGTATGAGAAATATTTGCTTCATCTTCAACAAATCAATATATAGTGGATAAACATAAGAATCAGAAAGTTCTGAGAACAATACAGATGGTTTAATTACTGATCTTCACTCCCTAATGCTACTAACTCAGGGGCTAGTCTACTTATTGCTTAATGGTACTTTAAAATTATTTATCTGAAAGTAATTTCATTGTCAACAGGAAAAATGATGTGATGAACCTTCTTGAAAGTGCTGGTTTTTCCCGAAGCAATCCTTATTATATTGTTAAACAAGGAAAGGTAAAACAATTGTATGTCCTTTTTTAATAGAATTTGTTTTCTGAGTAATTCTTGAGTGATGAATTTGATTTATTGATTTGAGTGGTTAAGCTGAAGGAAAAATGGCCATATCTTTTACATGGCCATAAAGTACCAAATAGATCCATTGCATGTTGAGATGGAAGTATTTCAGCAGATTAGGCGGATCTTGTTTTCCTAGTGACTGGTATTACTGAGGTGAAAGTATGGGAAGACATTATTGGCTTATGAAAGTTGCAATAATTAAGAACATTGTAGAAATTCTATAAAAATCACATTTGAAAAAATTACTTTATAAAATTAGTTTTTTGCATTATTTATATTAATCACAGAATTAAAATATTGAAAAACTAACATTACCAGAAATCTGCCATTGTGCTGCATGTTATTTTCCCTAATAGGGATTATATTTTTTACAGTTTTTTAGCAGCCAAGTTACAAACTTTTTTAACTGATTGTTCTCGCTTCTTAAATACTTCCACTTTGTTTTGGACTAGGGAAAATTCTTGAAGAATGTTCACTTATTTTATACTATAGGCTTTTTTTTCCTAGATATGTATGGGAAAGTTAGCATTCAGAAGAAGTGATTAGGAAGAATATGGAGTTTCAGTTTCAGAAAATGTACCAGAAGAACAAGTTGTTTTTTTTTTTTTCCCCCCCGATTTTACTATTTGTGAGAGATTTTTTAAATAGAGGCTGATTTGAAAGAGCACTTTACTGAGATCTGTGTGCTCTCAGCGTAGGCCCTTTTACTTCATATCAGTTTCTGCCCGTACGCCATCCTTGATGCCTTATCTAAAAGTGTTGCCTTCTCCCCAAGCCTATGTGCTTTATTTCCTTAATGTCTTTTATTTTTCCTCATAACACTTAAATTACACTGTTATGATAATACTTATTTTCTGTCTTTTCCTACAGAATGTAAACTGCATGAGGGCAGGGCCCTTTCTGCTTTGTTTTCTCTTTTCTAGTGCCCAGCAGTGGCACATGTTGTAGCCATTTGATAAATATGTTTTTGCTGGGCGTGGGGGCTCACGCCTGTAATCCAAACACTTTGGAGGCCAAGGCGGGCGGATCACCTGAGGTCAGGAGTTCAAGACCAGCCTGACCAACATGGTGAAACCCTGTCTTTAAAAAGGAAAAAAGAAGATAAATATGTTTTTGTTTTTGTTTTTTTTGAGACAGAATCTTGCTCTGTCACCCAGGCTGGAGTGCAGTGGCACAGTCTTGGCTCACTGCAACTGCTGCCTCTGGGGTTTAAGTGATTCTCCTGCCTCAGCCTCCTGAGTAGCTGGGATTACAGGCCTGCACCACCACGCCCAGCTAATTTTTGTATTTTTAGTAGAGACAGGGTTTTACTATGTTGGTCAGGCTGGTCTTGAACTCCTGACCTTGTGATCTGCCCACCTCGGCCTCCCAAAGTGCTGGGATTACAGGCGTGAGCCACCGCGGCTGGCCTGATAAATAATTTTTAAGTGAGTAAATTGCATGAATGGACATATGTAATTGGAGCTCTCAATAATGAAGATCTGAAGGATGATTCTTATAGATATTTTTGATAGACCATGTGTTCTTAGCTTAGAGTAACTATCATTTCAACTTTTTTTTTTTTTGAGACGGAGTTTCACTCATGTTACCCAGGCTGGAGTGCAATGGCGCGATCTCGGCTCACCACAACCTCCGCCTCCTGGGTTCAGGCAATTCTCCTGCCTCAGCCTCCTGAGTAGCTGGGATTACAGGCACACACCACCATGCCCAGCTAATTTTTTGTATTTTTAGTAGAGACGGGGTTTCACCATGTTGACCAGGATGGTCTCGATCTCTTGACCTCGTGATCCACCCGCCTCGGCCTCCCAAAGTGCTGGGATTACAGGCTTGAGTCACCGCGCCCGGCCATTTCAACTTTTTAATGCAGTGATATCATTTTTGACATTTAGGGATACTTGTTATATATTAAGTTGGCATGGCAGTTAAGTTGTTACCATTCTCTCTATATTTAAAACACACAATTTTGTCATACAGTTAGCCCTCTGTATCTGTGGATTCCACATCTGCAAATTCAACCAACCATGGATCAAAAATATTTAAATAAAAATTTAAAATAATAGTACAATAAGAAATACAACTTTAAAAATACAGTATAACTGTTTACATAGCATTTACATTGTATTAAGCATTGTAAGTAGAGATTAAAGTATACGGAAGGATGTGCATAGGTTATGTGCAAATAATATGCCATTTTATATAAGTGACTTGAGCATCCTTGGATTTTGGTATCTGCAGAGGGTCCTAGAACCAATATTCCATGGAAACTGAGGAAGAATAGTACTTTTAATATATAGTTTTTAAAAAAATATAGTCAGTGATGATTTCGCCTTATAAAAATACTTTGTTCTGTGAGAATGGAGCTCATCTTTTATACCTCATCATGCTGACTAAGAAAAAGATGATGGTGTGAGATACTCCTTCACTTGTTAGGCCTAATCATAAAGGAGAGTTATGGACATAACAGTTATATTTGGAGTGTATTTGGTAAATTTAAGTAAAGGAGACATAGATATGTAGGCGTATGTACTATACTAATGACATTGGCCAAATCATAAGCTACCTAAAACTTGGCATGTCCCAAATTCAAAAGTCTGAAATACAAAATGTTCTACAATCTGAAACCTTTTGAGTATTGACAAGACATTCAAAAGAAATGCTTGTTGGAGCATTTTGGATTTCAAACTTTTGCATTTGGGTTGCCCAACTGGTAAGTATAAATGCAAATATTCCAAAACCTGAAAAAATCTAAAATCTGTACTGGTTCCCAATCATTTTGTATAAGGGATACCCAACCTGCATGTGTGTTAAAAACTTTTCAATGTGGGGTTCTTGTTCTTAAACAGACACTACTGCTATAAAATGATTATTTTTTGAAATTTTTAGATCAACCAGATGGCGACAGCACCAGATTCTCAGAGATTAAAGCTATTAAGAGAAGTAGCTGGTACTAGAGTGTATGATGAACGAAAGGAAGAAAGCATCTCTTTAATGAAAGAAACAGGTAAAATAAATGTGATTCTGCCATATTTTTGTTGTTGCAAATTACTGTTATTTTAACAGAGTAGCTCCATGATAGGAACATAGTAGGTATTCAGTATACAACAGCAATAGATAATGCTGTTATTAATAAAAATTGAGAATCCATAACCCCAGTGATGTTAGCAGGTTTTTTTTTTTTTTTTTTTTTTTTTTTTGACAGAGTCTTTTTAATGGAGTCAGGCTGTAGTGCAATTGCACGCTCTTGGCTCACCACAACCTCCACCTCCTGGGTTCAAGCAGTTCTCCTGGCTCAGCTTCCCAATTATCTGGGATTACAGGTGCGCACCACCACGCCTGGCTAATTTTTGTGTTTTTAAGTAGAGACAGGGTTTCACCATGTTGGTCAGGCTGTTCTCGAACCCCTGACCTCGTGATCCGCCTGCCTCAGCCTCCCAAAGTGCTGGGATTGCAGCTGTGAGCCACCGCGCCTTGCTGGCAGCTTTTAAAAATACTGTGGAAAGGCACACTGACTTCTTTTCGGTTTTTGAGATAGAGTCTTGCTCTGTCACCTAGGCTGGAATGCAATGGCGTGATGTCCACTTACTGCAACCTCTGCCTCCTGGGCTCAAGTGATTCTCCTGCCTCAGCCTTCCAGAGTAGTTGGGATTACAGGTGCCCACCACCATGCCCAGTTAATTTTTGCATTTTTAGTAGAGACAGGGTTTCACCATGTTGTCCAGACTGGTCTCAAAATCCTAACCTCAGGTAATCTGCCTGCCTTGACTTCCTAAAATGCTGGGATTACAGGCATGAGCCACCATGCCTGGCCAGCACACCGACTTTTTAAAAGGAAGTTTAAATTGAGGCCCTTACTACATGTTACAAAAGAACCAGTGTCACCATGTGTAAATTTGTTCTCTGATGCTTTTCATGATAAAGCATCTTAATCCATTTATGCTTAGTGTTCCATTATTGGAATGCTAAGCTTGTGGGAGTTACTTGTATCCTACTGCTCAAGGTCATCACCAAGGTCTGATTTTTCACACAAAAAATTTGCAACCTCTGGCATAAATGGGTTAATTGCTATTTTAGTATTTTAATTTTGGTTACCACATAATGTTAAAGAAATTATGCTACAGTTCTTAAGAATTATTTAATTCAAGGTATATTTAAGTGATATTACATAAAAATTTTATTAACTCCTTTCCTCATTTCTTTTAAGAGGGCAAACGGGAAAAAATCAATGAGTTGTTAAAATACATTGAAGAGAGATTACATACTTTAGAGGAAGAAAAGGAAGAACTAGCTCAGTATCAGAAGTGGGATAAAATGAGACGAGCCCTGGAATATACCATTTACAATCAGGAACTTAACGAGACTCGTGCTAAACTTGATGAGGTAAAATATTTACCTTTGACACTTGAAATCAGATTAATTTTGTTTTTATTAATATGTTAAACTCATGCCATAATTACACTTTTTAGTGAATTTTAAATAGAAACTTTAAAAAGCCTCTCAATTTATTAGCAAGTTTTTTCTTTCTGTTTGAGGAAAATACCCATGTAGTCCTTGCTATATAGTTTTATCTGAAATATAATCAGATGGTGGTATTAGGCAGACAAGATGATAGGAAAGCCATTTTGAAGGCTTCTTGTAGTTTTCGAATATATTTTGTAATTAGTATTGTTGACATTTTGTACAAAAATTTAAGTAGTGCTTCAGTTTTCTAGTTAAAATGATTTTTAAACTTTTTGTAAAATTTTTGAGTTTTTACTTTTGGTTTATTTTAATAAATTTTTATTAGATGTTATGAAACATTTAGCAAATAACAAAATGCGTTAGATAAAACTTTTTTTTTTTTTTTCTTAGCTTTCTGCTAAGCGAGAGACTAGTGGAGAAAAATCCAGACAATTAAGAGATGCCCAGCAGGATGCAAGAGATAAAATGGAGGTAAGATTATAAACAAGGTTCCTGTTAACTTTTTTCTTTTGAGACAGGGTCTCGCTCTGTCATCTAGGCTGCAGTGCAGTGGTGCCATCATGGCTCATTCTAGCCTTGACTTCCGTGGCTCAGGCAGTCTTCTTGCCTCAGCTTCTTGAATAGCTGGGACCACAAGTGTACCACCACACCTGTCTAATTTTTAAATTTATTGTAGAGATGAAGCCTTGCCATGTTGCCCAGGCTGGTCACAAAGTCCTGGACTCAAGTGGTTCTTCTGCCTCAGCCTCCTGAAGTATTTTTTTGTTGTTTTAAGAGAGGGTGTCACTTCATTGCATAGGGTGGAGTGCAGTGATGAGATCACAGCTCACTGCAACCTTGATCTTCCAAGCTCAAGTTATCCTCCCACCTCAGCCTCCTAATTTTTTTATTTTTTGAAGAGAGAGAATCTTACTATTGTTGCCCAGGCCTGTCTCAAACTCCTGGGTTCGAGCAGTCCTCCCACTTGGGCCTCCCAAAGTGATGAGATTATAGGCTTGAGCAACCATGTCTAGCCATCTTATGTTTTTGACCATAGTAAACCCTTTTGTACCAGAATTATGGAATGATAACCACAAGGGGGATTTAGAGGAACTGAATATTGAAAAGACAAAGTAGTACTAAAGGTGTAAGTGAAAGAAGGGACAGAATTAATAGTGTCACAATTCTGCTATTGTACTTCTAATTGCCTGACTTATTTTCTGTTTAATACTTTTGAATAGGATATTGAACGCCAAGTCAGAGAATTGAAAACAAAAATTTCAGCTATGAAAGAAGAAAAGGAACAGCTTAGTGCTGAAAGACAAGAACAAATTAAGCAGAGGACTAAGTTGGAGCTTAAAGCCAAGGATTTACAAGATGAACTGGCAGGCAATAGTGAACAGAGGGTAAGTTAAAATGCTAAAAATGAAAGACATAAATGTTCAGGTGAGCAGGAACTGCAGAAGACAGTCCTTACTGTGACTGGTATGTGCTGGAATTTTTTTTAAAGCTTTGCTACATTAACATAATTTGTACTCAAGTAATAACTTAGTACTGTCTTGTTTCTTAAAAAAGAGTTTCATGTTACAGGTGGGTTTTCTCATGAAGTTTTTTTCATGAGAAAACGTTTTGTGATAGACTTAAATTTCGCAAAAAGTTTAAAGCAGTTTGCATTTTTACTTACCTTTATTTACAGAAACGTTTATTAAAAGAGAGGCAGAAGCTGCTTGAAAAAATAGAAGAAAAGCAGAAAGAACTGGCAGAAACAGAACCTAAATTCAACAGTGTAAAAGAGAAAGAAGAACGAGGAATTGCTAGGTCTGAGAATTTTCACCAACACTTTAACTTTCTACATCATATTACGTAAAACTAGGTAGTCCAAGGAGCTCAATTATATATAGCGGCTTTTTACACTTAATTTATTTTTTTTGGTATCATTTTGAAAAATGGCTTTATGTGTCTGTGTACAGTTGACATTATTCATGACAATTAAACTTGATTATTTTTTATTCTCCTTTTGAACCCATTCTCTTCTATTTTGTGTAGATTGGCTCAAGCTACCCAGGAAAGAACGGATCTTTACGCAAAACAGGGTCGAGGAAGCCAGTTTACATCAAAAGAAGAAAGGGATAAGTGGATTAAAAAGGAACTCAAGTCTTTAGATCAGGCTATTAATGACAAGAAAAGACAGATTGCTGCTATACATAAGGATTTGGAAGATACTGAAGCAAATAAAGAGAAAAATCTGGAGCAGTATAATGTAAGAACTTTTATAGTTGCTTTGCAAGACTCTTTCAGAAGAGATAAACGTCTTTAGTTTTATCTACTTCAGGTTTTCTTTTTAAGTAAGTCTACATGTTACTCTTAAAATATAGGACAGATACTTATTTAGAAAAGGCCAGCACAGTTTTATATACATATAGTAGTTTGCTTTTTTAAAGAATATTCATGTCAGTGAGACTTTATTTAGATTAAATATATTAAAATGTGTGTATTTTTAATTTTTTTGAGGTAGGGTCTTATTCTGTCACCCAATCTGGAGTGCAGTGGTGCAAACACAGCTCACTGCATCCTCCACCTATGAGACTCAATGATCCTCCATCCTTAGACTCCTAAGTAACTGGGACCATAGGCATGTACCACCATGCCCAGCAAAAAAATAAATAATTGGAAGAGACAGGGTTTCACCATGTTGGCCAGGCTGGTCTAGAACACCTTACCTCAGGTTATCTGCCTGCCTCTGCCCAAAGTGCTGGGATTGACAAGCGTGAGCCACCGTGTCCAGCCCAGCCAGAAAAATTTTTATTTATTTTTTTTTGTAGAGACTGGGTCTTACCTTGTGGCCTAGGCTGGTCTCGAAATCTTGGGCTTAAGCAGTCCTCCCACCTTGGTTTCTCAAAGTGCTGGGATTACAGGCGTGAGCCACTGTGCCCAGCCTATGTTTTTGTGAATTGGTAGTATGTGTGTCTTACATACCTTTAATTTTAACAACATGTCATATATGTCTAAAACAACTTAATAGTAACATCTTTTAAAACTTTACTTTTTGGTATTCTAGCATCATGTATTACATTTTGTTGTCATGTTTCTTTTATATGCTTTAATCTGGACCAGTTCTTTCATTTTTTCTTGACTTTTGTGATTTAACATTTAAATTATTTGTTATGAAGTACATATATTAATATTTATGTACTTATTAATTGTATATTATATATAATTATTTCTTTCTAATCTTTTATAGGACTTAAGTTTTTGGTGACTTACCTTTGAATGTATCCAAAACCTCAATGAAATTTTTAGAGAAACAGGTGTTTTCTTTGTATTCATATTCTCACTCTATTTAATATTTAATTACATAACCGAAACAAAAACATAGTAGGGAGCAAACACAATAGTCTCTGTAAACATAAACAACTTAACAGGTAGGTAAAATTCCCAGGAATGTAGCCTGCTGTTTTTGGAAGTCCAGTTGTGCTATGGGCTTTAGTTGTGACACTTTGTGGAGGGAGTGGAAAACCTGGGTTAATCCAGGTAGTCTTGTATATGGTTAGTATAGTCTGAACTGTGATAGTTACACTTCTTTTCTTGAAATAAGATGAGTTTTCTCTTGAGTTTATGAAACCACCAACCTCAGCAGATGCCCTTTTTGAAGGAGCCTCCGGTGAGAGAATTTATTCATTTTTTGTCATTCTTGAAGTTTATTATTTTCCAATATTCCAACCACACTTCTCATTATCAGAATTGACACTTCTGAAGATGAAGCTTTGCCATTGGACAAAGATGATTTTAAAGTGCTGATTGCATTATGTAAAATGACCTTTTGCCTCTTGGTATAATCCTAATTTTTCCACAGTATATTTTTAAGGCCTGCAGTATGAAAAATGAAATGCCTTTTGGTGGTTTTATTATGATTTATTATGTTTCTTTTATGTGATACGTATCCTACATACTTAGCAAACTAAATTTTTAGGCTTTTCTAACTGATGTTAGTGGTATGTTGGCCCTAGCAACTGCTGTGGAGAAGAGGAAGCTTTTAAATAGTTTCAGTGCAAACTAAATGCTTTCTTTTTTCTTTTGCATTATTCAATAAAGTCTACAAAACACTATATTTAGAATTTAACATAGATAGCTTACTTTATTATTGGTTCTGAGTAGCATCATTGTCTCAGAAAGGGAACCATTAGTGTTGTTACACCTGGAAAAAAAGTATGTAGGATTTTAGAAATACTGTAAGCTGTAATGCTAGTTAATAACACAACAATCTTTGTTTAGGACTATAAAAGATGAAACATTAATTTAGGAAAGCTGACTCTTCAAGGTTTACACTCTTCTTTATACATGTATTCAAATAGCCTGGGGATGAATTAAGTAATTGCTGCAGAAAAGTTAAATTTTACATACAGAATTTACTCTTTTACGGTTTCAGATACCACCGAATGTCAGATTCCTCATGTGTAGAATTAATGGGTTTCATTATCCAAGATGTTAAAAGTGATTCTGATTATCCAAGATATTATGACTCAGTAGTAACATTGACTTTTTCTCATTGGAATTAGTAGTAACATTGACTCTTTGTCCATTACAATTTTGGACAAAAAGTTAATGTTACTATTGAGGATTAATACTTGTTAGTACACTGTGGGAATATTTATAGTTACTTTGATATCTGACAATAATTAGTCATAATACAAACAGATGAATGTAATTCGCGAAGCGATTTGAAGCCCTTCCCCTAAGGGATAATCTTCAGATTTATTTTGCTTGTTTTATTGCTTCCCAAGAAGGCAAGGATTTTTGTTTGCTTTGGTCTTTGATTATTCTCCACTTGTTATAGGAATGCCTGGTATGTACTGGGCTTTGGTAACTTCATTAAGTGGATGAAATGTCAGCTTCCCTAAACTCTAGCCAATGAGGATACTGCATTTTTTTCAGCTCAGTATAATTTACTAAGTTAATGAATACAGTTCATTAACTATCCTTAAGGAAACAGTACCTAACGTTAGGTTCTTACAGATTACTTACAGGTTCTGCCTTTTAACATTTTTAGCTTATTTTCCTTGAATGTGAAATAGTTGAATGTAGTTTTTGTGGTTTGTTGTGTGTGTGTAGAGGGGGCAGTATGAAAGTAATGCACTATTATGAGAACTTAGATTTTTCTAAAATTCTGGAGTGTATATTATAGAAATAGGAAGATTTAGATCACGAATGAACAAAACTTTTATTTTAGCAACATGTTTTAGAGTATTTAATGGTTTGTGTTTACTGGTGATATGCTCTTTTGCCTAAAGACAACTTTTAAAAACTGAAATTGGATTTTTCAACAGCATCATTAAGGTATAATTGACATACAGCAAATTGTACATATTTAAAGTACATCATTCTTCCTAGTCAGGAAAGTGGCAAAAATAAATAAATTATACAATTTGCCGAGTTTTGACATACATATACATCTGCAAAATCATCACCACAATTAAGACAATAAACATGTTTGTGTCCCAGAAATGTTTTCCATACCCCTTTTTAATTCCTCCCTCCCTTACCTTTTGTCTCCTCCCCCAGCCTTTTGCAATCACCGATCTACTTTATGTCACTGTGGATTAGTTTGATGAAACTGAATTTTAAATTTGAATTACTTTTATTTCCATAGAAACTGGACCAAGATCTTAATGAAGTCAAAGCTCGAGTGGAAGAACTGGACAGAAAATATTATGAAGTAAAAAATAAGAAAGATGAATTACAAAGTGAAAGAAAGTTAGTATAGACTAAGATACGCATTAATTTTTTGAGTAATGTTAGTTGCTAGATGTTTTGTGGTCTTTAAGTTACAAATTAATTGTACAGGCTTGTTTTCTCTATTTGATTCTAAACTATACTGTTCATGCATCCTCATGCCTGTTTAAAGTTAAAGACAGTCTACTTTTTATTGATTAGTTACTTGTGGAGAGAAGAGAATGCAGAACAGCAAGCACTTGCTGCTAAAAGAGAAGATCTTGAAAAGAAGCAACAACTTCTTAGAGCGGCAACGGGAAAGGTGATTCATCACCTCTGTTTACACTGAGTCATTGAGTTGTTACATGAGAAGTTACTACCTTCAGGGCGTAGGTCATGGGTCCCAAGTGATAAATACGAGTAGAGTCTAAATTATCTTCTAAATATGAAATGATAGAGATTAGTTTTATTACTACACATACTATTAATAGTAGCACTTTTGATTTTCAGATAAAGAGCCCATTTTTAACACTACTGTTATAGAACAGAACCTATCATATAACCTCTTAACATGTAGTTGGCATATTGTGAGGTGGTGATGTGTTTGTTGGAGAGAATGTTTAGTTTTATCACTAGTAATGTTTTAAAATATATGGTGTTGTGGGCTCATGTCTTAGCAGGAGTGCCATTGGTGGTGGTATTTTAATATTCTTCACATCTGACAATTCACAGGCCATTTTAAATGGAATAGACAGCATAAACAAAGTGCTAGACCACTTTCGTCGAAAAGGAATAAACCAGCATGTTCAAAATGGCTATCATGGCATTGTGATGAATAACTTTGAATGTGAACCAGCTTTCTACACATGCGTGGAAGTCACTGCTGGAAACAGGTTAACTCTTTTGCTTGATATTTAGCATTTTTAAAAGAGGGATTAAGAATAGCCTAAGAAGGCCGGGCGCGGTGGCTCAAGCCTGTAATCCCAGCACTTTGGGAGGCCGAGGCGGGTGGATCACGAGGTCAAGAGATCGAGACCATCCTGGTCAGCATGGTGAAACCCCGCCTCTACTAAAAATACAAAAAAAAATTAGCTGGGCAT
>NW_016107574.1:860344-863424 GCF_001604975.1 Cebus imitator | reverse complement strand
AAAAAAAAAAAAAAAAAAATAGCCTAAGAAACAACTTTTGTAGTTTTTATACAATATATCTTCCATTATCTTTTTATATCCTCGGTTCCTTACTTAATTAAAGAAGTAGTTGCTAAGTATTTGTTTCTAATTATAGAAGCTCGAATTTTCCCCTTTTGGTGCTTTCTCCTTCCCCACCATTGGAATTTTTAAAGTGGTCTTATTTTTTTTCCAAAATCATTTGGACTATATAGGAAGAAAGTTAATTGTTTGATGCTTAAGTGTTTATAAAACTTTAATAGTGCACACCTGTAGTCCCAGCTGTGCAGAAGGCTGAGGTGGGAGGATTGCTTGACTCTAGGAGTTTGAGACTAGTTTGGGCAACATGGGGAGACCCTGTCTCAAAAAATAAGATGTAATAACAAAGATATGTCTTACTCTGTTTATATTTAGGTTATTTTATCACATCGTTGATTCAGATGAAGTCAGCACGAAGATTTTAATGGAGTTTAATAAAATGAATCTTCCTGGAGAGGTTACTTTTCTACCTCTTAACAAGTTAGATGTCAGGGATACTGCCTATCCTGAAACCAATGTGAGTCAATGTGTGATAAGGTCTCTCTTTTATTATATTACGTTTTATCACATAGTCTAACACATGCTAGTGCCCAGGCTTTATACACTGGGATTCAGTGGTCTATGAGATAAACATACCTGTCTTGCCATGGGCCACAGTGCTGAGTGAGTTTTGGGGAGGAAGACAGAAGTCACAACCATGTTGAATGTGATGGTGCATGCTGGTAATTCCAGCTACTTAGGAGGCTGGGGTGGAAGGATCATTTGAGCCCAGGTGGTCTAGACCAGCCTGGGCCAACATAGCAAGACCCTGTCTCTTTAAAAAGAAAAAAAACCAAGGTAGAAAACAGGTCATTGCACATGTGCAGTATTAAAAGCATAAGTACAGATACTTTGAGAGCATATCTGGGAGTGACATAATTAAGGTTAGGGATTTGGAGAAAAATCCCCAAAGAACTGTCATGTAAAGTTTTACTTTAAAAAGAGTTTATAAATTAAATGAAAAAATGGCCAGTAAGGTGATAGAGTCTGGAAGCATAATATTGCTTTTGTTACTAGCTAATACACTTTTACTCTCAGACACCATTCTTGGAAGAGTATAATTGCTTTGAGGTACTTGACTTCAGAATGCTAATGGTATTATCAACTGTTTTACCATCCTCTGAAGTTAAAGCTGAAACCCCATGGGAATGATCAGTAATTAAAGTGGAACATTAAGAATCTTGGAAGCTACCAAAGGATCTAGCTTTTTCTGCTATCACATCTGCAAATTGTCTTTGAAGTTTGGGAAAGAAAAATTGAGTCTCAAAAACATAATGTATGAATGGAATGAGACACAAAGGAGTACATGTAGCATGGTTCCATTTACACCACATAAACAAAACTAAACTTAGATGAGGGCCAGGCTCTCACGCCTGTAATCCCTGCACTTTGGGAGGCCAAGGTGGATGGATCACCTGAGGTCAGGAGTTCGAGGCCAGCTTGGCCAACATGGTAAAATTCCATCTCTACTAAAAATATGAAAAATTAGCTGGACATGGTGGTGGGCACCTGTAATCCCAGCTATTTGGGAGGCTGAGGCGGGAGACTAGGCTGAACTCAGGAGGTTGAGGTTACAGTGAGCCAAGATCACCCCACTGTACTTGATCCTGGCGACAGAGCAAGACTCCATCTCAAAAAAATAAAAAAGTGCCGGGTGCGGTGGCTCACGCCTGTAATCCCAGCACTTTGGGAGGCCGAGGCGGGTGGATCACGAGGTCAGGAGATCGAGACCATCCTGGTCAACATGGTGAAACCCCGTCTCTACTAAAAATACAAAAAATTAGCTGGGCATGGTGGCGCGTGCCTGTCATCCCAGCTAGTCAGGAGGCTGAGGCAGGAGAATTGCCTGAACCCAGGAGGCGGAGGTTGCGGTGAGCCGAGATTGCGCCATTGCACTCCAGCCTGGTTAACAAGAGTGAAACTCTGTCTCAAAAAAAAAAATAAAATAAAAAATAAAAAAGTAAATAAACTTAGATGATAGAACTAGTAAGTACAAGGAAGTGATCAGCACAGTCCTGGTAGTGGTCACTTCTGGCAGGTAACCAGTATAGGTAACTGCTACGTGAGTAGGAAAGGAGCACACTCATGGCTTCCGGGGTGTCAGCAGCATTCTATTTCTTGTGCTTTATGGTGGTTATGTTGGTGTTCTCTTTGTTAATTTACATGGAACACTTAACTATGTTTTTCTGTATTGGGATGTATTTTTATAATTTAAAAAATTATAAAAATGCTATTCTAATAGGAGAGAGAAAAAATGAAATTTTATCTGACAAAATATTTTCCTGAATATCTAATTTAGATATATAAAATATATAAAATGGAAACATTTTGAGGAAATGCTATTTATATTTAGCCCTTTTATGTGAGAGATACTATCCTACGTTTTGTGTATATTAACTAATTTAGTCTTCACAACTTTGTAAGGAAGGTATGTATTATCTACAGTGTTGTAGATAAAGTATTATCTGAGGAAGTTAAGCAGCTTGTCCACAGCACACATCTGATACATGCTGAAACCAGTGTTTGAAATTTGGCTAGTCTAGCTTCAGAACCACTAAGCTCTTTAACATGTTATGCCCTACTATTAAAAACCTTGATTACATGAGCAAAATTACCAGGATTCTAGTGGAATGAGTCTTCTCACTATTACAGGAAAAATCCCAAGAGTTTTGAAATACAATAGTGTTTGTGGTTCATTTGTATTTCATAAAGATGTAATTTTGTAATTCTAAGTTTTTAGTTAACTATGTTGTGATCTCTTTGTTGACAAAATATTTTCGTTTTTAGGATGCCATTCCTATGATCAGTAAACTGAGGTACAATCCCAGATTTGACAAAGCTTTCAAACATGTGTTTGGAAAGACTCTTATTTGTCGTAGCATGGAAGTTTCAACCCAGCTGGCCCGTGCTTTCACTATGGACTGCATTACTTTGGAAGGTTTGTAGTAATTCCTTTTTTTTTTTTTTTTTTTTTTTTTTTTTTT
>NW_016107574.1:846852-860289 GCF_001604975.1 Cebus imitator | reverse complement strand
TTTGTTACCCAGGCTGGAGTGCAATGGCGCGATCTTGGCTCACCGCAACCTCCGCCTCCTGGGTTTAAGCAGTTCTCCCGCCTCAGCCTCCTGAGTAGCTGGGACTACAGGCATGCACCACTATGCCCAGCTAATTTTTGTATTTTTAGTAGAGATGGGGTTTCACCATGTTGACCAGGATGGTCTCGATCTCTTGACCTCATGATCCACCCATCTCGGCCTCCCAAAGTGCTGGGATTATAGGCGTGAGCCACCGCGCCTGGCCGGTTTGTAGTAATTCTTAGCTTTAAACAGATTAATTCTGACAAATCATTTAAAACATATAATCTGTGTAATATGTCATCCTGAGCTGTATGCATGTCTGATGAATGTATCTTAAAGTATTTCGGAGGCATTCTGCTTTTGAGAGTATTTGAAAAATTAATGTTTTGCCTTTGACTGGGCATGGTGGCTCACGCTTGTAACCCCAGTACTTTGGGAGGCCGAGGCAGGTGGATTACTTGAGTCTGGCTGTTGAAGACCAGCCTAGCCAACATGGCAAAACCCCATCTCTACTAAAAATACAAAAAATTAGCCAGGTGTGGTGGCGCACACCTGTAATCCCTAATGGCGAGGCTGAGGCATGAGAATGGCTTAAATCCGGGAGGCAGAGGCTGCAGTGAGCCGAGATCACACCTGTACTCCAGCCTGGGTGACAGAGCCAGACCGTGGTTAAAAAAATACATATATATTTCCAATTATTCTACCGTTTTTAAAATGGTTTGTTCAATTAGGAGTCCAGACAAGGTTCATACTTGATATTTAGTTGATGTCTCTGAAGTGTAATCATTTGATATATAGCAGGGGTTATTAACCTTTTAGGCAGTGTGGACTCCTTTGGCTATTTGAAGCCTGTGGATCCTTCCTCACAATTTCTTTTTACTTTTTTTCTTTTCTACAACAAAAGCTACATTCAACATAATTTTTAATGCATAAATTAAAATACTTTGGATCACAAAGGAAGTGAATTATATTGGCATGGTTATCACAATATTTAAAATCATATAATTCTTTAATGTATTCAAAAAACAAGAATTAGTAGTAGGCCTAATAACTACCATAAATTTGAAGTACTGATGCATGTAAACAGTATTTTGAGATCTGACGAGTGTAGTCTAATATGAAAATAGCTCTTCTTTTGGTAGCAGAGTCACAGCTACTAATACTACTACTGTGATTCTTGTCCTGTTCATTGTAGATGGAAATGTTTTTTTTTTTTTTTTGAGACGGAGTTTCACTCATGTTACCCAGGCTGGAGTGCAATGGCACGGATCTCGGCTCACCGCAACCTCCGCCTCCTGGGTTCAGGCAATTCTCCTGCCTCAGCCTCCTGAGTAGCTGGGATTACAGGCACGCACCACCATGCCCAGCTAATTTTTTGTATTTTTAGTAGAGACGGGGTTTCACCATGCTGACCAGGATGGTCTCGATCTCTTGACCTCGTGATCCACCCGCCTCGGCCTCCCAAAGTGCTGGGATTACAGGCTTGAGCCACCGCACCCGGCAGATGGAAATGTTAAATCTCATTTTGAGGTTATTTTTTTCCTACTCAAATTACAGATCTTCTGAATTTTATCTTTAGAATCCAGGTTAAGAACCTCCAATATTACATATGTTTTTTTCAGGGTGGTTTAAATTATTTTCAGTTCTCATGTAGTTAAAGCCTGTAGGTTAGTTATTTCATTATAAGTCATTTTATCATTGAATCAAAATGTTATACAAATTTACTACATGTTTTCTTTATAGGTGACCAGGTCAGTCATCGGGGTGCTCTAACTGGAGGTTATTATGACACAAGGAAGTCTCGACTTGAATTGCAAAAAGATGTTAGAAAAGCAGAAGAAGAACTAGGTGAGCTTGAAGCAAAGCTCAATGAAAACCTGCGCAGAAATATTGAAAATATCTTTTTGTTTTGTGCATAATGATATTGTGGGGAAAGAACTGTTTTGGTTGCCATATGTAATCTTTTGTTTTTTTACATATATGTGAAAAATGTTTTGCGTTTAAGTTCAAGAGCTTATGTTTGTTTAGCTTTTGAAGATTAAGGAAAAAAATCTAAAAAAATCTATTTTAATGATTCTTTGCTTAAGTGTTAAGTAGCTAATATCAGCGAGCCACTTTTGAAAGAAAATAACCCATGAAACACCAAAATAAAGGTTGTATCAGGCAAAAGAGGAAACTGAGAAGGATTAGTCAGTGAATTGTACAAGAAAAACCTCAGTAATGCATTTTTTTTTTCCTGTTAATTTATGTAAGCAAGAGAGTGTTTTAAGGAAGAGTGGGAGGCACCAGTAAAGCTACATACTGCTTAGAAGTCAAATATATAAGGGCTGTCAGTTCATAATACTTGGGTGGTGGCACAGGCCTGTAGTCTCAGCTATTTAGGAGGCTGAGGCAGGAAGATCACTTGAGCTTGCAAGGTGGAGGTTGCAGTGAGCTGTGATCACACCACTGTACTCCAGCCTGGGTGACAGATTGAGACCCTGTCTCAAAAAAAAAAAAAAAAGGTGGGGAGGAGTGAAAAATGTCTGCTAGATTTTACTGTCTTGAAGTTAATTCATTGCAGATTTAATGGTAGTAGAGGAAATGGCTATCAGATACCCAAGTCTGATTACCCATAGTTTTTTTTCCACATAAAAATGGTGCTACCTGAGGAGTGGTTAGTTCAGCTCACCAATGAAAGTTGTGCATGTGCATTTTCTTAAAACCACTGTGGTGCCTTGGATAAGACAAAGTACTTTATGTGTGCTTCCCATTTTGCCACACAAGTTGAAAAATACAGAGAATAGATACAAAGTTAATGATTAATGATTTAAAGCCAAGTGAAACTTTTTTTTTTTTTTTTTTTTTTTTTGAGACAAGTGTCTTGCTCTGTCGCCAGGCTGGAGTGCAGTGCTGTGCTCTTGGCTCACTGCGACATCCGCCTCCCGGGTTCAAGTGACTCCTGTGCCTCAGCTTCCCAAAACTGGCATTTTTAAAAAACTGCAGATTTATAACTTCTGTGCCATCAGTGCAAGCACAGAAAAAGAAAAATAAGCACCTGAGCTTTGGCCTTGCAGGGGTTTGCATATCACACTTTAAAGAACTGCCTAAATTTGGCAAGATGTTAACACCAAGAGAGTATGGGGAAATACTGAGAAAAAGGAGGATGTTGGCAGTGTATACCAGCTGTCTTCCTGTATTTGATAATCCAGCTAGATTGAATTTCTTCCACATATGGCAAGAACTACTCTTTGTACATAAGCCCTTAACATAGTGCCTTAAGCATAATAACAGTAAATATTTGTTGAATGAAAAGATATTTAAAAGTATGTAATATTGTTAGATTTAACCTAGCCTTTTTTTTTTAAGTCATTTATTCAGCATCACCTAGCCTTTATAGATTTCCAAGAATTTGTTTTGTATAGCTTTTAGTAAAACAGAATACATGCTATTCTAAGAGTGAAATGGTAGAGTGAAATGAAATGTTTTAAGCTTCTTTATGATTGAACACATTTTGGGTAATATAGTTCAACATTGTTTTGGTCCACAAATTTGAGGACAAATTTATTTGGGGGTAAAGAAGAGGAAGGGATACACCGTATTATGTCTGAAGAGAATTTAGAACGTGTGATATATTTACAACCTGGAGAGAATTTTCCTTAGCCTTGTATATGGATTAATAATGAAATTGATCAGTTGATGAACCAAATGCAGCAGATTGAGACCCAGCAAAGGAAATTTAAAGCCTCTAGAGATAGCATATTATCAGAAATGAAGATGCTAAAAGAGAAGAGGCAGCAATCAGAGAAAACCTTCATGCCTAAGGTTCGTAAGTGTATCTTTGGTTTTAGATCAATTGTTATATATTAATTACATGGATCACACATTATGTGAGTTGTTCTTGAATTTTACATGTTTCATTTGTTTGGACCTGTACTTTTGGGTTTTTTTTTTTGAGACAGTCTTGCTTTGTCTCGCCTGGGCTAGAGTGTAGTGGTGTGATCTTGGCTCAGCGATTTTCCTGTCTCAGCCTCCTGAGAAGCTGGGACTGCAGATGTTTGCCACCACAGCTGGCTAATTTTGTGTTTTTAGTAGAGATGGGGGTTCACCAGCTGATCTCAAACTTCTGACCTCAGGTGATCCCCTGCCAGGGCCTTTCAAAGTGTTGGGATTACAGGCGTGAGCCACTGTTCCAGGGCCGGACCTGTCCTTTTGGATATCTCATCTATTTTACCGTTCTTAAATCTATAGATATCCTGTCTATTATTGTTGGCACATTCAAACTTTCCCACCTTCATTGAACAAACAGGCATTTGAAGCTATGTCATAGTAGTACTGTCTGATGGTCAGTTTTTGTCAGTAACCATTTTTGTCTGAAGCTCTATGGAATTAGTTGAATATTTGATTCCATTTTGTACAGATTGTATTAAAATTAGGAAGCAAACTTCCAAGTGATCGTATGTTACTGGTCCCATAAACTTGACAGTTTTGACAAATCTTTTATGTAGTACAGTACATTATAATACTAAAATTACAAAGAGCTTAAAAAATAAAGTACCTACAGTTGTACCATCCCAACACATTCTGACAACTTTTTGCTCTTATAATATGCCTGAAGATTTTTTATAATCACGGAATATGATCTGTTCCACCCTGTCCCACCCATACTATTACATCATATTTTTCTTTTGCTAGAGTTCTAACTACCAAATTAATAGGCATCTAATATTTGAGTTGATATGACTATGTATTTAACTCACATCAAATATAGATTGTTATAAAATTTTCACTATAAGTAATACCGTGTCTAATACCTTATTAATAAATGGGTAATATCATACAGCAACGTAGCTTACAGAGTTTGGAGGCAAGCTTGCACGCTATGGAGTCTACCCGAGAGTCATTGAAAGCAGAACTGGGAACTGATTTGCTTTCTCAACTGAGTCTGGAAGATCAGAAGAGAGTAGATGCACTGAATGATGAGATTCGTCAACTTCAGCAGGCAAGTACAGCTGAGAGGTGAAAAAAATTCATTAGTAATTGGCTACTGTGAAAAGTAACTTTTTTGCTAACTAGGGAAGTAACAAAAGAACTGAGAAAATACTGAAAGGAGGCTTGAACTTTTAATACCCATAAGACTAAGATTTTGTTTTTCTAAACCATTGTAGCTAGGTTAGGATTATACAAGAAATTTTCATTTCCTTACAATTTAGTTAATTAGCATTACTTATTAGTTGTAAGTATTGCTGTTAGTAAATTTGAGCTTGTTAGCCATGCCATACTTACCACCTTTACGTATTTGTTTTGATTAAACGTTTTAATAATTGATTTTTTTAAATGCATAGGTGTAAACCACCAACACCGATTCTAAAAAATGAAAAGCAGGAAAAGAAACTGTTTTTGACAGCATCCCTTATAAAAAGCCAGGCACAGAAACATGAATTGATGAGAGAGGAAAATGAAGCATAGGGCTCTTTTGAAGAATATAAAGTATTAAACTACCTTTCAGCTCATGTGAGCAAAATAGAGAGGACAGCAGATGAGCAATATTCCTGTATATGAAATGTGCATGCTTATGAAGACAACTAATTTTTTTTTTTTCTTAATTCTAGGAAAACAGGCAGTTACTAAATGAAAGAATTAAATTAGAAGGTATTATTACTCGAGTAGAGACTTATCTCAATGAGAATCTGAGAAAACGCTTGGACCAAGTAGAACAGGTGTGTCTGTGTGTGTGTTTTAAGGGCTCTTTGATGACCATAACTTATTGCAAGTGGTTATATCAGAGGCTCTGATCGGAAGTGTGGGCTTTGGGGACAGAAAGTTTACTGTTTGTGGACCTTGGGTTGGACTTCTAGTACTGCCCCCTAGTGTGTGATTTTGGATAAGTCATGTAGTATTTCTAAAGCCCCAGTTTCTTGTGTAAAATAAGCATTGTAATACTTGTTTTATATAATTGCTATCCTGGCACATTTTAAGTACTTAGTAAATGTTAGTTAATATTTTCACAGTGGTGGCTAGATACTTGGAAATTTTCTAGTAATTATGTCATATTTTTCTTCCCTTTAATGGATACTTTAAGTATTTGCAATTATATGAAGTATGTGTATTTTTTGGTTTTCTTGAAAGTTTATTCAGACAATAGCTATAGAAAATGTTGGCAGTCATAACATTTGAAACCAATGGAATTTTTATTTTTTGTTAAAGGAACTTAATGAGCTGAGAGAGACAGAAGGGGGTACTGTTCTCACTGCCACAACATCAGAACTTGAAGCCATCAATAAAAGGGTGAAAGACACTATGGCACGATCAGAAGGTGAATTTTTATGTAGTAAAATTTTATTACAGAATGAAATGTTCAAATAGGCAGAAGTATGTACTAATGATTTTTTTGTTTTCCATCATTATAAACAATGTGTGAATGGAATTTAGTAAGTTGACTATAAATAGTAACACTTAGTTTTACTGAAATGTTTGTGACAATTTTGAGACCATAAAGGATTCATTTTGTTGATAAAATAAGAAATACCTGACTCAGGTTGCTGTTATCACTTAGTTGCTAAGAAAATAATTTTAGTTGATAAGCATTAACATTGAATAATGAAAATTACATATTTGACTGACTCATATAAACTCCTAATTTTGGACTGACTTAAGTGGTTCATAGATTTTCACAGAAAATTTTAAACACTGATAAAACCTAAAACCTATTTTGGTAGGTTTGATTATAAAAATCTTTACTCAAATGCTATAACACTGGCTTTAAAATAGGGCGCGGTGGCTCACGCTTGTAATTGCAGCACTTTGGGAGGCTGAGGCAGGTGGATCACAAGGTCAAGCGTTCGAGACCAGCCTGGCCAACATGGTGAAACCCTGTCTCTAAAAAAGAAAAAAAAAAAATAAAGGTATTATAGCCTAATTTTTTTTCCCCATCTTAGATTTGGACAATTCCATTGATAAAACAGAAGCTGGAATTAAGGAGCTTCAAAAGAGTATGGAGCGCTGGAAAAATATGGAAAAAGAACATATGGATGCTATAAATCATGATACTAAAGAACTGGAAAAGATGACAAATCGGCAAGGCATGCTATTGAAGAAGAAAGAAGAGTGTATGAAGAAAATTCGAGAACTTGGATCACTACCCCAGGAAGCATTTGAAAAGTACCAGACACTAAGCCTCAAACAGGTTGGTTTTAAATAAGAAGTCTTGTTACAAATTGCTTGGTATGTAAATTTATTTATATTAATACATACTTTTCCTTTTTATAGTTGTTTCGAAAACTTGAGCAGTGCAACACTGAATTAAAGAAGTATAGCCATGTTAACAAAAAGGCTTTGGATCAGTTTGTAAATTTCTCTGAGCAGAAAGAAAAGTTAATAAAGCGACAAGAAGAGTTAGATAGAGGTTACAAATCAATCATGGAGCTGATGAATGTACTTGAACTTCGGAAATATGAAGCTATTCAGTTAACTTTCAAACAGGTATGTTTCGCTTTTTTTTTTTTTTGAGACGGAGTTTCGCTCTCGTTACCCAGGCTGGAGTGCAATGGCACGATCTCGGCTCACCGCAGCCTCTGCCTCCTGGGTTCAGGCAATTCTCCTGCCTCAGCCTCCTGAGTAGCTGGGATTACAGGCACGTGCCACCATGCCCAGTTGATTTTTTGTATTTTTAGTAGAGACGGGGTTTCACCATGTTGACCAGGATGGTCTTGATCTCTTGACCTTGTGATCCACCCGCTTCGGCCTCCCAAAGTGCTGGGATTACAGGCGTGAGCCACCGCACCCGGCCCCATGTTTCACTTTATAGTTAAAACATACACAGGACCAAAGCTTCAGGCCTTACTCAGTTTGTAAAGATTTTAAAGGTTTTTTCCTCATTAACGGGTAGATCTAATACATGTGAACAAATCCAGCTTATAGGTTGTTAACCTACAGTAACTTGAATGTTTTACGCAGCCCTTAGAAGGATCTGGTCTGTTATTAAGATTAAAAAATAATTGGTTGCTTTTAAATATTTTTCTTAAGTTGTATGTATAATTCTACCTAAGCAAAATTTATATTTCAATCTTTTTTTTTTTTTTTTTTAAAGGTATCCAAGAACTTCAGTGAAGTATTCCAGAAGTTAGTACCTGGTGGCAAAGCTACCTTGGTGATGAAGAAAGGAGATGTGGAGGGCAGTCAGTCTCAAGATGAAGGAGAAGGGAGTGGTGAGAGTGAGAGGGGTTCTGGCTCACAAAGCAGCGTCCCGTCAGTTGACCAGTTTACTGGAGTTGGAATTAGGGTAAAATACCTTTACATTCCATTTTCCTCAAAGCATTACCATAATAGAATTTATAATACCTTTTGCAAATCTGATTGGTGCATTATATTTCTCAAGTTATTTTTGAGAGATGGTGATTCCAGCCTTTAGGATATTAACTCATAATATGTTTATTCTTAGGTGTCATTTACAGGAAAACAAGGTGAAATGAGAGAAATGCAACAGCTTTCAGGTGGACAGAAATCCTTGGTAGCCCTTGCTCTGATTTTTGCCATTCAGAAATGTGACCCAGCTCCTTTTTACTTGTTTGATGAGATTGACCAGGCTCTGGATGCTCAGCACAGAAAGGCTGTGTCAGGTACAGTTTCAGTGTTGTATTTCACAATAAGCTGGTAATATTTGCTGATATATGTATGTAAAACTCAGGTAGTTTTGAATTTTTGTAAGAGTAAAGATAGTTGCTTTTTAAATTTTCAGATCTGAAAAGAAATTTGTTAAAGCAGTATTTTCTTTTTACAGATATGATTATGGAACTTGCTGTACATGCTCAGTTTATTACAACTACTTTTAGGCCTGAACTGCTGGAGTCAGCTGATAAATTCTATGGTGTAAAGTTCAGAAACAAGGTAATTTTATTTTACATGGAGTTTAAGTTTGTATTTAATCTATTATGTTCACTGAATTCTGGTTTTATGTTACTTCAGTAGTGAAAGAAAACTTAGAAAGTCATTGCTTATCTGATGTCTTTGTATAGAAAAAACTTTTTCTTCAGGTAACTTGAAGTTTAGCAATATTTAAATGGCATTGCATTGGTTTTATTTTCATTGGCATTAACAAACAGTATCTTTCTGTCCAGTCTATTCAATGCTTCTGTAATGCATAGTCTTTAACAATTACATATGTTCATTTGTGTGGACACACAGCTCTTCATGGGTATCTTCCCAACCTTAAAATTCTTGATGAAATAGCAAAGTAATAGAAAGTGAACAAAAAGGTAGCTTAGATGTTTAGGCATGGTATTTATTTTTTTCTGAGCATTAAAATACCTATTTTTTAAAAAAATCCATGCAATGAACACCCCTGTAAATAAAGGGTGTTGTTTTTGAGACAGAGTCTCACTTTGTCACCCAGGCTCGAGTGCAGTGGCACAGTCTTGGCCACTGCAGCCTCCGCCCCCTGGGTTTAAGCAATTCTCCTGCCTCAGCTTCCTGAGTAGCTGGTATTACAGGCACCTGCCACCATGCCTGGCTAATTTACGTGTTTTTAGTAGACAGTGTTTCACCATCTTGGCCAGGCTGGCCTTGAACTCCTGACCTCATGATCCAGCCACCTTGGCCTCCCAAAGTGCTGGGATTATAGGTGTGAGCCACCCTGCCCGGCCAGTAAATAAAAGTTTTCTGAGTCAGTGCTTCAGAATTATTTTACTTGATATATAAAATATAGGTGATAGGCTGTATATATTATTACCCTATACATTGCAAACACTGATGTATTTAACATTTATTCCTCAGGTTAGCCATATTGATGTGATCACAGCAGAGATGGCCAAAGACTTTGTAGAAGATGATACCACACATGGTTAATTGGAAAATACTACCTACTGGTTTGGGAGATATGTATAGTAATATGATTCTTATACCCAGGAACTGTAAATTTAAACCTAAATATTTGGCCATTATTAGTAGTTTTCAGATTTAAAGCCTCATAGTCCTTTTATATTTCTGTCTTTGTATTTTATAAGATACTCTGTAATGTTTCTACTTATAGTTTAAAAATTTTATTTCCTGTACAACTTTTTGTAAAATGTCCTGCTCCTATTTTAAATCTTTTGAAACATGCTAAATATTCTTTCCTAATTATTTTATCACTTATACTGCCTTTTTTTAATAGCTTCAATTAAATAATCGGTTTTATGACTAATTTAGTGTTTTCTGTGGCTTTTCACTTGTCATTGTCTTTTCCAGTGAGAACACTAATGGGATTGGATGTAAGGCCTAATTTTAACTTAATCACCTCTTTAAAAGGCCTGTCTCCAAATAGTTATATTTGAGGTATTGAGGGTTAGGATTACAACATGTGAATTTGGAAAGGAGGGAAACACAAAATCAGCCCCTACCATGGTGTATTTATCATTGTTATATTACTGCCAACTAAACCCAAGATTTTATTCAGATTTTACTAGTTTTTCCACTGAGGCCCTTTCTCTTTTCTAGGATCCCACAGAGGATACTACGACAGTTTCCCTGCACTGTTTCTCATATCTTGACAATTTTGAGGAACACTCAGATATTTTGTAGCATGTTCCTCAAATTGGGTTTGTCTGATATTTTTCTCATGGTTAGACTGTACCACAGAAGTGAAGTATTCTTATTACTTCATGTAATAGTACATATTAACATGCCTTATCACCAGTGTTTACCTTGATCACCTACCCAACATGTTCCTCATTGTGAAGTTACATTTTTTCCCTTTCTATACTCTCTTCTTTGAAAGCAGTTCTTTGAGTCTTTGTGACCCTGGAAAACTACCTTAATAGACCTGGTAGCTTTTTTTGTAGATTGAGATTTTCTACATAGACAATCATGTCTTCTGCAAGTAACAGGCAATTTCTTCCTTTTCAAATATTTACCTTTCATTTTCTTTTCTTGTTTATGCTTATTATCTGCAGGATAATTTGTTAGGAGCTACTCTTCCATCATTGGAAACCAGAAATACCTAAAGAGATACTTTTAAAATAAAGAAATAGTAACGGGACTTTAAATTGAATTTTAAAATGCGCGTTTGCTTTGGGTTTTCATTTTGGCTGAATGTTTAGAGTTTAAACTTTTGGTATATTATTTATACTTTATAGGTTTGCTATAACTGATCTATAATAGACAATTTGGTATATGTTCTATCTACAACTATTCAAAGATAGCTATGTAACTATAATATCTAATATTTCTACCATTTTTCTTACACATTTACCCAATAATTTTTCTTAAACATCTACCTAGGAATATTCATCATGAATGCTTGGTGTCTAGTTTACGATTTGTAGATTTGCTCTGGTATGACCAACCTGTTATACTACAGAATTTGGTATAATATAAATTCCATCTGAGACTCAGTTCAACGGATGTTATAGCATCACTCTAGATAGATTCGCTCTGATATGACCAACCTGTTATTCTACAGAATTTGGTGAAAGGCAGATTCTGAGACTCAGGTCTAGGGATGTTACAGGCATAGCATCATTCTAGAATTTCTTAATACTGTTCTTAAGCATTTCCCCAAGGATATTAGTATAATGAAATGCCAGTAAATTTATAACAATCAAGCACCTAAATAGTGAAACAAGATAAAATTTTTAAAAGCCTGGGTTCTTTGCTATATATCTTAGTCATAAATTACTAACTCTAATGAAACAATAGAAAAATGACCATCCTGAGCCTACTTAACTCAGAAACTTAGAGGAACAAGAGACATTTACCCAAGGAGTTAGCCAGTGATTCATAAGAAAATCTAAGTGCTTCTCTGTAGCTGTATAGTCCTTTCCTCGAAGTAATACTGATTCTTCCACTTGGAGATTTTATTACTGTTACAAATGCATTACATTCACCATAGAAGTGAACATATATTTTAAGAGATGATGGTCTCACCCCGTTTCCCAGGCTGGAGTGCAGTGGCAGGATCACAACTCACTGTGACCTTGAACTCCTGGGCTCAGGTGATTTGCTTTGGCTTGCCAATATTAATATTTTGGTGCATTTCCTTCAAATCTTCATAAGTTTTGTGGTTTATGTTTATTCTAGGTATATAATTTTATATCCAGAGCTTTCATTTAGTAATACAATGTAAAATATTCCTGTTTTAATGCTTTGGAAACAAGATTTTAGTAGCCATATACCATTCTGTCAAATAGAAGTAGCATAATTTAAATATCCCACTGGAGGCTCAGATCAAAGATGAATTAAAAAACAGATCAACTTTTTTTTTTTTTTTTTTTTTTTTTTTTTTTTTTTTTTTTTGGCGGGGAACACCTTCAGTCTTGTTGCCCGGGCTGAATTGCAATGGCACAGTCTCTACTCACCACAACCACTGCCTCCTGGTTCAGGCGATTCTCCTGCCTCTCAAGTAGCTGGGATTACAGTTATGTGCCACTTTGCTCAGCTAATTTTGCATTTTTAGTAGAGATGGGGTTTCTGCATATTGGTTAGGCTGGCCTCGAACTCCTGACCTCAAATGATCTGCCTGCGTTGGCCCTCCCAAAGTGGTGGGATTACAGGCGTGGGATTAACATTTTTATGCATAAAACTACTGAAATTTAGGATTATTTTTTCTAGCATAGATTCCGAGAAGTCAGTGTGAATATAAGGATTTTTTTTTTCCTTTTTTCTAAGATGGGGTTTCACCATGTTGGTCAGGCTGGTCTTGAACTCCCAACCTCAGGTGATCCACTTGCCTTAGCCTCCAAAATGCTTGGATTACAGGCGTGAGCCACCACGCCCGGCCTGAATATAAGGATTTTTGTATACTTTTTATACTCTTGTGAAAAATGTGAAATATGAAATGGTTAGTATTTAGGTTTAGCATTTGTCTTCAAAATAAGTGAAAAAGTAATTTTAGGAAATCATGCAATTTATAGAAATAATTTTACTGTGAATAATAATAGAAAAGTGAAAACTGACTTTGGGAGGATTTTTAAAAGTAAGCCATAGTAAACTTGTCTTTGGAAATATTTGGTTAATTATTAAAAGGTGTTTCTCTTTTAACAACTCTCTAGATATAAAGGGCTAGTACTTTGATTCAGCTTCCCACAAGGGGAGAATACCAGTGTTTAAGTAAAATGAACTGTATTCAGATTTCACTATCGCCCAGCAAATGGTCTTACACAGGATACAGCTTCCAGTTGGATGCTTCCCACATAAGTGCAGAGATCATGTTCTGTCTTAAGGATTTAAGAAATCCTTTTCTTAGGCCAGGCACGGTGGCTCAAGCCTGTAATCCCAGCACTTTGGGAGGCCGAGGCGGGTGGATCACGAGGTCAAGAGATGGAGACCATCCTGGTCAACATAGTGAAACCCCGTCTCTACTAAAAATACAAAAAATTAGCTGGGCATGGTGGTGCGTGCCTGTAACCCCAGCTACTCAGGAGGCTGAGGCAGGAGAATTGC
>NW_016107574.1:844400-845544 GCF_001604975.1 Cebus imitator | reverse complement strand
TATATTACCAGCATTTTTTACAAGCTGGAGTAGGAGGATCGTTTGAGCCAGGAGTTTGAAACCAGATTGGGCAGCATGTCAGACCCCATTTCTACAAAAAATTTAAAAATTAGCTGGGTGGGAGGCTGAGGTGGAAGGGGTCACTTGAACCTGGGAGGTTGAGGCTGCAGTGAGCCATGATGGTGCCACTGCAATCCAGCCTGGGCAACAGAGCAAGACCGTGTCTCCAAAAAAAAGTGTTATATTTAAGAAATAGCATTCATTCTGTATCTTTTTACTCAGCCATATCTCCTTATCCTGGAACACTAATAATCCAGGTTTGTGTATTTATGCTTAGTCTGATGTTTTAAACGGAGGGAAGTATAAATGGAACCAGTTGCACATTAATGCAGTTTAAATGGTGACAGCCAAGTGTTAAATCTGCATTACATAGAAGTTAGGTGGATTTTTCCTTCCCTACTTGGTATTTTCTTTTAAAGAGAAGATAGGGTCTCACTCTGTCGTTCAGGCTGGAGTACAGTGATTCAATCATAACTCACTGCAATCTCCAACTCCTGGCTCAAGGGTTCCTCCCACCACACCCTCCCAAGTAGTTAGAATTACAGGTGTGTGCTAGCATACCAGCTGATTTCTGGTTTGTTTTTGTTTTGTTTTTAAATAAAGACAGGGGTCTCACTTTGCCCAGGCTAGTCTTAAACTCCTGGCCTCAAGTGATCCTTGGCTTCCCAAAGTGTTAGAATTACAGGTGTGAGTCATTGCACCTGGCCCTTTTTTGTTTTAAAATTATATGTAATTAGGTAGTAATTATCTTCTACTTTTGTATGCAGTTTGAGCAACAGTGATAATCCTTGTTTCCTTAGTTTTATATTTTGGAAGAAACAGTTCTTTCATTTTATTTGGGAAATGTAGTAACAGAATCTATTTGAACTGCCTATTGCCTAGAAATGTCAACAGCTTTTATTTCGGTCATATTAAGTAATTCTTGATAAAGTGGGTTAACATTTCTAGAAGGAGTATTACTTTGGCAAGAGTTCAGATTTTGCAAAACATGTCCTCTTAAAAATGGCTGTCACGTCTGCACTTAGGACTTCACAGGATATATTTAGATCCAGAGATAAACAAAAGTTTTTAGTTTTTTTTTTTT
>NW_016107574.1:842699-844295 GCF_001604975.1 Cebus imitator | reverse complement strand
TTTTTTAAGAGACCGGGTTTCACCATGTTGGCCAGGCTGGTCTCGAACTCCTGACCTCAGGTGATCTGCCCGCCTCGGCCTCCCAAAGTGCTGGGATTACAGGTGTGAGCCACCACGCCCAGCCAAAATTTTTTAGTTTAATACTTTAATTGGATAGATGAGGAAATGTGAAGCCCAGATTAGGTAGGTGACCCAAATGAATAAATGAGCACACACAGCTTAATAACCAACAGAGCCAGAACCAAGTTTTGGCTTTCTTGCTTCAGAAGTAGGACAGACTAATACATCAGCTCTTTCCTTCTCCCAAGTTAACTATGAAAATGGAAGAGATGTAGTACAGTGTTGACTGATCCTCTACATGACAGAAACAGATTTTAAGGGTACAGTTCACAATCATCTCTGGTTTTCTTTGCCCTTTGCCTCCCCAGTCCTATTTTATTTTATTTTATTTTTTTTTTGAGACGGAGTTTCACTCGTGTTACCCAGGCTGGAGTGCAATGGCGTGATCTCAGCTCACCGCAACCTCTGCCTCCTGGGTTCAGGCAATTCTCCTGCCTCAACCTCCTCAGTAGCTGGGATTACAGGCACGCGCCACCATGCCCAGCTAATGTTTTTGTATTTTTAGTAGAGACGGGGTTTCACCGTGTTGACCAGGATAGTCTCGATCTCTTGACCTCATGATCTACCCGCCTCGGCCTCCCAAAGTGCTGGGATTACAGGCTTGGGCCACCGCGCCCGGCCTTAGTCCTATTTTCTTTAGACTGCACCTATTTAGGAACACTCTGATCACTTGTCTCAGTGTCCTAGGGGGACTGGATTACTCCTGGCTGCCAGTCTTCTGCATGAAAGATGCCAGCATTGCTCTATAAATCTGCCACCATGTGGCACTCACTTTACCCTTCCTAGAGACAGAGAGTCTCCTGGGTGTAAGAGCCCTTGTGACAGCCAGTAATTGCACAGGGACATGAGGCATCCCGGCGGTTAGGTTTGCAAGGAGCACATAGATATATTTCCTCTCTCAAGTCCTCACATTGGTTGGTATAAGTCTAGGCTTGAATGTTTTCTCTTAACGGATACTGTGTGTTTAGATCAGTGCCTGGAAAGTTGATGATCAAACTTTAAAGTGTTCAGTAATCACAAATCCTGCTTTAGCTTTATAAATTACGCCTAAAATTATTCAGCAATTAGCATTGATGGCTATAAACGCTGGAAACATGGAAGTACATACGGGTGAAAAGAAATCCACCACCAGAGAAAATTGAAGGACATGGGTTTAAGGACAAATATTTGGGACTAAGTTAACAGAGGCAATTAAGGTTTAATATACGAAAGGTCCCTGACACTTCAGAGGCAGAGGCCTTTGCTAGGAGAGGTCTTCAAACAGGAATCTATCGTACTACCACAGAGTTAGAAATGATGGCTGCAAAGGTAGATAAAGCCAAGGCTTTCTTCAGTCTTGTCTGGGCTGCTACTTTTTCTTCCAGTAACCTCAATCTCTAATTACTTCACTTTTTTCCCAGAGCCACTAGAGGGGGCCCTTGACACATGCCAACCCCTCCATTTTTTTGATCTAGTTTTTCTTTTTTTTTTTTTTTT
>NW_016107574.1:831001-842442 GCF_001604975.1 Cebus imitator | reverse complement strand
GGCTTGATCTAGTTTTTCAAACTCTAGTTTCTTAGAGTTCCAGCTGCAATGACATGGTCAAGGTGTGATGTTCTTGATTTCTCTGTTGCAAGAGTTTATGAGCTAGTGTTAACTGCTTGCAGCTCAGTCATAAATTGGATACGTTTAGCCAGGTATCTACTGCTTGCAACAGGTTGGATTGCCGCTTAGATACGCAGCAGCTGTTTAACAGTATCTTGTTTACTAAATGGCAGTCTGTGTTAGGGTTCTCTACAGGGACAGAATAGGACAGATGTATATATAAAAGGGAATTTATTAAAGCGTATTGACTGACACTATCACAAGGTGAAGTCTCACAATAGGCCGTCTGCAAGCTGAGGCGCAAGGAAACCAGTCTGGGTCTCAAAATCTTACAAGTAGGGAAGCCAACAGTGCAGCCTTCAGTCTGTGACTGAAGGTCCGAGAGCCCCTGGCAAACCAGTGGTGTAAGCCTGAGTCCAAAAGCTGAAGAGCTTGGAGTCCAATGTTTGAGGACAGGAAGCATCCAGCACAGGAGAAAGCTGAGGGCCAGAAGACTCAGCAAGTCTGCTCTTTCCATCTTCAGCCTGCTTTAGTCTAGCTGCACTGGCAGCTGATTAGATGGTGCCCACCAAGATTGAAGGTCAATCTGCCTCTCCCAGTCCCCTGACTCAAATGTTAATTTCCCTTGGCAACAACCCTCACGGACACACCCAGAAACAATACTTTGCATTCTTCATTCCAATCAAGTTGACACTCAATATCAACCATCATTCAGTCCTTTCTTGCAATAATAGCCATACTTGTTTCTCCTCAGTTTCTTCCTCTGTGCCTTCTGAATCCTCATATAAACACAGAAGAGGTTCTATAATTTTCCTCGTTCGCTTTTTGTCTCTAACCTGGCATCCCTTAATTGAAACAGCTTCACCTATTACGTTCCTTTTCAGTTTACCATTTCTAAGTCATCTCCCCAATGAGACAGTCAGAATCAGGGTCTCTTATGATCTCTCTCAGAGTGATGGGAATACTTGCTGACTTTTCTTATTAACATTTTTTTTTTTTTTGAGACGGAGTTTCGCTCTTGTTACCCAGGCTGGAGTGCAATGGCGCGATCTTGGCTCACCGCAACCTCCGCCTCCTGGGTTCAGGCAATTCTCCTGCCTCAGCCTCCTGAGTAGCTGGGATTACAGGCACGCGCCGCCATGCCCAGCTAATTTTTTGTATTTTTAGTAGAGACGGGGTTTCACCATGTTGACCAGGATGGTCTCGATCTCTTGACCTCGTGATCCACCCGCCTCGGCCTCCCAAAGTGCTGGGATTACAGGCTTGAGCCACCGCGCCCGGCCTTTTTTATTTTTTATTTATTTATTTTTTTTAGATGGAGTTTCGCTTTTGCCCAGGCTGGAGTGCAAATGGCACGATCTCAGCTCACTGCAACCTCCGCCTCCCGGGTTCAAGCAGTTCTGCCTCAGCCTCCCAAGTAGCTGGGATTACAGGCATGCGCCACCATGATTGACTAATTTTGTATTTTTAGTAGAGATGGGGTTTCTCCAAGTTGGTCAGGCTAGTCTTGAACTCCTGACTGCAGGTAATCCGCCCACCTCGGCCTCCCAAAGCGCTGGGATTACAGGCGTGAGCCACTGTGCCCGACCCTTATTAGAAATCTTATTAGGATCCCTGTAGCCTTGGGATTCTGTAGCTATTATGTGGGACCATTAAGTGCTTTAGGATTATTCCAGAAGTTCCGTTTCCCTATGCTTAAGTGTTCATCCCTGTGCTGAGCAGGCACGTAAGCCCACACGCAGCCCTGCCCCTGTACCTCAGCACAGGGGTCACACAGCAGGCTAAATCTCATCCTCCGTGATGCGACATCTGCCTTGACACTGTTGGGAATGCTGGCGTGACCACTGAGCATGGCCTTGCGATGGACAGAGCTCATCTCGTGAGATTCAAGTTCTGAGAAACCTCAAAAAGAGAAACCACCGAAGCTGTTGTCAGAGGTCTTCCCAGCGACCCTTGCCTTTTGTATTTTCTTTTTCTTGTGGCTATGCTCTACACAGGGGGTCTGTCCATCTAACCTCTGCCCTTGGCTGAGTAAATGAAAAAGAGGGGTTCATTTCAAGTAATTTTTTGTTCCCTTGGGGCAGAAGAATTAGTCTTTCAGAGATAGTTTCTTTTTGTATGTCGATGTATGCACCTTGTGCATAATAATTACCTACTAGGCACCATCTCTCTTATCATCTCTCTTAAGAGCAATGACTTTGAAGTGGGTGGTGATAACCCGTTTGCAGAAGAGGAACTTAGGTTCCTTGAGGGCAAAGTAACTTGTCTAACAATTTCTGTTGGAAAGCAGTGGAACTTAGAGTCCGGGCTTATCCTATTCCACCAACCTCTCTAGCTGCCATTTTAAAATTCAAAATAAAGCCAGTGCCAACAATTGTAGACAGACCAGCCACAAGGAAGGGCAAAAAGCACCTTTGAACCAGTTGGTTTCAAAGCTGTCTACAAATCTGGGATGTATTCTTTCCTGCTGTCTCCATCCTCACACCCTTGGCATGCCATGCCACAAAAGCAGAACGCTTTGTTTTAACAAGACCCTAGGTGATGGAGGTTCTTTCAGATGGTACCTGAGGAGGAGCTGCAAATTCAAAACCAAGAGCCCCGTCTCTCGGGCTGCATGACCCACGTGCATCTCAGCAGAGTAGGTTGCTGATTGAGTGCCTTTGATTCTGCTACTCTAGCAGTTAACTTTCAATTCCTCTCACCTGGCCCAACCCTAGTCTCTACTCGCAGTTTTAAAAAGAAAAAGGCTTGTGGAAGATTGGAAGTGGGAGGACTGCGAAAGGCTACACGCCGAGCACCACCTGTGCACCCTCACTGCCCTGTGCCTGTTCCTGACCCTGCCGCTCAGCACCCTGCTTTCCCACAGGAGCCTGGCCCAGCCCGGCTTCATCTCCCCACTCTGAAGAGGAGGATTGTTGTTCTGTCCCCAAGCACACACCTTTCATTTCTCTTTTGGTTCTCACATCCAATTAATTGTTTCACTTTACAGTTTGCAGGCGTAAGAGGGTTTGTTTTTTGAGAGGGAGTCTTGCTCTGTCGCCCAGGCTGGAGCGCAGTGGCACAGCGTCGGCTCACTGCAATCTCCGCCTCCTGAGTTCAAGCGATTCTCCTGCTTCAGCCTCCCGAGTAGCTGGGATTACAGGCGCCTGCCACCACACCTGGCTAATTTTTGTATTTTAGTAGAGATGGGGTTTTACTACATAGGTCACGCTGATCTCGAATTCTTAACCTCAAATGATCCGCCCGCCTCGGCCTCCCAAAGTGCTGGGATTATAGGCAGGAGCCACCACGCCCGGCCATAGAGTGTTTATTAAGGAGAAATTTGCGACATTTGAGAAAGGAAGGTGCATTAGTCTGTTCTCACACTGCCATGAAGGGAATACCTACGACTGGAAAATTTATGAAGAAAAGAGGTTTAATTGACTCACAGTTCCACATGGCTGGGGAAGTTCTCAGGAAACTCACAATCATGGTGAAAAGCACCTCTCCACAGGGCGACAGGAGAGACCCTAGCACCCAGAGAAAGGGGAAGCTTCTTATAAAACCATCAGGTCTCACGAGAACTAACTCACTACCACGAGAACAGGATGGGGAAAAAGCGCCCCATGATTCAATTATCTCCACCTGGTCCCTCCCACAAGCCGTGGGGATTATGGGAACTACAATTCAAGAAGAGATTTAGGTGGGAACACAGAGCCAACCATATCAGGAGGGATGTGCAACTGGCAGAATTTGAGAGAGAAAGGCCCCCAAGCCGGAGGGCTGGGGTACAGAGATGAGTGAGCCAACGCCCCCATCCTGACCAGCCACAGCAATGTGCTACTGCCCCATTTACTTGGGGCTATTAAGCTCATTCTTTTCCTGAGGGGAGAGGAATTTTAAACTTGCCAGTTTGATTAATTGGCCTCCTCATAGAAGAAACCTGAAGCTCACAGCTGACGAGTCTGTGCCTACAGCAGCTCTGAGGGTGGGACTTGGGGGTAATCACAGCCCTGGTGGTGCAAATATGCTACTGGGGGTGCCTTATGGCTGCTCCTTGCCACCCGATACTGTCCTTGGACCAGTGGTTTCTAGGGAGCTTTTGTTAAAAGCCAACATGAAGTGTGACCCACGCCATGGTGGTCTCCTCTGGCCCAGCCAGTGTGAGTCCTACCACCAGGAAAAACCCCAGTGGTACCTGCCCAGCATTCAGAACTCAGACCTGAAGCACCCCTTACCTCTGAGTCCATACGGGGCCCTGTTCCAGGAGGAAGCCCCAGGCCTGGTCAGTTGCCACAGGCCTCATTATGATTCAGCTTCCCTTCCAGAAGTCTTCCCACCCTGCTGCCTTCATTCCTGGACCCGAGGAGCCATTCCTTGCAGTCTGCCATCTTCCACATTCACCCTCACCTCCTCCAAAAAAACCCGTATCACCAAACCTTCTGGAACCTTCCTTTTATTCCGTGAGAATTTTTTTGAGGTTTCTTGTCTTTGAAATCTTCTCTCATAGAGACCAGATTTCCCCGTCCACCTTCTCTCTCAGGTTTAGGAAGAGGGACCAATGAGCTCCTGGCTTGGTGGCCACTTTGCTTGACCACTGTGGTTTAGTTCTGCCTGCCCCTCTCCCCCTGCCTCCCCCTGACACCCACACCCCACACATGCCCACCAGCGTCCTCAGCACCATTAACTCAGGACAGGGGCACTTGCTGCCTTAGCTCAACCTTCTTCTCCACCCTACGGCCTGTCATCCTTCACAGTGGCTTCAGCCTTCTTCCTCCCAATTTCCACACTCAGAGGTCCTCTCACCCCAGGTCTGACCTCCTCTGGAAACTTGAGAGCAGTGTTGAAGCATGCTTTTTGCAAAGCGAAATCATGATTCTCATACAGGCTATAGTGAGAATTTGTCAGGGACTTATCTTATTAATGAGGGAACCAGCAGGATGACAAAAGTTCTCTAGGACATTAACCTTTGGGCTTATCTTTTCTAGCAGACAAGAATCACTTTCAATTAGCTGGGCGAGGTGGCAGGTGCCTGTAGTCCCAGTTAGTCGGGAGGCTGAGGCAGAAGAATTGCTTAAACCCAGGAGGCGGAGGTTACAGTGAGCTGAGATCATGCCACTGAACTCCAGCCTAGGCAACAAAGTGAGACTCCATCTCAAAAACAAAACAAAACAACCCCCAGAAAACAAGAATCACTTGCAATTTACCAGCCATCTATTTCCCTATAAGTTGAGACCTCATTTACAGAGTCTGGGTGTAATCAGTAGAAAATAGTGGCTCAATTAAATCTACTTTCCCCTGGAGAGTCAGGTGACCCTTGGGGGCCTGTCGGACCATGCTCTAGTTTGGCTTTGAAAGAAGATCCAGTGAGCTCATCACGTCTTTCCAAGTATTAGATACATTTCCAAAACATAGGAAGCTCCTCTGACCACCCAATTCAGGACTCAGGGCGTGGCCATGAGGAAGGCAGCTCATGGACTCTCAGGGTAGAAGGGAGGCCTGATAAGGAGCAGCTCCGGTCAACGTCCTTGTGTCCGGGGGTGGGGGGGATGGTGGGAATGGAGGGAAAGTGTGCAGGGGGTGGGGTTGGGGGCCTGCACCACAGGGATGAATGACAGATCTGGGGAATGACTCTTTGGTTTTATTCAACCACCATTTGGTGAGGACCTGAAGTTTGATGCTTTGATTAACCAGTTTTTCTGATGAGAAAACTGAAGCTTAGATTAGGAACAGGGTCAAACATGGTGGCTTATGCTTGTAATCCCAGCTGAGGCAGGAGGGTCACCTGCGGCCGGGAGTTTGAGACCAGCCTGGGCAAAGTGAGACCCCCGTCTTGACAAAAAGTTAAAAAAAGATAATCCAACTGTGGTGGTACACAGCTGTAGTCCCAGCTACTTGGGAGGCTAAGGTGGGAGGATGCCTTGAGCTCAGGAGTTGGAGGCTGCAGTGAGCCCTGATTGCAACACTGTGCTCCAGCCTGGGCAACAGAGCGAGGCCCTGAGATCCTGAGACCCCATCTCTAACAGTAAATAAAAATAGATTAGAGACAGAGTCACCACCTAAGGCAGGAACACCAGAATTATCAGGCCAGTGTGGGGCCTCCATGTCACTGCCACAAACTGAGCCAACTGTGTGGGAGGCCGCTGAATGGGTGGTAGAGGCGACACTGTGTGTGTGTGTGTGTGTGTGTGTGTGTGCGTGTGTGTGCACATGCTCAACACTGAAGTGGGGGTAGAAGGAACAGGGTGTGTCTGTGCATTGTGTATAAGCATACCCTGAGTGGGAGGTTGAGGTGACACTATGTCAGCATATGTATGTGTATGTGTGTGGGCACACACTGGAGTGGGAGGAAGTAGAGATGACATTCTGTGTGTGTGTGTCCTGAGCGGGAGGTAGAGGTGACATTGTGCTTGTGTGTGTGTGGGCATGCCCTGAGCGGGAGGTAGAGGTGACAGTGTGTGCGTGTGTGCATGCGTGCCCTGAGCGGGAGGTAGGGGTGACATTGTGCCTGTGTGTGTGTGGGCATGCCCTGAGTGGGAGGTAGAGATGACACTGTGTATGTGTGTGTGTGAGTGTGTGCATGCGCGCGTGCCCTGAGTGTGTGTGTGTGTGTGTGCGTGCACGCCCTGAGCGGGAGGTAGAGGTGACATTGTGTGTATGTGTGTGTGTGCAAATGCTCTGAGTGAGAGGTACAAGTGACACTGTGTGTGTGTGTACATGCCCTGAGTGGGAGGTAGAGGTGACACTCATGCCCTGGATGGGAAGTAGGAGGTGACTTCCTCCAGCAGCAGGTGCAGAGCCCAGGCCTGGTGTGGTCTGACACTTCTAAACAAAGGCAGCTGGAGGATTCCACACATCCTCACTGCAGGGCCCTTGTTCCTGTCCCTCTTCAGCACCAGCTGCCTGGGACCCCAGGGAATGAACTCAGCAAGTGGGGGCCACAGCGATGACAGCAGCTGGCATGGCCTTTGACAGATTTGTGCTCCAGCTTTAGCACTGTTCCCAGGAAGGATGGGTCTCGGCCCTCCTGCGGACTGGAAGGAGGAGGAGGAGGAGGCCGGGAGGCGGGTGGTCTGGGGTTTGTAATAGGATAGGAGGGTATGATGGTGGCAGCTGTGGCGGGGCCTTGGGAGGGGGCTTGGGCGAATGGAACGAGGTTGCGTCTCGGGTTTGGACTCATTCATCATCCTGGAGGCAGCTCTCCTGGGCACTGGAACCCTCACTCCCATGTCTACTCCAGGGGTCCCTCGTGTCACCAACACAGCCTGTGCAGGCATGATGTCTCCCGAGTGGGGAGAGCCCCAGGAAGCGCCCACTAGTCAAGGGAGACAGTACACGTAGGCTCTGGAAGACAGCATGGGTTTTCAGTTCCAGCTGTGTAACTTGTTAGTTGCAGGGTCTTGGGCAAGTCTGTTAACCTTTGTCTGTTTCCTCTCTGGTAAAATGGAGACACCACACGAAAATACCGAACAAAGGTGGCTTGAGAATTACGTGTGAACAGAGTGCCTGGCATGCAGTGCTTGCTACAGGAGACTTAGGTTTAGTTTTTTGTGCCCATTGGCAGCCAGGTTACATTTGTAATATTTGGGGCTGGCTAAGCTTGTGTGTTTTCACTCTGGAACGGGCTCCACAGCAGCTCCTGGAGAGGGAAAGTTTTCCTACAGTTATTTATGATTGTACAACAAACGGCACCAAAACTCAGGTAGATTAAAACGAGCATCATTTGATTGCCTCTTATGATTTTGAAGACCAGAAATCCAGGCAGGACTCATCAGGTGATTCTTTGCCCTGCATGGCATTCATGGTGGTTGCCTAAGTGAGATGGGGAGGACAGATGGTCTGGAGGGCCCATCACTCCCATGTCTGCGGTGTGTTCTGGGAAAGTGAGAAGGCTGGACTCAGAGGTGCTGTCAGCCAGAGGCCTGAGAGTGAGTTCTCTGGCCTGGCGGTCTCAGCGTGGCTGGACTTCTTACATGGAAGCTCAGGGTTACAAGAGGGGGTGTCAACTAATGACTAAAGTGGAAGCTGCTAAGCTGGCCTTGGAAGTCCTAGAACATCACTTCCACCTCATTCAATTTGTCGGGCGAGGTACTAAGCCCAGCCTAGTTTCAAGCAGAGGGAAACTGGGCCCCACCTCTCCACGGAGGAATAGCCATGATTTTGCAGCCATCTTTAATCTGCCACAGTTACCCTCAAAAAGAATCTTACAAAGTATTTCTTTGCATAAAACATTTCCAGTGCCATCTTGAGAGAGTACTGGATCAGCCACCAGGAAACCTGGTGTTCGAATCCAGCCAACCATCACTCTGAGCTCCCATTACACTGAAGACCCGATGTCTGATGCTGGGATCACAAAGGGAGAAGAGTGTGTTCCTAGCTTCTAGATCTCTGCCTGGACTTGCTTCTAACGTAGTGACCTCAGGCAAATCACATTCCTTCTTGGTGCCCACCTCCCTAGTGAGTAGAACAGGAAGGGGCACGGATTTGCTGCCCATGAGTCCTTTCCTAGCACCAGGCCCTTGTGAGGCCAACTGGCACTACTGAGGGAACAGAGACCTGCCTGGCCTTATGCCAACTTTCCAACGAGTTCCAGAGGTGTCTCTGTGCCTCTCATCTTGAGCAAAGCCCTAGGAAAACAGCTTCACAAAGCTCCATAGGGAAGAGGTATCTGGTCTGCTTAGAAGATTCACAGCAGAACTCCTTTGCATTGCCAGCTCTCCCAGAGCTCTGAAAGAATGGGTGTACAGAAAGGGAATTCGTGGCCCTTTCTCAGAAACAGAGACCTAAAGCCCTACTTGCTCTGTGAACTCCAGTGTGTCAAGGAATGAGATTTGCAACTCTGGCTGAGTCCATGTGTAAGGGGGAGAGCCCCAGGCCATGTAGAGCCTCTGTACTCACCTGGACTACCCTGATCTCCTCGCCTGGAGAGGTCCCCAGAGCAGCAAGCAGTCCAGATGGGGATCTCCAGAAGACTTAGCAGACCACCAAGGCACCAGCCTGTCCCCTTCAAGACCACCCTGGAGTCTCAGATCCTCTGGGTATCTATGGGCCAGGCCACCCCAGGGAGGGAGTAGGGGAGGCAGGCTCTGACCACTAGTGGAGGAGGTGGGGGAAGGGACGGGAGGCAGAGTGCTCTGGCCTGGAGCCAGGCTGTGGGATTTGCAATTATCCTGGGGCCTGTAAGTACTTGGAGCCGCTTTTTAATCTTGAGGCCATGAGTAATTGAGCCAACTGTGTGTTATATCCTGCAGCTGGGCCCTGCTTCCTCCCACTCACAGACACAAACACATTTATTTACACCTGTTACACACACACTCACACACACACACACACAACCATTTAGAGAGAGAAGTATCTTGTGTGGAGTGTTTATACTCTATGCTAGCTTTGCGTTAGATGCTTTTCATATAATATCTGATTTACTTTTTACATCAACTCTGTAAGGTGGGTCCTAATATCCCCATTTTGCAGAAAAAGAAACTGAGATAAGGCAAAGTAAAGTGACTTGCCTAAAGATCCACAGCTAATAAGTAGCTGAAAGAGGACTTGAGTCCCTGTTCCCCTCCCCACTAGCTCAGGCCCTTCTATAGGCTCAGTCCAAGGCTGCTAGACATTGCCTGACGTCACCTCTTTTTGGTATCTAATGGGGAAATTGGACTTAAAAATGACTACGTATCTAAAAGAAAAGGTTGATAAATTCTTTAAAAAACAAAACAAAACTTTGCATGGCCAAAAAATACACCATAAACAAAGCTAAGTATCAAGCTAAGAAAAACATTCATGTTCACTTCATAATATGAGCCTGAAGTGTTTTCTTATTCTCTGATTTCTGAAAGAGTTTGTATAGGACTGATATTAACTCTGATATTCACTGATATTAAGACAAAAGGCTCATCTTCATAATATGTGGTATAAAGAGTTCCTATTGTTTATATGAAAAAAGGGCCAAAACAATTTAAAAAATGGGCAAAAGATAAAGACTGTTTTTGGAAAAAGAAACACAAATAGTTCTTAATCAATAAAAATATGTTCATTCTCACTTATAAAAAGAATAATACAAATTTTAGCTATACCGACTTATATTTGGCAAATGACTCAACTCCGCATGATACAAAGAAATTCTACAAAGTAAACAGAAAAATACAGATAACTCAATTTTAGTTTTAAAACAGGCAAAATGTCTCAAAAGGATTTTCCAAAGCCAATACACATTGGAAAGTCTTCAGAGAATGTGAATTAAAATCACAAATTACTACTATTTACCCACCAGTGTGCCTAAAATTAAAAAGAGTCACAATATCAAGTGTTGAGGAAGTAGAGCAACCGAGACACTTGTATACTGCTGGTGGGAGTATAAACCACCACCATTGGTATAACCACTTTGGGAAAAGGTCTGATGGTGCATAAATCTAGAACATACAACCACCCTATGATTAGTAATTCTACTCATAGTTACACACCTCAAATAAGTTAGCACATTTTTATCACCCCCAAAAAGGTTTCTCATGCCACTTTGTAGTCAGTCCCCTTGGTCTCAGGAAATAATTTATCTGCTTTTTGTCAATATAAATTAGATTTATCTTTTCTAGAAATTCAAATATATGAAATAATACATTATATATTCTTTTGTATCTTGCTTCTTTTGCTCCACATGTTTTTGAAATTCATATGTTGCTGTCATACTCTTTTTTTATTGCTATGTAATATTCCTTCATATAAATATATGATTTTTTAATTCATAGACTACTGATAAATATTTAGATTGTTTCTAGTTTTTTGCTACTATGAATAAAGCTACTAAGAGCATTTGTATAGTGGTCTTTGTGTAGACCTATTATATCTTAAATTCTTCTGGAGGAATTTCAGTAGGTGAGCAATTTCTGGGTTGTGTAGGTTGTGTAGTAAGTATATTTGAACTTTATTAGAAACTGCTAAGTGGTTGCATCATATTATTTTCCCTCCAGCAGTATATGAGAGTTCTAGTTCCTCTGTGCCCTCACCAACATTTCATATCATCAATTTTTAAAATTTGAGCCATTTTACTGGGTGTATGATGCTCTTATTATGGTTTTGGTTTGCGTTTCCCTGGTAAATAATTTGAGCTTTTTGAAATTACTTCTTGGCTATTTGCATATCTTCTCTTATGTTTTAAATCTTTGTTCATCATAAAAAATTTGCTGATTTGCATTTTTAATATAGAGTTGTAAAGTTCCTCCTATGTTCTGGATGCAAGCTATTTGTTAGACATATGTGCTGTGAACATTTTCTTCCAGTTTGTGCCTTGCCTTTTCATTTTCTTAATGGTGGCTTTTGAAGATCAGAAGTTCTAATTTTAATAAACTCTGATTTATTAATTTTTAAAGTTTGTGCAAATATTTTTTCCCTGTTTTTTTTTTTTTTTT
>NW_016107574.1:784811-829920 GCF_001604975.1 Cebus imitator | reverse complement strand
TCAGCCTCCTGAGTCGCTGGGATTACAGGCACGCGCCACCATGCCCAGCTAATTTTTTTTTTGTAGTTTTAGTAGAGACGGGGTATCACCGTGTTGACCAGGACGGTCTTGATCTCTTGACCTCGTGATCCACCCGCCTCGGCCTCCCAAAGTGCTGGGATTGCAGGCGTGAGCCACCGCACCCGGTCCGGCAAAGTAAATTATTACTGGTAGATTTTATTAGGGTCATCGAAGGAAGCCAGCAATCTGCCAGTGGGATGTGGGATGCAGGGAGCATTACCTCCAGGGACACCAAGGGGTTGTTGGAGTTGGCTTCCCCTTTTTGGGGGGTGTTAGAGGCGTAGTGCAGAGACAAGTGTGATGAGCTGCTCTTGCGGGATGGGGGTAACTTTTCTGAGCTCCTCCATGGTTCCATTTTTAAAGTTTGTGCAAAGGGCCTGGCCTCACCTGCATGCCCCAGTCCCGTTGGATAGTGGTGTCAACTTTTCACTTGCTCCTTCACTGACTCCCTCAGCTTGAGAAATCAGGTTGACCATCTAAGGATCTGGGCTCTTAGCTGGCCAGAAAGATCTCTAGCTGCCAGCTTTTTCTAATCAAAGCTAGGCTTTTTATTTTCCTACTTGTGCCTAAGCAAAAAAAGCAGCTAAGAATTAAAAGGGAAGAAAATAAAATAACTGTGGGTTGGGGGGAAACCTTCAAAAAACTATCTACTTAAAATTATAGTAGAGCTTTAAAATGGAATTTTACTATACGATTGAAAAGAGTGAGGTGGTGACGTTAACTACTAGCTTGGAGAGACAGCAAGATAGATATTTATTAAGGTGGGCGGGGAGGCAGGATGTTGCCATACATTATGTAGCATGAATTAACTTATATAAAAAGAATAACAGAAATGTAAGACAGTACCCTCCCAGAGAGAGGCTGGACCCTCTGGTCCACTTTCTACTGGTGTCCCCAAGACATTGGCATACGAGGAAAAGATCACACCCTCCAAATTCGGACAAGCCTGAATTTGAACCTTGGCATGTGTATGCCCTAGGCTGTTTCTTCGCCTTCCCAGGCCTCAGTTTCTTCATGGATAAAGTGAGGCCAAGTCATGCATACCGTATATGGGTATTGTGAAGGTTAAGTGAATGTACTTAATTATTCAATAAGCCAATGTTTGTTGAATGTTTGCTGTGGTTTTCTTGTTTTCAAATTCTGGCTGTGCTCCGAATTGACTGAGTGACCTTAGAAGAACTTGCTTTAACATCTCCTGTACTATGGGTCTAGTGGCAATAGATTATTTCAACTTTTGTGTCTGAAAATGACTTTCTTTTATCTTTGTTTTGGAAGTTATTTTATTTTTTTTAGATAGGGGATTATAGGTAAACAATTTTTTTTAACACTTTAAAGATGTTATTCCAAGTCTTCTCACTGGCATTGTTTCTGAAGAGAAATCAAGAAACTTGCTGTCATCTTTTTCTTTGTTCCTCTGTATATAATATGCTTTTTAAAGATGTGGTTTTTAGAGAAGTTTTAGATTCACAGAAAAATTAAGAGGGAAGTACAGAGATTTCCCACATACTCCCTGTCCCAACACATAGTCTCCCCCATTATCTGGTGAACATTCTTCAGGAGAGACTCACATTTGTTAAATTGATGAAACTGCATTCATGTTTATTATTTTCCTCATTGTAATTTTTATCACTACAAGTTCTGTTTGGATCTTTTTATATATCTTTCATGTTTCTACTTTTTTTTTTTTTTTTTTTTTTTTTTTTTTTTTTGTTTTTTTTTTTTTTTTTTTTTTTTTTTTTTTTTTGAGACGGAGTTTCGCTCTCGTTACCCAGGCTGGAGTGCAATGGCACGATCTGGCTCACCGCAACCTCCGCCTCCTGGGTTCAGGCAATTCTCCTGCCTCAGCCTCCTGAGTAGCTGGGACTACAGGCACGCGCCACCATGCCCAGCTAATTTTTTGTATTTTTAGTAGAGACGGGGTTTCACCATGTTGACCAGGATGGTCTTGATCTCTTGACCTTGTGATCCACCCACCTCGGCCTCCCAAAGTGCTGGGATTACAGGCTTGAGCCACCGCGCCCGGCCTCATGTTTCTACTTTTTAAACACATGGAATACAGTTATAATCATTGTTTTAATTCTCTCTACTAATTCTAACATTTGTGCCATTTCTGAGTTGGTTTCAATTGATTATTATCTCCATAATGGAGTGTATTTTCCTGCCTCTTTGCATGCCTAGTAATCTTTGACTGGATGCCAGACATCGTGAATTTTACCCTATTAGGAGCTGGATATTTTTGTTTCCCTGTAAATCTTGAACTTTACTGAACTTTGTTCCAACTATTCCCTGGAAACAGTTTGATGCTTTTAGATCTTGGTTTTATGATTTTTAAGGTGGATCCAGAGAAGTATGTAGTCTTAGGCTAATTATTCCTCACTACTAAGGCAAGATCTTCTTGAATACGCTATCCAGTGCCCTGTGAATTTGGAGTTTTTTATTCTCCCTGGTGGGAACAGGTATTATTGCCAGTCCTGTGTAAATGCTGAACCCCTGTTCCCTCAGATCCTTTCAGATGATCCTTCTCCTGGCCTCACATACGTGCACTGATTAGTACTCTGCTGGATATTTGAGAGGGACCCTCTGGAGATTTCTGGGTTTTAGTCTCTGTACAGTTCTCTCCCTTCTGGTGTTCCGTTTTATAAACACTAGCTGCCTTGATCTTGCTAGATTCTTAGCTCTGTCTCCTCAAGTCAGAGACTCTACTGGGCTTTAGTTCTCCCTCCCTGGACTGTGCCCTGGAACCCTTCTCAATGCAGTAAGCTATAGCAATAACAGGGTCCACCTTGTTTGTTTCTCATTGTTCAGAGATCACATTCTTTGTTTGCTAATGTCAAGTGTCTTGAAAACCATTGTGTCATTTCTGTTTTTCTTATTGTTTCTGGCAAGAGAGTAAATCTGGTCTCTGTTACTCCATCTAGCCCAAAAGTGGAATACTCTTTATTTTTTAATCAAGAGTTCTTCCTGATTCTTTTTCATTACTCACCTGTTCTCTTTTTTTTCCTGCTTATTTTGTTCTTATTTGCATATTATTTCTTAGTTTGAGAAACCTAAATACATTTTAAAGTATCTGTCAGACGATCTTATTATTTTATCTGTATTAAATTTTTCTTCCTGTTTGACTTTGTTGGCTTTTTTCTTAGGGTTAGATTTTTTCATTTGCTTAAAAATCTTGGTTTTCAGGCTCATTTTGAGTAGTCCATGGAGATGTTCATTGTGCTTTTGAGCAAAGATGACATTTTCCCATATTTTTTCTATTATTCTTATGTGCTTGGTGCAGCAGTAGTGCCTCAAAGTATAAACTTACAAAGCAATCTTCAAAGTCCAACATTCTATGTTTATAATCTGGTGTTGTAGAAAAATTCAGGCTTTCAGCCGGCCGAAGCCCTAGTTTTGAATCCTGGCTCTGCCATGTGCTCCTGTTCAAGTTTTTGAACTTCTTTGAAATTCAGTTCTCTCGTTCCCAAAATGGGCATAATATCTACTATGTATTACGTAGAGTTTTTATGAGGATTAAGTGAAATTGCCCAGTAGGGTTTCCCAAATGTTGTTGGCTTTGTAATTGAAGCTGTGATGGACTCTTTCATGCAGCATGAATGAAACAGAGAAAGCTGACACTCTGCCAACAGGTGCAAAAGAAGCTGCTGGACTTTTAAAACAAAAGGACTCCAAATACACCCAACTGTTTACATTTAGCATGAGTGGTCCCTGATCTAATTTCTGTCTGTGTATTCTCAGAGGGAGTGGGTGGAACACACGGTGGCAAGGAATGCATGCTATTTCTGGAGCCAGAAAACAACACATCCAGCAGCAGGAATAACCTCTGTGGTACTGATCAGTTGCTATGACTCTGTAGATGCAGAATTTTACCAGCCAAGACCTGTGTTTTTCTTAGCATGGGGATAGAGTCAAAGAAAGCCTCATGTCATTCAGATCCAAACAGCCAGTACTAATAATAGGCTGGGTCCTGTGGGTGGCTTAGGTATCAGAAGTGGGAAGCTAGAGCTAGTTTTGAGCAAAAAAATATGCCTCAGTTCAGCCTTGATGGTCTGAAGATGCTCTCCTGGGATATATATTTTTACAGCATGAGTCTTCATGACATTTTCTTGAGCCCTTCCAAACCCAGAATCCAGCATGGTAGATTTGTCTCCACTTTCCAGTCATCTCCAGGTTCTCTTTGTGGGAACCCACTTCCTGGGATTGCTCCCTAGCTCCTCTCCAGGGCTAGCCACTCTGTCTCTCTGAAGTCATGGGCAGCCCCATACTGATTTTCACTCCAATTACTGACCCACTTTTTGTACTGAATCTCCCTTGTGGCCAGTACCTCCATCACAAGGACACCAGAGGGGAAAGTTAAGGCAGGACAGAACTGGAAAAAAATAGGTGACTACTTTAAAGGCACTTTCACATTTAGAAATTCATTTGATTGGCTGAAAAACCTAAAAAGCAAGTAGGGCATAATATTTATTTTTATTTTTTTAATGAGGCTCAGGAAATTGGCAATAAACCCAGGTTACTTTGACTTTAATCACAGAATAGAAATATTTGTGATAGTTCTTTTTATAGAAATAGAATTTGAAGTTATGCAAACTTTGATGTTATAGAATGATAGAACTATCATTGTATAAGCTCTAAAATAACTATTTTCATTCTGGTTTTTTTTGTTTTTGTTTTTTTTTTGAGACGGAGTTTCGCTCTTGTTACCCAGGCTGGAGTGCAATGGCGCGATCTCGGCTCACCGCAACCTCCGCCTCCCAGGTTCAGGCAATTCTCCTGCCCCAGCCTCCTGAGTAGCTGGGATTACAGGCACGCACCACCATGCCCAGCTAATTTTTTGTATTTTTAGTAGAGACGGGGTTTCACCATGTTGACCAGGATGGTCTCGATCTCTTGACCTCGTGATCCACCCGCCTCGGCCTCCCAAAGTGCTGGGATTACAGGCTTGAGCCACCGCGCCCGGCCTTCATTCTGTTTTTTTTCTTTCACCTACTATTATTGTAAACAACAACAAAATGACTACCATTTGTGAAACACACGTCCATTGCACCATGCACAATATTTTACCTATTTTCTCTCATTTAATTATCACAACAAACCAATATTACAGATGCTGATAGTCTCACTTTCTGGATGTGGCCAAAAGGAATTTAAGTAACTTTTCTATCATTCATACATACATAATTATTTTCTGAAGTTCCTACATAATGGTTATGATTATCATTTTTAATTGCTATGTACTAATAATGCCCCTAATTCACTTAATTCCTTTTGCCTTGTTAGGTATGACAACTAAAAGAGCCGGGGGACATTCATTTATTCATGTATCGAACAAGTGTTTAGTTAGCACTTGCTACATTGTCAGATGCTGTGTCATATCCAGGGGATACAATGGTGAGGAGGACAAATGCACTCACCTTCACAGAGCACTCACAGTCTCATAGAATATGTAGCCAGCAAGAGGCAATTAGAAGACAGGGTGGTGATGAGGGCAGTTCTCATTGCTGTGGGAGTACAAAGCAGGGAGCTGACCTCATTCCAACAATGTCAGAGGAGCTTTCAATTAAGACCAGAAAAGTAGAATGATTTGAATGGCCACCAATTTACCATATGCAAAAGCAATGATAGTGCTATGGTTTGAATGTTTGTCCCCTCCAAAACTCATGGTGAAGTTTAATCCTATGTGGCAGTAGAGAGGTGGGGCCTTTAAGAGGTCACTGGGCCTGTGAACAGGTTAATGAATTAATGGGTTATTATGAGAGTGGAGTTGGTAGTTTTATAAGAAGAGGCAGAGAGACCTGAGCTAGCACACTCAGCCCCCTTGCCAAGTGAGGTCCTACACTGCCTTGGGACTCTGCAGCAAGAAGGCCCTTGCCAGATGCAACCCCTTGACCTTGAACTTCCGAGCCTCCAAAACTGTAAGAAATAAATTCTCTTTCTTTGTAAATTCCCCAGTTTCAGCCTTCTGTTATAAGCAACAAAAAGAAAACTAAGACAGGGGACACCAAACACATACCACCCATGATGCTTTAATGGAACTAGGGACTCCAAGGATCCCAGAAGTTCAGATACATTAGGATTTGGAGCCCCAAACTATTTTCAATCCATGGTTACTTTACCAAAGGCTTGTCATCCTCTAGGCCAAAGAAGCCTAAAATAGCATTGCTCATGCCTTCATTGTCCTGATGATGATGATGATGGTGATGATTGTGGTAGAGGTGCTGGTTTTGACCACTTTCATTAACGGAGCATTTCCATGTGTCAGGTACTTTATAAGTGTTATTTCATTGATGTTCACAACAGCCCTATGAAGTGTTATACCTTTATTTTTTTTGGATAACTTGACTTGCTCAAGCACAACCTGCTAATAAACAGAGAAGGTGCCAATTCTCTAACCACAGAAGTTATATCATTTAGATTGTGAGGAACAGTGAGTGTGCTGGATTTACTCTAAAGGTGCCAGTGGTGGGTTCAAGTCTCTTTCAAGTATAAGGGGAATTTGATGCATTGCTTGCTTAAAGTGGTGGAGCCACTTGAGAGGGAGTGCAGTGGCCTTAAGAGCTGAGAGAGGCCCTCTGTTGACAGCCAATGAGAAACGAGGACTCCAGTCCTACAACCACAAGGAACTGAGCTTGGCCAACAACTTGAATGAAGTTGGAATCAGATTCTCACCTACAACCTCCAGATAAGAGCCCAGCCTGGCCACTATCTTGATTTTGGCCTTGTAACAACCTGAGCAGATAACCCAGTTGAGCCATTCTGGACTCCCGACCTGCATAACTGTGAACAAAGAAATGTGTGCTCCTTTAAGTCCTTACATTTATGATAATCTGTTACACAATAGAAATGTAATGTAGCAGCTCTCGGCACATAGTCATTTGATGTTCCATGGTCGGCAAGATCAGAAGCTTTGTCTCTACCAGGACCAAGTCACCTACTAGAAACTATTTTCCAAATGCTGTAAATCTCTGCTGTACATGTCATGACTTGCTCCAGAACTCTAGGTGTCTACATCGTGATCCCCCTACTGGGGCCTGTAATAGATTCAATATGTCTTTCCTTCCATAAATGCCTCTCACAGCATAGGATCCTCTGTGTCACATGGCCCAGGCAGCAGAGTTACTCATGCCCAGCCTGGACTTTCTGCAGAACCTTTCCCAGGCAGTGCCTCATTCAAAGAAAGCTGACAGCATTTCCTATCACTCAATAGATGGACCAGGGCAGTATCTCAAGTGTGAAATAAATATCTCACCTCCAGAACCAAAAGAGGGCAAGGAAGTTATGTTTCCTTTTGGGTGATGGATGGTCTAAGATGCAATCGTTCACCTTTTACTTTGGAGAGGATGACACACCCTCGCCCACTGGGTCCTTACCAATCCACTTACGTGCAAGCCCCTGAATCTTCATGAGGTTTAAGTTCTCACCCTCTGGAGTACAGACTTCCAATATAGTTCTTGCTCATCCGGTATTAGCATGGTGTTATAAAAATAGAGGACTAGTGGCCGGGTGCGGTGGCTCAGGCCTGTAATCCCAGCAATTTGGGAAGCTGAGGTGGGTGGATCACCTGAGGTCAGGAATTTGAGACCAGCCTGGCCAACATGGAGAAATCCCATCACTACTAAACATATAAAAATTACCTGGGTGTGGTGGCGGGTGCCTGTAATCCCAGCTATTCAGGAGGCTGAGGCATGAGAATCGCTTGAACTCAGGAGGCGAAGGTTGCAGTGAACCAGATCATGCCATTGTACTCCAGCCTGGGTGACGAGCGAAACTGTGTCTCAAAAAAAAAAAAAAAAAAAAAGACGATTATTGAGCCTGACAGGTCCTCTGGGGCAAGACCATGCATACATACTGCCATCTGTCTCATGTAAACGAAAACTGCTTTTAACAGTCCAAATAGATGACTGTGGGCTTATCCCACCACGCCTAATGTAGAACTATTAAGGCAGAATTAATGAGCTAAAAGAAAGAAAAACAGCAGAAATAATAAACATATCAAAATGCCAGTTCTTTGAAAAGTCAACAAAATATATAAACCACTAGTTGACCTAATGAGAAAAAAAGGGAAAGGTAAAATACACAAAATAAATGACAAGAACAAAATAACCATGGGAAAAAAGACAATCTTAAAAATAAGGCAATTTTGCCCATCTTGTAACAGACTTGAAGACACAGATAAGATCCATAATTTGCTAAAAAATGCAATTTACCAAAAATTGTACACGGTAAAATAGAAAAGTTAAACAATTCCCATAGAATAGCAGTTCTCAATTTTTTTGGTCTCAGGACATTTTTATACTCTTAAAAATGTTTAAAGACACTCAAAAGGCTTTTATCTGTGTTTATGTTTTTTTGTTACTATTTATCATATTAGACATTAAAAGAGAGAACATTCTATTCATAAATTTTAAAAAACAAACGCATAATATATTATGCAAATAACACCTTTTAATGAAACATAACTACATTTTCCACAACACAATGTAGAGAGAAGAGTGGATTATTTTACAATTTTGCAAATCTCCAATGCTTGGCATAATAGAAGACAGATGGATTCTCATATCTGCTTCTGCATCCAATCTCTCACTAGGTGTTGCTTGGTTTGAAGAATGTAAAGAAAATGTAACCTCACGTAGATAGGAAGTTACAAAGGAGAACTCTGCTGTCATTCTGAAAGGGTTACAGGCATCCCAGGGGCCCTCAGGCCATTTATTCAAGAACAATTTCATAGAAGAAACAGAAAATGTTACAAAAATCCACCCTCTTCTGTTTGTCTATCTCTCTCCCTTTCTCTTTCTTTCTCTCTCTCCCTTACGCACACACACACACACACACACACACACACACCAGCAACAGAATCAGATGATTTCACAGGGGAATTATTCTAACTCTTTGGAGACCAGATAGTCCTTTAGAGACCAGAAAATACTATGGCGTAGAAAAAGAAAGAAAACTTCTAAAGGTTTAAAAATGAGGTAAATATAACATTGATACCCAAATGCAATAAACACAAAAATGTACAGATCATTCTTACTTATAGATACTTATACAAAAATATTAAAGAGTATTAAATAGAATATTAAAGAACAATACATCATTATCAAGTGGGATTTATTCCAGGAATGCAAGGATTATTTGACGATATTTATTAGTGTAATTCTCCATAATAAATTTATAAAAAATTCTATGACTATATTTATAGATATTACAGATGCTTTTGACAAAATTAAATACCCATTCATTATCAAAATGTTAACTAAAAACAGGAATTAATTTTTTTCTTTATTTATATTTTTTCTCATCTTTTTTTTTGTTCATTTTTGAGATGGAATCTCGTTCTGTTGCCCAGGCTGGAGTGCAGTGGCACGATCTCAGCTCATTGCCACCCGTGCCTCCTGGGTTCAAGTGATTCTTCTGCCTCAGCCTCCTGAGTAGCTGGGATTACAGGTGTGCACCACCACGCCTGGCTAATTTTTGTATTTTTAGTAGAGACCGGGTTTCACCAAGTTGGTCAGGCTGACCAACTTGAACTCCTGACCTCGTGATCCACCCGCCTCAGCCTCCCAAAGTGCTGGGGTTACAGGCGTGAGCCACTGCACCCAACCTTTTCCTGTCTTTTTAGCTTTCCACACAACACCAGTGTAAGAATTCATTTTAATACAATAAATGTATATGTAAAGACGTATACATATATAATAAATGTACATATTAGGAAAGTCAGCATCTTCATAGATAAGCACATGAGATCAGGCACAAGGCAAAGACACTCATGTCTTCTACTATTTAGTATAATATTAATCATTACAACTAGACAAGAGAAGACTATTAGAGAAATAAAAATTGACAGGGAAAGAAGTAAAACTCTATTTGTAGATGACATGATAGTATATCTGGAAAACTCAAAAGTTGTAATAATAAAACTAAAACAAGCAAAATAATTCTGTGGGCATGCATGTATTATTTTATATGTGAGTTAGATAATATAGAAATATAGGGCCAGGCGTGGTGGCTCACGCCTATAATCCCAGCACTTTGGGAGGCCGAGGTGGGTGGATCACAAGGTCAAGAGATTGAGACCATCCTGGTCAACATGGTGAAACCCTGTCTCTACTAAAAATACAAAACTTAGCTGGGCATGGTGGCACGCTCCTATAGTCCCAGCTACTCGGGAGGCTGAGGCAGGAGAATTGCTTGAACCCAGGAGGTGGAGGTAGCAGTGAGCCGAGATCGTGCCATTGCACTCCAGCCTGGGTAACAAGAGAGAAACAAAAAAAAAAAAAAAAAAAAAAAAAAAAAAAAAAAAAAAAAAAAAAAAAAAAAAAAAAAAAAAAAAAGAAAGAAATATAAATAGGCAAATATATGTTTATATAAACAATAACCAGAGAAGATAATAAAAGAGAAAGACCTATTTATTATACAAACTAAAGAGCATAAAATATTGAGAAACAAACTAAGAAGAAAAGTGTGAACGGTGTGGAAACTCCAACATAATCCCTTAGGGAGTTGTTGACCAAAAATCATGGTACTAAGTATGGAATAAATGAGTTAGTCATGAATAGGAAAAGATGGTATGTAATAGATAAGCTTGGCTCTCAACTTAAACATCCACAGAATGACTTTGGAATCCCTAGGGTCTTACAAACTCAGATACTATGAGGGTGGTGCTTAGTCCTGGGGAGGTGCTTAGTCCCTAGGGTCTTACAAGCTCAGGTACTATGAGGGTGGTGCTTAGTCCCAGGGAAGGTGCTTAGTCCCTAGGGTCTTACAAGCTCAAGTACTATGAGGGTGGTGCTTAGTCCCAGGAGAGGTGCCTTCTGGCTTGGCTGGTTGCCCATCTGGCTCCACGTCTCTTGTCCCTCTGGGCTGTGAATCTGGCAGCTGGTGTCAGTGTGATGATTTGCTTGGCTCTGTCCTCCCTCCTAGTATTACTTTTTCTGTAATAAAACTTTTGCTTTGATCTGCTGGAGTATCAAGTGTTTTATTTAATACCACTAAAACCACCAAAACTTCTCTGAGGAAAACTTTAATACTCCCTAAAGGCATAAAAGTAGACTTGAAAAGGAAAAAGACATCCCTTGTTCTGTGATGGGACTAGCTCAGCATCATAAAGGTCTAATTCTCCTCAAGATAATATACAATTTTAACAAGAGCCTAACACAAATACCACTTATTTATTTATTTAGAGACTGAGTGTCACTCTGTTGCCCGGGCTGGGTTCGGTGATGCGATCTCAACCCCCATCTCCCAGATTCAAATGATTCTTGTGCCTTAGCTTCCTGAGTAGCTGAGATTACAGGCATGTGCCACCACATCTGGCTACTTTTTTTTGTAAAAATACAAAAAAACACACAATTTTTTTTCTAGAGAAATTGATTGCAGAGCTCATATGGAGAAATAAAAATGCAAGAATGACTATGAAAACACCTAAAAAGAAGAGCTGTGAGAAGAGACAGTTCTTGTCAAATAACAAATGTTATTATTACAAAGGATCTTTAATTAAAACCAGTAAGTGAACAGGCAGACTATTAGGAAAAAATAGAAAGTCCAGAATTAGACCTAAGTACAAATGGAAATTTAGCATATGATAAAGATGGTATCTTTTATCTTGGAAGAAAAGCCAGCCCTTTCAGTAAGTGGTGTTGGACAACTGGATGGACATTTGGGGAAGACAAACTTGGATCCCTGCCTCACACCGTGCCCCAGAACAACCTCTAAATGAATCAGACATCTAAGTGTAAAAAAATTAAATCATACAGATGCTAGAAAAAACATGAGAATTTAAAAAATAATCTCAGTGTTTGGAAGCTTTTTCTAATTCTGATTCAAAATGCAGGTGCAACAGAAGATACAACTGATAAATTTTACTACGTAAAAATAAAATAACATTGCCATGGCAAAAACAATAAGAAAAATAAAAGACAAATAATAAACCAGGTGAACATTTGCCATCTATATCAGAGACAAAGGTCTAATCTCCCTAATTTATAATGAGCTCTAAAAATTGGGGGAAACAGGCCAAAAAAAACCCCAATATAAAGATGGGCAAAAGAGACTGTTTAATGATATACAGTGGGCCGGGCATGATGGCTCACACCTGTAATCCCAGCACTTTGGGATGGTGAGGCAGGCAGATTACCTGAGGTCAGGAGTTTGAGACCAGCCTGGCTAACATGGTAAAACCCCATCCCTACTAAAAACATAAAAATTAGCCATGCATGGTGGGTGCCTGTAATCCTAACTACTCAGGAGGCTGAGGCAGGAGAGTTGCATGAACTTGGGAGGTGGAAGTTACAGTGGGCTGAGATTGTGCCACTGCACTCCATCCTGGGTGACAGAGCAAGACTCCATCTCATATATATATATATACATGAAAGGATATACAATGATCCTTAGACACTGTTGATGAAGAGGAAATAAGAATACATATATCAAACACACAGGATGAGAGAGACAGAGAAAAAAGATAAAAATAAGAGAAGATAAACCAGAAATTAATGAAAATAATTATTAGCTTATTTGTTTGTTTATTTGAGACAGCCAGGCTGGAAGCAGTGGTGCAGTCAGAGCTCACTGCAGCCTTGAACTCCTGGCCTTAAGTAATCTTCCTGCCTTGGTATCCCAAAGTGCTGGGATTCCAAGCAGCCAAGGTGTTGGGATTACTGGTGGGAGCCACCATGCCCTGGCTCGAACACCTCTCTGTGTGCCAGTCACCCTGAAATGCTTGTTGCTTTCCCCCACACCGTGTTCTTCCTAGCTCAGTATAAGCCTGACATGCCAAAGGCTGGAAGGATGTTAACACGTTTTTCACTTAAAGAATAGAGGGTTGGCAGGATTTTGAGGTCCAGACCCATTCATTCCTGGTGCCTTTCAGTTTTCCACTCTGGGAATCACAAACTCTCCAGTTTCCAAGATGACACCACCAGAGGTGAGATGAGCATGTGACTCAGGCAGCCAAGGAGATCATCCACTTTCTGGCCAAAGATTGGTTCATGAATAGGCACGTGACCCAATCACAGCCAAAGAAATGCACTAAGGCTTCTGGCTCCTGGTGGTGGCCAGCACCCCGTGGTGTTCCCGGCTTGCACCTGTATCCCCACATCCCCTGCCTCTGTCAACACACAGCCCTCTCCCGTGTGTCTGTGTCTACATTTCACTCTTCTTGTAAGACAGCGGTCATGAAATTAGGGCCCACCTAATGACCACATCTTGACTATATCTGCAAAGACTCTATCTCCAAATAAGGTCACATTCACAGGCACCAGGCGTTAGGACTCCCTTTTTTGGGGGACATAGTTTAACCCATCACACTCCCTCGGAAGCTTGGGATATGCTTATTTACATCCTTGGGTAGGCTCCTGGGGAGAGCGAAGAGGAGTGAAGCAGGCATATGTTAAAATCCTCATCCTGGCAGGATGAAGAGAGGTTGGTTAATGGGTACAAACATACAGTGAGATAGGAGGAATAAGTTCTAATGTTTGACAGCAGGAGAGGGTGGCTATAGTTAACAACGATGTATATTTCAAAATAGCTGGAAGAGAGGACTTGAAATGTTCCCAATGCAGATAAATTATAAATACTTGAGGCGGTGGATACCCTAACTGGTCTGACTTAATCATTACACATTCTATGCATGTAACAAAGAAAGATACCCCATAAACATATATAAGGTATCAAAAAAATCCCTCCTCTCTCCCCTAAACTAACGGGCCTTCCTTGGGATTCTTTAAATCATCAGAAGCCCTGAGGAGCAGGCAATCTCCCACCCCCACTGAATCTCCCACCTGCAAAATCCAAACAAAACCAGCTGTCACCCCCTATACTCGCTTGGGCCTCCTGTTCTCACCGGATATGCAGGTTTTCTGAGCTAACTGGTGTTGTATGACCGAGCACATGCAAGGTCATCATTACAGCCACACGTGCCGAGAAGCGGCTCTGGGCCAGGCTTTTGTGCTCAGCCCTCACAACACCACGGAAAGACAGATTTGTTACCTCTATCTGATGGAGGAGGAAACGGAGGGCAGAGAGTTTACCCACTGTCACTGAGCTCACAAAGGGCAGAGCCGGGACTCAAATCCAGGTCTGTGAATTTGGGGATATTGTCAAATCCCAGTGTGTTTCTTTGACAATACCCTCCTTTCCCTCCATTCACCTTCCAGATGTTTTTTATGGTTGTATCTTTTTCCCCTGGGATTTATATGTGTAGAAGGTGACTGACCTCCTGACCCAGAGCAAGCTCTGTTAAGGGACTGTATGATGATTACTGAATGTCCCCAGTGGACAGTCCAGTAATCACAATAAAAACAGCTAATTGCAATTTACTGAGCCTGAATCATATGCCAGATGACACTGGCCTAAGTGCCTTACATGTAATCCTTACGGTAACCTCGTGATGTGGATGCCGTTATTCCATTTCTCAGATGGGAACACTGAGGCTCAGGGAGGGAGAGTAACTTGCATAACATCATGCGACTAGCAGACCGTGGGGCTGGATTTCTAATGCAGTCATTCTGACTCCAGAGTCTGTGCTGAGAGGAAGCGGGGTGGGGTCTCCTGCATGGGATGGCCCTGGGATGACCAAAGGGACCACACCAGGGAGTGGCATTAGTCTACTCCCAGCCAGCTGCATGGGTGCCCACTCTGTGAGGTCAGCACATTGCAGGCTCTCGCTGTTCCTGGCGTCACTCTGGCATGCAGAGGCCTCCGGTGTTGCCTTCCATAATGGTCACCTGATCCTGGGGCCGGTGGGCAAACAGCCTGAGATGTTTATTCTCTGATGACCAACTGGCCTGACAGACAGCCGGGGTGATAAGAGAGACAGAGGCGGCAACTGGGGGATGGGCTGGATAAAGGAGTCCCCCGTCTCTGAGAAGTGCTGTTTTGCTTGGCTGGGTCTCTGAGAAGTGCTGTTTTGCTTGGCTGGGACCTACCGTCACACCACTGGCCTCTGAATGACAGTGACATTCTCCAGGGATTAAGCACGACTTGTGGAAGCTGGGTCTCCACAGGGGGTACAGAGCCCCACGGAACTTAAATCATGCAATTAGCTATCTGTAACATTTCTCCCACATTCATTTCATACCTCCATCACTTCCCATCCCCTCTCCCCAAAAAATTCAGCTGCAACTTGCTTTAGAACACACATGAAGATTGTTGTATTATGTCTCCTGGAAATAGCAAATGACAGAAAGTCCTTCTCTGGCTCCTTTGAAGCATAGCTCAAAACTCCACATTTCCAGGAAGCTGTGTCCAGGTTCACCCTGCCCTGTGCTTCTCTGGGCCCCTGGGATTCTGGACACAATCTGCAGCTGTTGGTTGGTCGCCAGGTACTGAGCAAGCGGTGGCAGGGAAGAGTTCTAGCCACCCGAGACTTGGAGCAGTGATGCTTTTAGGAGAGGCAAAGATGCTGATGTCACTTGTGGCTGAGATAACTGTATTCCTGTTCAGGGACACTGCATATATACATAATGCTCTAGAACGGTTTCCTGACTCCCAACCAACTGCTACTTTGACTGATACAACATCTGCAGGGCTTACTAGAGGACAAGAGGCCTGGCTGATACATTTCTGACCAGCGGGATGGAGGCTCAGCCTTTCGCTGCAGCCAATGAGGGAAGTTCCCAGTGAGTTGTAGGGCAGAAAAGAGCCTCCTGGGTCATGTCCTCACTTTTCCTCAGCTAAAGTTCCCTGACTGTCTCCTTCAAATTCAGACGTGCATCCAGCTCCATGAGTAACCACATTATTTTTAAACAGCATCCTTCAGCCACTGTCTCTCCTGGGTTTTCAGGGAGAGATGACCCTTTGTGAAGCTAGGACAGGATTTTATGATTGTTTTCAAACATCTGCAGAGAGTCCAAGGAGTTCAAGTAAAAAAAAAAAAAATCATACTCTGGTTCAGAGAGAGGGACCAGCCAATAGGTCAAGCTGCGGTAAGTATTTCTACCTCAGTGGGGTAGAAAAGAGAAGCTGGGGAGTGTGGAGAGATGGGAAACCAAGGGACGGGATGTTGGAGACAGCAGAGAGGCTCAGACCCTGAGGATTTAGCAGAGGAGTGTCCAGTCTCAAAGCCCCATTATACCAAGAAACACCACCCAAAGCAGTTAAAAGCTCAACTCAAGGAGAAATAGAGACTAGGGTTAGATCCGCAGCTCCTCTGCTTACTAGCTGGCCAGGTGGCTGGACTTCATGAGCCCTCATTTTCTCATCTGTAAAATGAGCATAAAAAACCAATCACCTACTAAGGTGATGGTGAGGACTGAATGAGAAATATGTGCTTAAGACAGCCTGGCAGATGAACACTCAAGAAACAGAGCGACAAGCTGGGTGTGGTGGCTCATCCCTGTAATCCCAGCACTTTGGGAGGCTGGGATGAGATTATTTGAGGACAGGAGTTTGAGACTAGCCTGGGCAACATGACAAAACCCTGTCTCTAGAAAAAATAAAAATTAGCTGGGCAGGAGTGGTGGCACATGTATGGAGTCCCAGCTATTCCTTGGGAGGCTGAGGCAGGAGGATTGCTTGAGGCCAGGAGTTCAAGATTGCGGTGAGCCATGATCGTGCCACTGCATTCCACCCTGGATTACAGAGTGAGACTCTGTCTCTAAAGCAAGAAATGGCAACTGTTATTACTAACACCCAGACCACAGTTAATATCTTATGGCTAAGATGATCTATGATAGGCTGCTTCATACGTATTCGTAATTGTCCGATTAGTAGCTTATAACTATCAGTGTGACTGCTAGCAACTTAATGATTTACTTTTTTTTGGGACGGAGTTTCGCTCTTGTTACCCAGGCTGGAGTGCAATGGCGCGATCTCGGCTCACCACAACCTCCGCCTCCTGGGTTCAGGCAACTCTCCTGCCTCAGCCTCCTGAGTAGCTGGGATTACAGGCACGTGCCACCATGCCCAGCTAATTTTTTGTAGTTTTAGTAGAGATGGGGTTTCACCATGTTGACCAGGATGGTCTCGATCTCTTGACCTCGTGATCCACCCGCCTCGGCCTCCCAAAGTGCTGGGATTACAGGCTTGAGCCACCGCGCCCGGCCCAATGATTTACTTTAACTGTCTATTAGACTTGCTAGGATAGAAGGACTGGACAATATATTATCCAGTGTGTTTCTCCTTCACATGAATTTTTGCTTTAAAAATAAACATCTTGGCTGGGTGTGGCGGCTCATGCCTGTAATCCCAGCACTTTGGGAGGCCGAGGCAGGTGGATCACTGGAGGTCAGGAGTTTGAGACCAGCTTGGCCAACATGGTGAAACCCCATCTCTATTAAAAATACAAAAAGTAGCTGGGCATGGTGGTAAGTACCTGTAATCCCAGGCACATGGGAGGCTGAGGCAGGAGAATTGTTTAAACCAGGGAGGTGGAGGTTGCAGTGAGCCAAGATTGCACCACTGCACTCCACTCTGGGCAACAAAGTGAGACTTTGTTATAAAAAATAAATAAACATCTTATTAATGTACTAGGTGTCATTAATGATTACTAGTTGAAAAAACAGATAAGTTTTGCTGTCGTTGGTTAATTAAAAAATGACATATGTTCATAGCAAAAATTCAAATGTACTTCAATAAAATTTTATTTCAAGTATTCGAACAATATAAAAGGTCATACAAGGAAAAGGTTCCTGCTCTATCCTAATTTCAGGAGGTACTTACTGTTAAAAATTACTTGTATAACTTTTCCAGAAATGTTCTCTGCTCTTTGATTTTATAGACATTTAGTCATACTGCAATACTATTGAGAAACTTGCATTTTCTCCTTAATAATATATCTTGGGTCTCTATTCCTAGCAGTGCATACAGACCTACTTCTTCTTTTTAAAGGCTACATTGTACTCTTTTGTACATAGAGACCATTTTTTGAAAGCCCATCCTTCTGTGCAGCACTTTGGCTGTCTCTATTTTTTGCTATTATGAAAAATGCCACAATAAACTCCCTTGTCCCTGTACCTTTGATTATTGCTACAAATGAACCCATAGGATAAATTCCTAGGAGGATAATTGCTGAGTCAGTTTCTCTTGTTGCAATTTTAATAGTTCCAATTCACTTCCAAAGAGTTGCTGCAACTGACACCCATAGTATATGAGAATGTCTCTGTCGTCAAACTTTACAAAGTAAACTGTTGTTAAAAAATAACAGTGACAGTATACATATGCTGAACAGCCGCACATACAAATCATCTCATCTGCAGAGATGAATGCTCACAATCAACTGAGAGGTATATTATATTTCCCGTTTGGAGAGGACAGAGGGTCACAATGATTCAGACCAGCATGTGAATCTCAGCTCTGTTGTTTATTACTCCAGTGACTTTGGGCAGGTGCTTCTAATTTCTCCACAATGGTGATATTAAATGAAATAAGGTGGGAGAAAACTCCTAGAAGCAGTGCCTGGAACATTTATTAACATCATGGGACAAGCCAGAGTGCCAGAGTCCCCAGTAAGTTTGAGAATGACCCTAGTATAATAGAGACCTGGGTCCTATTTCCACCCCTTTCTACCACCTCCCACCAGGTTGCTTCATTTCTTTGAATGTTCTTATTTGTAAGGGTCAGTTTAAATATTTCTTAATTGGCTGATCTGAAGAGATATGAGTAGCAGAGTTATATCACAATGCAGGTGGCATTTTATGTTCACAACAGCATCACAGCGAAAGAAGACAGGTAAGATCTCAGTTCCAGTGGCCGGGCGCGGTGGCTCAAGCCTGTAATCCCAGCACTTTGGGAGGCCGAGGCGGGTGGATCACGAGGTCAAGAGATCGAGACCATCCTGGTCAACACGGTGAAACCCCGTCTCTACTAAAACTACAAAAAATTAGCTGGGCATGGTGGCGCGTGCCTGTAGTCCCAGCTACTCAGGAGGCTGAGGCAGGAGAATTGCCTGAACCCAGGAGGCGGAGGTTGCGGTGAGCCGAGATCGTGCCATTGCACTCCAGCCTGGGTAACAAGAGCGAAACTCTGTCCCAAAAAAAAAAAAAAAAATCTCAGTTCCACTTCTGTCAGTGAGGTAGTATAGACAATCGGTGAGCTTTGGGGACAGACCAACCTACCTGCAGTCTTGCTTCTGCCTCTTAAAAGCTAGGTGACCTTGAGCAAATTTTGTAGCTATCTGAGCTTCAGTTTCCTTAATTATAAAACAGAGTTAACAGCTGCTGTCTCATGGAGTTATTGTGAGTATAAAGTAAGATGAATTATGAAAATACTTAGCAGCTTGTTAAATATTCAACGTATACACAGTCAGCAATAGCCTCACCACCTGATCGTAGTTCACTTATAGGTCAAGGAGGGACAGGATGCTTCTGCAGAGAGGATCAAAGAGAGATGTTATCAGTCTTCACCTCTCAGTCACGCTCCCATTTGTCAAGTCAGGTGACTCACACAGCATTTCTCTGGCTTCTGTCACTATGAAGCACAGGCGTCGGGGGAGGGGAGTGGTGAGAGCCCAGGGGCAGATAACCCCAAGGTCTGCAGTCTCAGCTAGGACTCTTTATGCTTTTCCATTCCTCTGGGAAAGAAATGAGAAATATTTAGAAATATTTTTCATTGCAACTGTTGAATGTACTTAATGTCTGACTTGCAAATGGAAAGCCTGTTCTACGTCGTCCTGGAAAACATTCTGTGGGATCTGAGGAAGGTCGTCAACTACCTCTAGGTTTTTGCTGTTGTGTTGCCCTCTACCTTCAAATCAAAGTTATTTTGTAACATGTCGATGGCAAATATTAAGCTATAATCATGGAGACAGCATTTCTGAAACACAACTATGAATCATTCAATTTTTTCCATTTTTTTAATTTTGAAAATTTCAAACATACAGAAAGGATGCAAGAAAAGCCCAGTGAATACCTAGATTTATTCATTGTTTCCTATTTTCTCACATACGCTAGGATATTATTTTTGAGATTCAGACAGCTGCATTCATATAACATGGTCTTTTTTTGCCAATAAAAATGTAATGGGAATAGACTCACTTATATCGATGTGACTTCCAGGCTCTCAGCTTTCTGGGGTTTGAGATCTGTTGTATTAATATTTGGCTATAAGGTTGGAATATAAAGAATCATACCTGTAATCCCAGATACTTGGGAGGCTGAGGCAGGAAAATTGCTTGAACCCGGGAGGCGGAGGTTGCAGTGAGCCAAGATCGTGCCATTGCACTCCAGCCTGGGCAACAAGAGCAAAACTCTGTCTCAAAAAAAAGAAAAAAAAATCATGTTTGTAATAAGTGTCAGATTGAATACCTTCTGCCCAAAATATGCAAGACGCATTATCCCTAACCCTAACAGAGATTCTCCAAGCCAGGGTCTCATCGGTTCCTATTCATATATTTGGTAACTGACATTCAGAGAGGTTGAATCATTCCACTGGTAAATTGCAGAGTCTGGACACAAAAACAGGTCTTTTTGACCACAGAGCTCTTTCCATCAAGGTTTTGGAGGATTCTGAGAAAAAGCTTCCGTGCAAACATATAAAAAGTTTTAATTTTATTGCTGGGAGAGTTGCAATGTTAATTTTAAGTAATTTCCTTTCACTAAGGAAGTCGGGATGGCAATATGGGGTGGAAGATGGAGTTTTAAGGAAATCACAGTTAGGAATTTTGTGATGGAAACTAAAGATGATGAACTATTCAGATAATTGGACGAAACTCTCCTACAACCTCTTTTTAGCTATAGATCCTTCCGACAAATCACCCTCATGCCTCCTCATTTGTGAAATGGGAAAAACAATCAACATCTCTTTACCAGGTGTTTTTTTTTTCTTTTCTTTTTTTTCTAGTCAACTGCATTAAGGAGAAGGGGGAAAAAGTAGAACAAGGAACAACCAATTTAATTAACTACCTACCTTCGGACCTGCCCACCCGTCTCGTTTTTTTGTTTTGTTTTTGTTTTGGTAAGGCGGAATTTTGCTAACTGTGGCAAACTGATCTTTAAGTATACAAGGAATTGATAGTGTCATTTTATATTAGAAGAGGGAGAGAGGAAGATTAAAAAGGGAGAGAGAAGGAAGGAGAGAGAAAGACAATGATGGCAGAAATCAACAGAGGCGTAGGCGTAGTTTCCAGAGGCTGGAAACTCACAGTTTGGGGAGAAATGAAAGCGTCTTCTAGGGAATTCAAAGTAGTTGCCAGGTCTCAGGGAACCCATCTTCAGAATTTTCCTCCGCGTGGTTGCGGGAGGAAGGTGAGCTGGGTGGCGACCTGAGCAAACCCCCCTCCAGGCCGTGGAGCATCCTGCGCTGTGGTTTCCCAGGCACCCAAGGCACGCTTTTCTCCACTCTCAGGTGATGCTGGCGTCACGACTTAGAACTCCTTTACTGCAGACAGCCGGTGAGGTCTACCGGGCGGCTGCTTTTTCTGGTCTTTGCTCAGCTCCCTAGACATTTCTGCTGTGTCAGGTGCCTCGCATATTCGCACCCACGCGCCAGGATGTTAAGCTGCGCCTTGTGGGGCGGCTCTCAGCCTTGAAAGGCCGCGGGATGTTAGGATGTTCGCGTCCACAGCTGTGAATCGGTGAGTGCAGGTGGACCGGCGCACGCGGGCGTCAGGATAATTAAGAGGGCTTCAGAGGCTGTGAGGGTGACTGTACGTTTTCGGCAAACTCTTTTCATCTTTTACATTTCCACGGAGATTTGGCCAATAAAAAAGAATAAAACGTACGCTTGGTTTTGTCTTTGCGCTGGTGGGATCGTGGCGGGGTCTTTTAAGTGAAAAGAAAAAGAAACCAGAAATGCATGGTGGCCCCACTGGCTGCTTCCGGGGACCCCCTGAAATCAGCAGCTGGAGCTGCCAATTTGGAGAGCCCCGGGGCCTGGTCATCTGAGACCTGAGTTACAATTCAAGTCCAACCTCGGGGCCAGTCCAGGCTTTCTTCCCCTCGGGGTCGGGTCCCTCAGGCGCGAGTGGCGCTGGCCGGGCTCCAGGCCGAGCGCACTGTGCACTGGCGGTGCGCACAGACACCCCGGGCGCGCTCGGTCCGCCGGGCTTGGGCAGTAGGTGCGAGAGGCCGCGCGCACCATCCCCGGGGACAGCTGGAGGCCTCGGTGTTCCCGGGTGGAGCGAGAGCGCGGTGGCAGGCCGCGGGCTGCGTGTGTCCCCTTCCTCCCGCGGTGTGCTGCGCCGTGGAGCAGGGTGCACAGTGGCGGGTGGCGCACGCCGCGCTCCCTCCCCGCTTGCTGCGCCCGGGGTTGGCGGGCAGAGCTCCCGGGTCCACCTAGGCGCCCAGCAGCACCCGGCCGCCAAGCAGCTCCCACCGGTCGGGAGACGCCCCCTGACCCCCGCCCCCGCGTGGCTGGCCAGGACAAGCTGGAGCGGCTGGAGGAGGAGGCGGTGCCGCCGGGACTGCCTCCTCCCCGCCCCTCGCGTCTCCTCCCCGCACCACCGGGAAGGACAAGGGGACTGGGCACGGGGACCCCGGCCGGTGAGCGCCCGTGGCCCGGGACCGCCCCACCGGTGAGCTCTCTCGCCGCGATCCCGGGCTGGTCTCGCCCCGCATGGTGCTGGCAGCAGCCATGAGCCAGGACGCGGACCCCAGCGGTCCGGAGCAGCCGGACAGAGTTGCCTGCAGTGTGCCTGGTGCCCGGGCGTCCCCGGCACCCTCCGGCCCGCGAGGGATGCAGCAGCAGCCGCCGCCGCCGCCGCCGCCGCCGCCGCCGCCCCCGCCCCAAGCTGGCCTACCCCAGATCATCCAAAGGTAAGAGGGGGAGAAGGGACCAGGGGTACGCCTGTGGACACGCCCCGAGAGCCCCCTTTGTGGCTTAATCTCCCGTCTTTGCTGAACTTCGCTCTCCCCTCTTGCGTCTTGAAGTTTCTTGTCCCTCTCTGGGCAGAGTCGGTGTCCTTCTGCCTATTTGTTAGGCTGGAAAGAGGGTAGCCGGGTTCTTTAGGGGAAATTATTTTGTTTTTCCTTATCAGCTTTCTCTTCTCTTCAGGGATGTTTCTAGATATTTTGAACAAAAATAGCTCCGATTGAGGGGAAATGGCCCAGAGACTGTATTTCATCTTTCTGGTCCCAAGAGGACGCTGGAATGTATGGGGAGTCGTGCGTGAGTGTGTGCGCGCGTGAGGGTGTGTAAGTAAAATGCTGCCAAAAATTAAACCACCCTTCATGGTGCCCCTGAAGCCAACCAGTGACACTGGGGTGAACAGAGAGGTGAAAGTTCGTAAACAACATATTTTGCTTTGCCCTGAAAGCGTAGACACTTTTCAAGAAATCCCTTTCGAAGAGTTCAGCTACACAACGGTTTTCCATTAATGTTACCATCTTGTGACTCGGGTGACTCGTGCGATTTGGGTCATGAATTCTCAGGTCGGCATTCCCAATGCTTGAGAAGGTTGGGGGTGGTTAATAGGCTCCTAGCGGCTTTTTCAGCCCATTTGAGGGACACACAAGTAAAAACAGTGATGCTTTGCTTTGTTTGTTCTTTTGAGATTTTGTGTGACGGTTAAAGGCCTAGAATGTTGGTTTATTTGAAAGATCTCTACTCTCCTAAGGGTTTACTCAGTTTTTAATGAAGTCTTTAAAACTAGTTTAAGAAGTGTAGGAAAGTGAATGATGAGAAGTTTGCGAAACTGACAAATTAGATAAATACACGTAAGTACAGCAAAATTTACCCTTTTGGAACAGAGCAGACGTTTTCCGCTGCTCTACTGATGCTTTGGGTCCTATAAACTTACTAAAATGTAGTAATAGACCTAACCAGTGGTGGGTGTAAATGGAAGTAAATAGCAGTTAAGTATTTATTGTTTTGAAGATTGATTTATCTAATACAAAGAATCGTGAAAATTCAAGTTTAATGTTAGAAAACGCTGCTATCATATTTCGGAACAAAATGGTTCCCTATGTTTGACTGGGAATACTGAAGCTCCATTTGTGACAACTTTTTGCTATAACTGGATATTTTATATAACTTTCAACTACGAACAGTTTCCAACTATTACAAAATGAAAATATTTCACATTTTTTCTAATGTTTTGCAAATTATTCAGTCAATACAAAATATGATTGACAATTTATGTACATCCATACTTAAAATTTCGCTTTATTCCTTAATATAAATATAAAGCAACAGAAAAAAAAGTATTTCAAATTTAAAGTTTACTTAGTGAAAAATCCAATTTGGTCAATTATTAATTTGGAAACATCTGATGTGGTTCTTACCGAGCCAGTGTCTTGTGGCTTGAAATTTGGCTGCATATGAAATTTACTGAAGTTGCTTTGGTATTGTAATCACTCTGCATTTTTCTATTGTTTACTTTTAAGTAGAAGAAAACTGGGAACTTTACAGTCACAGAAAAGTCTTTGTAGATGGGCATCTGATTATGAAATACTGCCAGGTTGAAAATAAATACCATTTTATGGAAATGGACATTTAAAGGATATTTTAATTGCCTCATATAATAAATAATTTACCCTGTAAATTCATCTCCCATTTTGAAAATCCCATCTTTGGAATATCTTATTTTAAAAGAAGAGACTCAGCTCTTCAAAGATGGCCCCTTCTGCTCGCAGGGCAGGATGAAGACCTCAAGAAGCACCTGATGGCTCTGCTTGCTTTACATTGGTGAAGGATCAGTGTCCAGGGGCCGGGTCCAAGGGCTGTGAATATGCCCATGGGATTTGATGTTTGCGTACTTACGTTTCAGGCTTTCTTTATAAGGATGATTTGGGATTTGTGCTCTCCTTAGTACCCACTGAAATTCCGCTGGAACCAGGCATGATGTCGCAAATGCTTTGTAGGTTCATCTTTAATGGGCCGAAATTTGAGCAGGTTATTTTGAAACTGCATTTGCATAATTCCATCTGAGCAACCATTTTTGTGTAGTTATGAGGTGTGGTTTGCATCAGCTATCTTTGAGAAAATATAGTGGAGACACTGCGCTCAGCTGCAAAACGAGTTGTCTGCCTGTTGATTTGGGGAATTTTGTGAGCTACAGCTTTGGATGAAATTCTCCTATAGTGGAACATATGTTAAATATTATAAGAGAACCTCTATTTTTTCTAATTATTTTAGTGAGGTCATAATTTTACTCATAAGAGGAAGAGTTTTGATTGCTTTCAAAATGATGGAAACATCAATCTTCTTCATGTTGCATTGTGCGTTTGAGGATTACAAACATTTTCCTACTTAATATCTGTGTTTACTGATTTTTATTAGTAATGGCTTTCATTTTCGATAAAGGCCAATGACTTTGGAAAAACCACAGTAGTAATTATAATACAAATCAGTTCCTGTTCACATGTTATATTTGCTCTTTAGAGAACTGCTGTATACTACATTTACAAAGATAAACACATGAAGTGTGTTGAATAATAATGAGACTGATTTTGTTTGTTTTATCGAAGCCAGTCTTAGTATGTGTGAAGATTGCATCCAGAGTACATTTCTCTGGAGTACAATGATTTCATTTCCTTATCATTGTATTCTTAGCTTCAGTTAAGTATCTCCATACCCTTTCTGTTCTTGTTTACTGTAAAGATTATCAGTCACATATAGACATAGATAATTAAGATTTTTATTTTAAATGTGCATTCTCCAAATTGGCTAACATAGAAGCATTATTGTATATAAAACACTATTTAGGCTATTTAGGAAACAAAAAAATATAAATAATACCCTAAGAGGAGATTTGGGATAAGTTGGGAAATCAGAATAATTTGAGAACTTAACAAATATATATATATTTTTCCATACTAGCAGAAATAAGAAAACATTGACATTCTGGTGAATTTACAAGGATCTATCTCCTCAACCATTCACACTGTTTTATTTTAAAAATTATTTTGTTTTAATTGTGAGCTTTAAAATCAAACCTAATCCTTTATTTGTAAGAAGTTATTTATTAACCTTGATGAACATCAGAAATTTAAATTTCAGGTTGCAAGTTTTAAAGCGCTCATTAGAATGAAAACAGAGCCACTCAGTTGCATGTGAAATGTTGATGTTAGCAGTCAGATGGAACTGCAAAGTGTACCACCAGTCATGGGGGAAAGAAACCAAACACGTGCACCGCTCTTATGAAGTGACTGTGTAGGTGATTTTCCTAACTTACTTGATTTGCAGCAAAATATTCCTGGCTAATGCATGACATCAGGTTGCATATTTGAGTACATATGACTTTTTTTTCTAGATTATTTTTTAAGCGGCAAATAACAGTAATTATAAAAAATAGAAAAATTTTGGTTTAGCATTTGATAGCTAGTACCACCTGCATATAAGTGTTTATAGTTAATGAAGACATGAATCCAGCTTTGATCTCTGAAGTTTATAGTCTCTGCATAGCATTAGAACACTGGCTGGATGTATTTTCAGAGCAAAGTGATCCCCTCACTCCGAATAGAAAGTGTTATAAGTAGCAACTCTGATTTACAGACTCTTAATTTTACAGACATTCTGCATTTGGAAGGATCTCCATGTATCCATTAGGGAGTGATAACGCAGGCAAGTTGGGTATGATGTTCACCCACTTTGATGGGTATGCTGACAATTACATCCAGAATCAGAGAGAAGAAATAAGAATTTGCTAAAAAGGGGCATTCCCTTACTTTCATACTTGGTCTTTTCTGGAAAGAGGTTGGAATTTCTAACATCTGTGCCAGTTAACGTTGGTTTGAGCCCAATATTAGGGGAAATAGGAATACACTTGTAGAAGGAATTTTGAAAATTTTAAATACCATCTTAAACTGCACATAAGACAAGCATTCAGCAGGAAAAACATCTGAGAGGATTAAGCGTTTACTCCAACAGGGAAAAAGAGAAGGGGGCTGTTTTCCTAGCAGTCTGAATGGTTCTTTTGCTTATCCAGAAAACTTTTCCAAGTTTTATCTGAAAAAGAAATTTTGCTTGAGCATTTGTTGTGATAAGTGTTTTTAGATAGTATGTATAGTCATCCAATTGTGAGTTTTTCTCAAATTGCAAAGAGATCAGTATTGTGAAATGTAGTACATTATTCCCATTAGTCACAGTAAAGGACTATGCATATGGTGTACACAGAGCCATTCTAATGCCAGTGCTGTAGGGGAGAAAAAGAAAAGAATTTGATCACCCCTTTTATTTTTCTACCCACATATTCTTTTGCTACCTTCTTAGCAATTTATCTAATTAATAATTTAAAAAAGCCCAAATCTGCCCCTTGGAATGTGAACTCTGATCTGTTGAGATGACTTTGCCTGTTCTAATAGTCCCCGGGAGTAGAAAAAAACCAGTCAGGATTGACTCACAGTGAGATGATTCCACGTTATCCAGTTTCTTTCTCTCCCTCTGATTTTTCTTGCGGCTTTAGGTTCTTGATGCCAGTTTAAACTAATATTCTTCTCTGCCCACAACAGCCGGTCCTCAAGGGAGCACATTGATATAGCTCAATTCACAGGTCTGATAAACAAGAATACACAAAATGTTGGGAACTGGGGTCTAATCAAGGGATAGAAATTAAAATGGACTGAACTAAATATGGAAAGTGAGAATGGAGGAAGCTTGAGATATTGGAGTTAAAACCCAAAAGAGAAGTTCAGAAGCAGGACTCCCCTCTCCCTTCATCCGTCCTGGTCTCCTGCCTGACAAAAGCTTCAGTGGTCTCCTAGGTCACAAAATCCTACTTAATCTGATTTTTATTTGCTGCCACAGTGATTATTTAATTTGGGATGGTCTAACTGATATTTTGTATATTTTAACAGGGAAAGTTGCTGTGGATCTACCGCTGGTGTGATCTACAGACTGGTAGCTGTGTTTAGAATAGAGTGTTGAAAAGTTTTGCATTAAGTAAAGTGATTCATATTCCAGAATCGGGGCAAAGATGGTAATTAGTGGTTTGCAGAAAGGAGCGTGGGGCAGTTCCCTTTCTGTTTAAAGAACCTGGCTGGATCTTGGGAATATGCGCGTTTTCCTGCATGCCTAATACTGCTTGTTCCCACCAGTGAGTAGACTGGCAGATTCTGATCCTAATTAAAAAGGTATGTTTTTAAATCAGAAATGTAAATTTGGTTTCCAACCCCACCATGGGGGTATTGTTGGTGAGCTGATAGTTTGGCTCCATGGGTGGTGACCATTTAAATTCCACCCAAATAAGGAGCTGTACAAGATTTTAGTCTTAGAAGCTTACACATAGCAAGTGTGGGGACCAGTTATCACTACCAGCTGTTGGGGGAGGAGGTGAAAGCGAGAAGGACCCCTCTTCCCAAATATTTTGTGTGTGTTTTGGATATGCTGGGTATATCCATCTAATATGATAAACTCTTTACCACGGTGGAAGTGACAGTCAAGTTGATTGATCTTCCTCTTCCATACAACTCCTGATGGATTTTATAAGATAAGTAAGTCCCCTGATGGTTTATAAGGCAACTTTTCCAACTTGCTGACAGCAGAACTGTAGGGGAGATGGCACATATTGGTGCTAATGTACTTTATGAGCAAGAAGGGAGCAGTTAAGCAGCTTGCATGAAGGTGTGTTAATAACTCATGCCTCAAATCAATCTTTCCATGTGTTCAGGAACAAAAGGCAGGGGTCATGTGTGTGTTTGCGGGTGGTTATTACCCCATGAAGATAGTTTTCACGCCACTTTTGCCTTCTTTAATGTGGTATTTGCTTTAAGGCTGTACCAGGGCCGCTTGCTTCTGCCTTTTCTTTGCGCCTGCTTTCTCTTGATCACACTAATGACCCATCAGTTCCCACTCTGGCCCAAACCTGGAAACCTCCAGTTGCTGCTGTCTGGACATCTTAAATACTTTTCGGTTTTGCAACTTCTCTATAGACTCTTTCCCAAATATGTTTTTAAGTTTCGTTAGGCCTGCCCTTCAACCTGCCCTCCAGTTTCAGGAGTAGACTAGGTAATATGTATTTTCAAGATGAATTGGTTTCACTAAATCTCTGCTTTTGGTTTATTTTGCATTAATTATTGAACAGAGCTATTTAAGATCAGCCTGATGTTGTCAGGTGTAAAATGAGCATCTTTGCTCTAAATTAATTATTGGTCTTTTGTCAAGGAGTGCCAGAGAGGAAAAAACCTTGCAGACTTTGAGTCGGTGACCTGGACAAGCCAATTAACCTTCCTAATCTAGCCTCTCCAGGGACTGGAAATGATCAATCACAGTTTCTTCCAAGAATAAAATTAGGTGGCTCTTACGCAAATCTTAGCAAAATTGTGGAGTAATCACCAATGTAGAATGACTCCATCCATCCATTTCCTTTATCATCTGATACAAAATATGTCCCATATCAGTTAAATTTAGCCATGGACATAGGTACATGTTTGTGACATTGATACACCCATGAAAACAACAATAACCACAAAAAGAGAATGAAATGCTTTCTCCGGCATTCACAAAGAATATTTGGAACAGTAGCATAATTTTAAAAGTCAGAAAAATAAACACTAATGTCAGTGAACCAGAAGAAGTTTTATACTGTTTTTCAATCTCTGAAAACGTTTTTGGTATAAAAATAATTTTTTGGAATGTTAGAGTAAGTACTTTAACAAACTGAAAGCAGCACTTTCAGTTTAGGAGACAGAGACAATAATTTTCATGTGTCTGAATTGGATTGTGTTAACACAGCCTGGCGGAGTATGTTTGGTGACATTGTTGGTTTCAGAGGCAGATAATGTAAACATGGGACACACAAACGTTTTACAGGAGTGTGGCTGTGGCTGCTGCAGGGACTCCTAAGCCGGCATGCACAGTCATTCGGCCACAGAGACCGGCCTAGAGCTCGCCCTAAAACCTTTTGCAGCCTTGCAGATGTCGTTGTCACAAAGCTGGGCCTCAGGCTTCCGTGTAGCTTCACTGAATCTAGAGACCGAGTGTTTCCAGAGCCAGGATGTGGGCGCTGCGGGGCCAGAGCTGCGTCCTCCTGCGCTGGCGATAGCAGAGTTGTGGAGAAACTTTACCTGATATTTGAAATGATCTATATTTTAATCTTCTGCATAAAAAGGGAGATGTGTGTGATTAAATCTTGATTTAAAGTCTTTATGTACGTAAATGAGGATGAATATAAGAATCTTGATCGCAACATTGTCTGGAAGAGGGAAAATTAGAAACCACCTAAATGTTTCTCAGTTGGAAAAATCATGTGGAGGTATAAAGTCATGTACCACTCAGCCATTAGAGTGATGCTGTTATTTTGCAGTGGTTGACCTGGAAGGAGAACTACATAATGTTAACTAAAAAAAATTACAAACAGCATGTACACAAAGATCTCATGTTTGTTTTTGAAAAGGTGTGTATGAGTGTGGGCTGGTGCCTGTCGGCCTTGAAAAATATCTGAAGAACAAATGTAAAGACATTAACAGTAGTTCTAACACTGAATGGGGCAATGAGAGTGGTTTGTCTTTTTTTCTTCCTTTTTATTATTTTCTATTTAAAAAAAAATTCAGTGAACATGTATTACTTTTACAAAAAAGAAAACAATGAAACTATTTTTTCTCCTTATTTCCTTTCCTAACTGGCTGTACCTTAGAGTATTTCATTTTTAAAAACAGCAGGAGTAGACATCTCACATTGGTATTGCACTGTCTTGAAGACTGAACTGCCCTTTAGCGTCTTAGATTTTAGTCCTGGAAGGCATCTGAGAGCTGCTTTAGCCCAGCCTTCCTGTTTTTCTAGGTAAGGCAAATGAGCATCAGAGAAGTCAAGTGAATTGTTGAAGGTCACACAGTGAGAGTCATCAGGCTGGGATGAGAATTCCCATATTTCTGTCTATTATTTTTTTCTGCTAGGTCACCGTTTTGTCTGCCTGGGAATGGAGGAGAGAGAAATGGAGGCTTTCATAAAATAACCATTTATCTATCGGCTTTAGTCTGCTCACATCCCCCCAAGGGGGTTGATAAAAGCCCCCCTGGCTGTGTCATTTCCTCCCACCCCATCCTGCCCACCCACCCCCACAGGGTTTTCTGGGAGTGCCAATAGACTGGGTCTCTCCTGGGCGTCTCATGCTGTTCCTTTCTGTGATGGTCAGACCATCACATTTTCTTTTCTGCTCTTCTTGGTTCAAGGTTACTTTTTTTTTCCAGATCCTTAATAGAGAAAAAACCCAATACCTACTTTCCTTTCATACCCAGAAACATACTCTTGACACCCTTCAAGCTCTGGTTTAAAGATGAACCTTTTGAGATGTAAAAGCATAGCTAATATTTTTATTTAAAGGAAGCAAAACACATTTTACTTCTTACTCCCGAGCCAGTTATAGGAAGGCTGTTTTTATTTCTGCCACCCCAGCCCCAACTCTGCTTCACATTCGTTTCAACCAAAGATATAATTTGGACTGTATTTTTAAAAAGTAAACCTTGCTTTTGGGGGACTATATTTGCATTCTTGCTTGCCCTTGAGTGTGCGCTCTCTCGCTTTTTCTTTTCCTAAACTATTTGAAAGTAATTTGTATAACTATAATTTTGTTATCAAAGCTAAGGAAATTAGTGTTATTTAACTTTTTTCTAATAAACAGTAGATTTAAAAAATATATTTTTTCTTTCTACAGCTCCTTATGGCCAATAAACACTAGATTTTTAACTTTCTCAATTGTCAGCTAAATGTCTCATATAGCTAGGGCTTTTTTTTTTTTGAGACGGTCTTACTCTGACACTCAGGCTGGAGTGCAGTGGTGCAATCATGCTCACTGCAGCCTTCACCTCCCTGGCTTAAGCAATCTCCCACCTCAGCCTCCCGAGTAGCTGGGACTACAGACGTGCACCACCACACTCTGCTAATTTTTATATTTTTTGTAGATGGAGTTTCACCATGTTGCTTAGGCTGGTCTCAAACTCCTAGGCTTCAGTGATCCTCCTGCCTCGGCCTTCCAAAGTGCTGGAATTACGGGCATGAGCCACTGCACAGGCCCTCTCTTTTTTTTAATCTACCAAGTATACTCATCTCTTTCTACTTTCCATGATGGAAGATTACAGGCCAGTTGTCTTGGAGAATAAACCCCAGTATGGCTGTGACTGTTGTTTCTTCATGACCAGATCCAGGTTAAACATTTTGGCAAAGACAGGCTAAGAGTTTGATTCCTTGTTTAACATGGCGGCCACTGGATTGCTCCATTGTAGAAGGGCATTTTTTTCTTTGTGGTAAGTAGCAAGTTGTCTGCAGAGGTGCTACTGTGAGACCCTCTGAATATCCTGTGTTCCAACAGACTTTCATCTAGTGGCTTTATCTTTTAATTTGATTAAATTTGTAAGGAGCAATTGTAATGAAATATGTGGAACTAGAAAGATAAATATCATTTTAGAATGCATGAGTTTGGACACACAGTTTATATCAAACAGCCTTGCAAATATGTTTGCATTGTATCAGCCTGTAGATATTATCTAGAAGCCTCTGAATTTTTCTAGTCCTGACTTCATAGGACTTGATTGATGGGTCAGCCACTTCCCATTTAACTCTATAGGAGGCATTCCATCTTGAATTGCGGTGCTTTTGAAGGTCCATTTTAATGCTAATAGAAATAAGCGGATACTGATGTAATTTTTCTGCTCATGAGATTTTTTTTTTTGGACATCCTCTTGAACTTACGTTGGTTCTTTGCAGAAGTCTTTTAGCTCCGTTTTCAAAATCACTACATGAAGCAGGCTTTAAAAATGACTGATGAATTGCCCTGGTGCCTGAACTGGGTGAGTCGCGAGGCTGGTCAGCGACTACCAGTTTGTTCTTGTTTTTTAGATTTAAGTTACACAGCTATTTTTGCCTGTTCCCCTTTGGTACGCTTACTTTCATACACAAAATATGTATGGGTGAAGAAGGTGGTGTGGAGTACTGAGACGGAGCAGAAGCAGGCATGATCTCATGTCCTGGATTCAGCTTTGCCGCTACTAGCCCTGAGCCTCAGTGTTCTTATCTGTTAAAGGAAGCAGTAATAATAAAGTGAGTAACAGCTAACTTTTATAGAGTGCTTTCTGTGTGCCAGCCACTCTTCTAAACACTCTAGGTATGTTTAATCCGTTTATTCCAACAATAATCCTGTGAGGTAAGTGTTGTTGTTCTCCCCATTTTACAGATAAGGAAACTGAGGCACAACCTTACTAGGACCCAGGAAAGCTAAGAAAAATAGTATTTATGAAAACACAGGTGAATGGGGCTTGGAATAAGGAACGTTATATTAATTCAAGCAATCCTGTCTTCTCTATGTAACTATCTGTATCCTTAATTTGTTGAAAATCCATCGCTTACAAAGACAATATTATAGAAAAAAAATGACTGAAATAAATTTGAAAGTAGGTCAAATTTAAGACAAACTGAGCAATCCAATGAAAACTTTTTTTTTCCTGTTTCTGCTCCCCTGCCCTTTTTTTTCTTTTTTTTTTCCTTATAGCTTTAAGTGTAGCTTTGGTTTAAAGTGAAATCTATATCCCAATTTAAATTTCATGAACAAATCCAACTCTGGCATTTGATTCACTGTCTTATTCTGCTTGTTACGCATGTTAGGCAAGACCTAAATTTGATGCTCACGGAGAGTATAAACACTTACAATCCTCTCAGCATGTGCTAAAATAATAACAGATATGATAGTTTGATTTGCAAAGTTAGTGTCTGCCAACTTCCCCCAGACCATTTTTGAACCAATTCAGAAAACCAGGATTCTGCAATGATTAAAGTGTCCCAGTCTCCTATTAATAGCAAAAGGAATTCCTGGCTTGAAACAAGGACACATCAGCCTCAGCTAGTCTCTGCCAGACATACTTTTCGAACCATCTTCGCAGACATTGTTATAGGTGTTCTTTTGCTTTAAGAAACCATGGTCTGTAACAACCAGACTAAATAGAATCCATAAATTGGGGAAGGATTGTTGGCTTTTGACTTGTGACAGGGTTTACAGTAAAAATCCTTTAAACCATGAGTTTCTCAGTGTATTTCAAGTAACAGTTCAATAATGCTAACACTTCAGAGGTCTAATAATAAAATTTTAAAATTTTTTGGACTTTTTTTCAATTTTAAGAGGTTTAATTGAAGTATGCTAAGCTGCACATGTTTGAAGCATCCATCAGCGTCCATCAAACCATCAAGCAATTGAGATAATAAACACTGTTGGTGGGGCGCGATGGCTCACTCCTGTAATCCCAGCACTTTGGGAGGCCGAAGTGGTTGGATCACCTGAAGTCAGAAGTTCAAGACCGGCTTAGCCAACATGGTGAAACCCCATCTCCACTAAAAATATAAAAAATTAGCCTGGCGTGGTGGCAGGCGCCTGTAATTTCAGCTACTCGGGAGGCTGAGGCAGGAGAATTGCTTGAACCTGGGAGGTGGAGGTTGCAGCGAGCCAAGATGGTGCCATGGCATTCCAGCCTGGGCAACAAGAGCGGAATTCCATCTCAGAAAAATAAAAAACATCGTTATCAACCAAAAATGTTTCTTCATGCTTCTTATAATTTATCTTTCCCTCTTCTCCTTATTTCGCTCCCATTCAGGGAACCACTGATTTGCTTTCTATCACTGTAGATTTGTTTGCATTTTCTAGAATTTTATACAAATGGAATCCAAGTATGTAGTCTCTGTGTGTGTGTCTTCTTTCACTATTTTAAAGTGCATAATCTAGTGACATCCGGTACGTTCACAGTACTGTGTAATCGTCACCACTCTCTAGTACCAAAACGCTTGCATCGCCTCAAAAGGAAACTGCATACCTACTAAGCAGTTACATTCCACTCCCTCCTTTCCCCAATCCCTGGAAACCAATCTACTTTCCATCCCTATGGATTTGCCTATTGTGGAAATTTTATTTAAATGGGATCACATAATATGTGGCTTTTGTGTCTGGCTTCTTTCACAATGTTCATCTATACTGTGTCATGTGTCAGTACGTCCTGCCTTTTTACTGCTGAATAATATTCCATTGTATAGGTAGAGATAACGATTTCTTTGTCTATTCACCTATTGATAGACATTTGGGTTTTTCCACTTTTTTACTATTGTGAATAGTGCTACTATAAACATTTGTGTACAAATTTTTGTTTGAACATCTGCTTTTGATTCTTTTGGGTATATATCTTCGAGTAGAATTGGTGGGTCATATGGTAATTCTTTTTTTTTGTTGTTTGTGTTTTTGAGACAGAGTCTTGCTCTGTTGCCCAGTTTGGAGTACTGTGGCATGATCTTGGCTTACTGCAACCTCAGCCTCTCGGGCTCAAGTGATTCTTGTGCCTCAGCCTCCCAGGTACCTGGGATTACAGGCATGCACCACCACGCCCGGCTAATTTTTTTGTGCTTTTAGTAGAGATGGGGTTTCGCCATGTTGACCAGGAAGCTCTAAAACTCCTGATCTCATGTGATCCACCCACCTCAGCCTCCCAAAGTACTGGGATTACAGGCGTGAGCCACCACACTCAGCCAGCCATATGGTAATTCTATGTTTAATTTATGGAGGAACCTCCAGGCAGCTTTCCAAAGTCCTGCATCATTTTACATTCCCTCTAGCAATGAATGAAGGTTCCAATTTCCTCACAGCCTTGCCAACACTTGCTATTTTCTGTTGTTTGTTTTTTTTTAATGGGCCATCCTAGTGTGTATGAAGCAGTATCTCATCGCGGTTTTGGTTTTGATTTATATTTCAGTAATGACTAATGATATTGAGTTTCTTTTCATGTTGGCTTCTTGGCCATTTGTGTATCTTCTTTAGAGTAATGTCTACTCAAATCTATTATCTATTTTAAAATTGTGGGGTTTTTTTACATTCTTGTTTTGGAATGGTAAGAGTTCTTTGAAAATTCTGCATAGTAGGCCCTTATCAGGTGTATAATTTGTAAATATTTTCTCCCATTTTATGGGCTTTTTTAGCATAATGATTTTGAGGTTCATCTATGATTTTTCTTGTATCAAAACTTTGGGCCTTTTAATTTGCTGAGTAGTATTCTGTTTCATGGATATAGTGCACTGTTTATGCATTCATCCGTTGATGGACATTTAGGTTGTTTCCAGGTTTTGGCTATTACAAATGAAGCTGGTATGAACATTCCTTTGCAAGCCTTTATCTGGACATATCTTTTAGCTTCTCTTAGATAAATTTCCAGGCCAATGATAATTTAACCTTTTAAGATCACAAATATTGTACATAAGAATCATTGTTTGGGTGAAACCTCTTCAGATTTTTATTACTATGTCATTGGACAGAGTATGTGAATGTAACCCTTCAAGCTGTTTAAAGAACACACATTTTTTCATCTTTGTTTTCAGAGTCAGTCACTCATAAGTTCAGTTTTTTTTCTTCTGTTGATGAGTCTTCCTTTAATAGTTTTTCATTTGGCAAATAATTATTACCGTAGAAGTTGGGACACAAGATGAATAAGACAACAAAACTGCGAAACTTCAAACTGGGAGAAACCCTAAAGATCATCTGAGTCAGCTCTTGAATTTTACAGAAAAGGTGATCAGGTCCAGACAGGAGACCGGATTTGCCAAAGGCCAGCCAAGTATTAGAGAAGTTCAGTGGAGCAGGGGAAACTTACACACCTGTGAGGGTAATTTGACCTCTCCTAGCCATGATGCAGCAGTGCTGGGGGGTGAGTGAATGGCGCTGCGTTTTGCAGTCTGCAGCATTCACAGGGCACTTTGTTTCCTTCTAGGTTATCCCAGTTAATCCTCCAACAACCCTGTGAAGTAGGTAGGGATTAAGTAACTAGGAGTAGCTCAAGGTCACCTAGCCAATGATTGGAGAGCCCGGGCCCAGAGCCAGGCCTTCTGACTTCCTCCAAGTTGCGCGCCCTCCTCTTTTTCATTTGAATTCCCTCCTCCTTGTCCCTGCCCACTGCCCTTAGTTCAGGCCTCCCAGCTCTCCCCAGGCTTCCTGCTAGGCTTGTGCTCCGATCTTTCTTTTCTCTGCACAAGCACAGTTTTCATCTGGTCCTCCGCTTACTGGACGTCCTGCTGTGGCTTCTCCTGGCCTTTAGGTTAAGGTTCAGACTGCATGGAAGGCCCCCCCCAGCTCCGCCCCACTCAGCCCTCCAGCTCCAGCGCTCGCTGTCCTGTCTCGCTGCCCTCTTTCCCCTTCCTCAACTAGAACATTCTGGATTCTGCTTAGACCGCACCTCTTCCAGGGAGCTTTCCTCAGCCCTAAGCAGGAAGAAGGGCTGAGTGTCCCTCTTCCTGCAATCATCTGTGGCCCCCATTGTGGCATTTGTCCATGCTCACCTCCTGCCTGTCTCCCCTAAAGACCATGCAAAGTCCTTGCAGACAAGGCCACTGCCATTCGTCTTCGGCAGTCTCATCACCTAGCAGGGTCCCTGGCTCTTAGTTTGTTGACTATCTGGGGATAAGGAACTTAACTGCAACTGACCTTTCGAGCTAACTGACTTGGTAATGAGAAATACCTGTCAGCATGGTCTCATGGATGAGAACTTATGTGACGCCAAAGCTTGGTATTCTCCAGTTTATGTTTTATTTGGACCCCCTGTCTGAAAGGACTAGACAGACATTTATGTTCGGAGAGGCCATATAAGAGGAATATAAATGTGGAAAGTCAGAAACTTCAGCTCTGCTCTGGGATCCACTGTCAAGCCACTGTGTGACCAGAGGTAGCACTTAGCTTCTTAGGATCCACATGGGTTAAAGGGGGACCAGGGTATGGGGCTTGTTTGAACAATCAATGAGATGACAGGTGAACATGCATGGGTAGGAATACAGTACTGAATACATGTGACCTCATGTAAACTTTTGTCTCATGCTGTCATCTCCATCCAGAGGCAAGATTGTGTGCAGGCAGTTTCCAGGCTGAATTTCTTCTGAGAGATTTGATCCACACAGGATAAATGGTGGAAATGACCATTGGGAACACTCCTTAAAACCTGCTTGCTTGGCCGGGCGCGGTGGCTCAAGCCTGTAATCCCAGCACTTTGGGAGGCCGAGGCGGGTGGATCANTCCATCTCAGAAAAATAAAAAACATCGTTATCAACCAAAAATGTTTCTTCATGCTTCTTATAATTTATCTTTCCCTCTTCTCCTTATTTCGCTCCCATTCAGGGAACCACTGATTTGCTTTCTATCACTGTAGATTTGTTTGCATTTTCTAGAATTTTATACAAATGGAATCCAAGTATGTAGTCTCTGTGTGTGTGTCTTCTTTCACTATTTTAAAGTGCATAATCTAGTGACATCTGGTACGTTCATAGTATTGTGTAATCATCAACACTCTCTAGTACCAAAACGCTTGCATCGCCTCAAAAGGAAACTGCATACCTACTAAGCAGTTACATTCCACTCCCTCCTTTCCCCAATCCCTGGAAACCAATCTACTTTCCATCCCTATGGATTTGCCTATTGTGGAAATTTTATTTAAATGGGATCACATAATATGTGGCTTTTGTGTCTGGCTTCTTTCACAATGTTCATCTATACTGTGTCATGTGTCAGTACGTCCTGCCTTTTTACTGCTGAATAATATTCCATTGTATAGGTAGAGATAACGATTTCTTTGTCTATTCACCTATTGATAGACATTTGGGTTTTTCCACTTTTTTACTATTGTGAATAGTGCTACTATAAACATTTGTGTACAAATTTTTGTTTGAACATCTGCTTTTGATTCTTTTGGGTATATATCTTCGAGTAGAATTGGTGGGTCATATGGTAATTCTTTTTTTTTGTTGTTTGTGTTTTTGAGACAGAGTCTTGCTCTGTTGCCCAGTTTGGAGTACTGTGGCATGATCTTGGCTTACTGCAACCTCAGCCTCTCGGGCTCAAGTGATTCTTGTGCCTCAGCCTCCCAGGTACCTGGGATTACAGGCATGCACCACCACGCCCGGCTAATTTTTTTGTGCTTTTAGTAGAGATGGGGTTTCGCCATGTTGACCAGGAAGCTCTAAAACTCCTGATCTCATGTGATCCACCCACCTCAGCCTCCCAAAGTACTGGGATTACAGGCGTGAGCCACCACACTCAGCCAGCCATATGGTAATTCTATGTTTAATTTATGGAGGAACCTCCAGGCAGCTTTCCAAAGTCCTGCATCATTTTACATTCCCTCTAGCAATGAATGAAGGTTCCAATTTCCTCACAGCCTTGCCAACACTTGCTATTTTCTGTTGTTTGTTTTTTTTTAATGGGCCATCCTAGTGTGTATGAAGCAGTATCTCATCGCGGTTTTGGTTTTGATTTATATTTCAGTAATGACTAATGATATTGAGTTTCTTTTCATGTTGGCTTCTTGGCCATTTGTGTATCTTCTTTAGAGTAATGTCTACTCAAATCTATTATCTATTTTAAAATTGTGGGGTTTTTTTACATTCTTGTTTTGGAATGGTAAGAGTTCTTTGAAAATTCTGCATAGTAGGCCCTTATCAGGTGTATAATTTGTAAATATTTTCTCCCATTTTATGGGCTTTTTTAGCATAATGATTTTGAGGTTCATCTATGATTTTTCTTGTATCAAAACTTTGGGCCTTTTAATTTGCTGAGTAGTATTCTGTTTCATGGATATAGTGCACTGTTTATGCATTCATCCGTTGATGGACATTTAGGTTGTTTCCAGGTTTTGGCTATTACAAATGAAGCTGGTATGAACATTCCTTTGCAAGCCTTTATCTGGACATATCTTTTAGCTTCTCTTAGATAAATTTCCAGGCCAATGATAATTTAACCTTTTAAGATCACAAATATTGTACATAAGAATCATTGTTTGGGTGAAACCTCTTCAGATTTTTATTACTATGTCATTGGACAGAGTATGTGAATGTAACCCTTCAAGCTGTTTAAAGAACACACATTTTTTCATCTTTGTTTTCAGAGTCAGTCACTCATAAGTTCAGTTTTTTTTCTTCTGTTGATGAGTCTTCCTTTAATAGTTTTTCATTTGGCAAATAATTATTACCGTAGAAGTTGGGACACAAGATGAATAAGACAACAAAACTGCGAAACTTCAAACTGGGAGAAACCCTAAAGATCATCTGAGTCAGCTCTTGAATTTTACAGAAAAGGTGATCAGGTCCAGACAGGAGACCGGATTTGCCAAAGGCCAGCCAAGTATTAGAGAAGTTCAGTGGAGCAGGGGAAACTTACACACCTGTGAGGGTAATTTGACCTCTCCTAGCCATGATGCAGCAGTGCTGGGGGGTGAGTGAATGGCGCTGCGTTTTGCAGTCTGCAGCATTCACAGGGCACTTTGTTTCCTTCTAGGTTATCCCAGTTAATCCTCCAACAACCCTGTGAAGTAGGTAGGGATTAAGTAACTAGGAGTAGCTCAAGGTCACCTAGCCAATGATTGGAGAGCCCGGGCCCAGAGCCAGGCCTTCTGACTTCCTCCAAGTTGCGCGCCCTCCTCTTTTTCATTTGAATTCCCTCCTCCTTGTCCCTGCCCACTGCCCTTAGTTCAGGCCTCCCAGCTCTCCCCAGGCTTCCTGCTAGGCTTGTGCTCCGATCTTTCTTTTCTCTGCACAAGCACAGTTTTCATCTGGTCCTCCGCTTACTGGACGTCCTGCTGTGGCTTCTCCTGGCCTTTAGGTTAAGGTTCAGACTGCATGGAAGGCCCCCCCCAGCTCCGCCCCACTCAGCCCTCCAGCTCCAGCGCTCGCTGTCCTGTCTCGCTGCCCTCTTTCCCCTTCCTCAACTAGAACATTCTGGATTCTGCTTAGACCGCACCTCTTCCAGGGAGCTTTCCTCAGCCCTAAGCAGGAAGAAGGGCTGAGTGTCCCTCTTCCTGCAATCATCTGTGGCCCCCATTGTGGCATTTGTCCATGCTCACCTCCTGCCTGTCTCCCCTAAAGACCATGCAAAGTCCTTGCAGACAAGGCCACTGCCATTCGTCTTCGGCAGTCTCATCACCTAGCAGGGTCCCTGGCTCTTAGTTTGTTGACTATCTGGGAATAAGGAACTTAACTGCAACTGACCTTTCGAGCTAACTGACTTGGTGATGAGAAATACCTGTCAGCATGGTCTCATGGATGAGAACTTATGTGACGCCAAAGCTTGGTATTCTCCAGTTTATGTTTTATTTGGACCCCCTGTCTGAAAGGACTAGACAGACATTTATGTTCGGAGAGGCCATATAAGAGGAATATAAATGTGGAAAGTCAGAAACTTCAGCTCTGCTCTGGGATCCACTGTCAAGCCACTGTGTGACCAGAGGTAGCACTTAGCTTCTTAGGATCCACATGGGTTAAAGGGGGACCAGGGTATGGGGCTTGTTTGAACAATCAATGAGATGACAGGTGAACATGCATGGGTAGGAATACAGTACTGAATACATGTGACCTCATGTAAACTTTTGTCTCATGCTGTCATCTCCATCCAGAGGCAAGATTGTGTGCAGGCAGTTTCCAGGCTGAATTTCTTCTGAGAGATTTGATCCACACAGGATAAATGGTGGAAATGACCATTGGGAACACTCCTTAAAACCTGCTTGCTTTCGATGATACATTTCCGCATCACAAAAAAGTTTCTAAAGCTTAAGTTAGCGTCTGCCTATTTCAAGCAATTTCTGTTCTCTTTTCTTTGTTTTTTTAAAGACAGGGTCTTATTCTCACCTAGGCTGGAGTGCAAAGTGATTCTCCTACCTCAGCCTCCCAAGGAGTTGGGACTACAGCTGTGCCCCACCAGGCCTGGCTAATTTTTCTGTTTTGTATTTTTTATAGAGTCAGGGTTTCACCATGTTGCCCAGGCTGGTCTTGAACTCCTGGGCTCAAGCAATCATTCCGCCTCAGTCTCCCAGTGTGCTGGGATTACAGGTGTGAATGACAGTGCTCAGCCTGAAGCAATTCTAAAATAACACAAATCAAGACAACAGCCACACCAAGATACGACTTTATTATTGCCTTGACATTTGCAGTAATGACAGTTTAACTGTAGCAGTAATAACGATAGTCGACTTGCGGCAGCTTAAAAAAAAAGAAGCTGCCTAGAAAATAAGTTATTGCTCATGATTTCTCAATGAGACCTACTCCAACCACCGTCTTTAAATTACATCCTGAATCCGTCTCTTCCCATCCAGGCCCTCTTACTTTGCTTTATTTTTTCCACCTGTCATCTTCTAGTACAAAGATCCTCAACCCCCAGGCCACGGACTGGTTCCAGGCTGTGGCCTGTTAGGAACCAGACCAAACAGCAGGAGGTGAGTGGTGGAGTAGCGAGTGAAGCCTCATCTGTATTTACAGTTGCTCCCCATCCCTCGCATTACTGCCTGAGCTCTGCCTCCTGTGAGATCAGTGGCGGCATTAGATTCTCATAGGAAGGCAAATCCTATTGTGAACTGTGTGTATGAGGAATCTAGGTGTACACTCCTTATGAGAATCTAATGCCTGATGATCTGTCACTGTCTACCATCACCCCCAGCTAGGAACATCTCGTTGCAGGAAAACAAGCTCGGGCTCCCACTGGTTCTACTACTGCTACTACTAATAATAATAAAGTTCACAATAAATGGAACATGCTGGAATCATCCCAAAACCATGCCCTGCCACCATGGTTCATGGAAAAATTGTCTTCTACAAAACTATTCCCTGGTGCCAAAAAGGTGGGAGACTGCTGTTCCAACAGATTATGTAATTTGCTTACTTATTATGTTCTTATTGTCTATTATGGCTCTTTTCACCCTGCCTCCAGCACATAAGCTCTGCAATTGCTGGGGAGTTGTATTCAGGGATTTACCCCCCTCCAGCACCTAAGAACAATTCCTGAGACCTGGAAGATGCTCACTAAATGTTTGTCGAATGACTAAGTGAACTATAAATGAAAACACTGACTTTAGTGATTGTTATGTGGCGGCATTTTTTCCTTCTCTGAACTCACCTAGGATATGAACTGTGTGGGCTTCAGGGTCTGAGTTTTGTGATTCAGGAAACTGAAAGTGGAAGGTGCTAGAAGATTGTAGCCTCTGCTCCTGTGGGATTCTTGGAAGTAAAACTCTCCCTGGGCAACCGTGACTCGGTGCCCTTCTCACGGCCCAGCTTGGGCAGTTGCCAGTGTAGCCAGACCCTCGGACACTGGGATCTGACTTGTGTATTTGGTGGGATCTTGATGGTGGAGGGAGAGCAGCAGGCTTGGGCTCAGTCCCTAGACATAGAAGCCAGAAAAGGCTGGAACAACTGTGTGTCCAGCAATAGGGGATTAGTGAATAACACTTGGATACATCCTACCAATGCTATTTGGACCATCTCTGGGTACTGATACAGAGAAATCTCAGTAACATATTGCTAAGGGCAAACATCAGGTAGTGGGAAGTGTATACGGTTGGCTGTCTTCTCTGTAAGAAGGCAGGGTGAGAGGAAGGTGAATATGTATTCATCTTTGCTTCAGTGACCAGAGGGGTGAGATTTGAGACATGTTGAAAGTAGGGGCTGGGTGTGTGGCTCACGTTTGTAATCCCAGAACTTTGGGAGGCTGAGGTGGGTGAATCACCTGAGGTCAGGAGTTTGAGACCAGCCTGACCAACATGGTGAAACCTGCCTCTACTAAAAATCCAAAAAATTAGCCAGGAGTGGTGGCAGGCACCTGTAATCCAAGCTACTTGGGAGGCTGAGCAGGAGAATTGCTTGAGGTGGAGGTTGCAGTGAGCAAAGATTATACCATTGCACTCCAGCCTGGCTGACAGAGCAAGATTCCGCCTCAAAAAGAAAGAGAAAGAAAAAAAAACCTATTTTCTCTGAGAAAAGATTTGATCTTTTCAGTAGGTAGTAGGGTTGGGAGGGAAGATCAGCCTACATGCTGCCTAATCTCAGCTGCTGGGAGGATGCTCAGGGAAGATGCTGCTGCTATGGACAGGAGCCAGCACTCGACTGGTACTGCTAAATTCCAAATCAGATCTGTGCTTTGTTGGAAGGGATGGGAAGGGATGAGGAAAGGAAAAAGCACTGAGAAGCTCTCCTCCCCCAGTGAACCTTCATTTCCAATTCAGGAGACCACTTGCAGTTCACAAAGACCTAAACTAATCTACGATCATTTCAATCCGAATATTTAACACTGTACTAACTTCTCCAATGTCACTAGGGGAGAGAGATTATGTGTAAAGTGCCAAACCGGGTCAGGAAAGGCAGGGGATAAAGGCTGCTCCATGAGCACATTGCTGCCCGTTCGCAAATGATATTTCCTCAGTCCAAAATGTAGAGAATTGAATTAGATGGCTTTCATTAAAATTTCTCTCAGAGGTTTTTAATTAAAGCACCTGAGATTGTAGAAGAATTAAAGAAAACTTGTCAGCATGTAAAACATATCACTTTATGGTAGGGAACGTGAAATGATACAATCTTGATGGAGAAGCTGGCAATATCTAGCAAAAGTATATGTGTGTTACCTTTTGACCAGTCAATCCTATTACAGGATCCATCCCAAGATACACACGTAAAATTTTTTCGAAAGACATAGGCACAAGCTTCTCCATCATGGCACTATTTGCAGTAGCAAAAGACTGGAGAAAACCCAGATGTCCATCAACAGGGAAGGGGTTGAGTAAATGATCGACCCCTTCCTTTATACTGATACGTAGAACATAGCGTCTGCGATTAGGCAGATGTAGACTCTGTTCTTCCTGTTCATCCCTACGCTGAACATCCCTCAAATCTGGCCCCTCTGGTCACTGAAGAAAATATGAATATATATTCACCTTCGTCTCACCCTATTTTCTTACAGAGAAGACAGACAGCTGTATAGACATTCCACATGCTGATACACAGAATACAGTGTCTTTGTATCAATGACAGGGAAGGGGGACATCTCCCTGTACTGCTATGGAATGATCTCCAGGGCGTACAATTAAATGAAAAAGCAAAGTGTGGAAAAAGTGGATGATATATCTATTATTTAAGAAACATACATGTACTTACAATTTTTTAAAAATGGAAGAATAAACAAATAAAAATAGTTACCTGTATGGGTAGGGAAGAAATGGATGAGTAGTTCAGAGGTAGAAGCTAGACTTCTCCAAATGTGTTTTGTTTTGTAGATTTGACTTTGGGACCTTATAGATGTTTATCTTAATTATAAAACAGTTACTTTTTTAATAAATGGACAAAACCCCAAAAAATCAAGAGTAAGGTGAAACAAACTTATGTATCAAGTTGGTGGTTTAACCACAAAATTATTTCGGGTAACTTGAAAACACAGTTAATTTAATTATACATCCCTAGTGGAATATCTTTTTTTTTTTTTTTTTTTTTT
>NW_016107574.1:783484-784711 GCF_001604975.1 Cebus imitator | reverse complement strand
CGCTGGGATTACAGGCATGTACCACCATGCCCAGCTAATTTTTTGTATTTTTAGTAGAGACGGGGTTTCACCATGTTGACCAGGATGGTCTCGATCTTTTGACCTCGTGATCCACCCGCCTCAGCCTCCCAAAGTGCTGGGATTACAGGCTTGAGCCACCGCGCCCGGCCCCCTAGTGGAATATCTTACAGTCAAAGTGAAGGCCAAATTAATCTTGAGCTGTTTCCAGTAATATAAGTAAAAACGTTGGTAGAACCGTACTGACACTAATATATATCCACACCTACCCACATATACATATGAATACATAATAAAAGTAATTTTGATGCAATCATTAGAAACCAAAATTTTCATTATACAAAAAAAGACACCAATTTTACCATCAAAGATGTTCAATGAAAATCTTGTAATTGTACATTTGAATTGGAAATACTAGTAAGAACTCCTGATGTATTTTCTTTTCAACAAATAAAAAAAAAATTTCTAACCTTGTCTACTGAACAACCTGGAAGTAATGACAAACCTAGTAGCAATAAGCACTTGTAACATCCAGATTATGGCCTGTAAGTACATTTTTTTTCGGCTAAAAAGAAGCTAAGAATCCTTGGAAAAATGGTTGATTCCAGGTCTGGGACAGAAAATGTACAAGATAAGCTGGAATGTCTTGTTGTATCAGAAAGCAAAGACACTATCAAAGACCACTGTGTCCTGTCAGAAGTACTCAGAAGCCAGTTGAAGGGCTCTCCCTGTCTAAATATTGAACAATTTGAGCATTAAAAATAACTATAGTAGATTGACATACATTAAATATTAACATATGTAAAATCTATGAGTTAAAAATTCAGTAGTTTCAACCAGGTGCCAGTGCTTTGGGAGGCTGAGGCGGGCGGATTACCTGAGGTCAGAAATTTGAGACCAGCCTGGCCAACACAGCGAAAACCCATCTCAACTAAAAATACAAAAATTAGCTGGGTGTGGTGGTGCACCCCTGTAATCCCAGCTACTCGGGAAGTTAAGGCACAAGAATTGCTTGAACATAGGAGGTGGAGGTTGCAGTGAGCCGAGATGGGGTGCCATCACATTTCAGCCTGGGTGACAGAGTGAGACTCTGTCTTGAAAAAAATAAAAAATGAAAATTCAGTAGTTTCTACTGTAGGATGCTGGGGAACCAACTTTCTTCTTCCTTCTGTTTCTCCTCCTCCTTTTCCTTCTTATTCTTCTCCCCCC
>NW_016107574.1:769835-783134 GCF_001604975.1 Cebus imitator | reverse complement strand
GAAAGTGTTGGATTACAGGCATGAGTCACCATGACCAGTCAGAAAATTCTTCATAGAGGAATGCTATCTAATAAATACAGAAGGAATGAGCATTAGCATTTTGCAATTCCTAGTGAATTCACTCCCCTAGTGAATAATGAGTTTAGACAATGTGGTTGTTAATGGCTACTAAGCTATTTGGTGCAGCTGATGAGGATCTTTATAACGGAGGGCTCAGGCTGATAACGTTCAAACCCACTGATGGATCTAATGTCTTGCCAGACTTGAGATTTAACTACCAGTTTATAGAAAATACAGGGGACGCAGGAACATGTACAAATGATATAGGGCAGATGAAATCAGCTAATCAGAAAATGGGACATACTGCAGGCCTGGTTTCTTTAACAAATTTTAAGAATGTCCCTAAATTTGATGTTGGGTTATGGAGCATACAGACCTTTCTTAAAAATCACCTGGGGGCGGAGTGTGGTGGCTCATGCCCTGTAATCTCTGCACTTTGGGAGTCTGAGTCAGGAGGATCGCTTAAGGCCAAGAGTTTCAGCCTGTGCAATATAGCAAGACCCCATATCTACAAAAAGTTAAAAATTACCTGGGTGTGGTGGCACGTGCCTCCCAGCTACTCAGGAGATTGAGGTAGGAAGATCATTTGAGTGGAGTTTGAGGCTGCAGGGAGCTATGACTGCACTACTGCACTCCAGCCTTGGTGACAGAGAGAGACCCTGTCTCAGAAAAAAATAAAAAATAAAAATCACCTGGCCAGCAAATAGAAGGCTGAGATCCTGACTCACATCATTCTGACTCCAAAGCTCACAGTCTTTCCATCTTACCCTACAGAATTTATGTCCCTCCTGGGGCTCAAACTGTTGTAGGATTGTTTAGATTGAGGATTATAGGATTTTACAAGCAGCTGTAACACAAACATGGGAAAATGGGGGCAAGGCAGATCAAGAACAAAAACTGCCACCAAAACATCAGAGTCGGTCTTCCTTTGAGGGAGGGAAATTTATCCAAGGATAAGGCAAGAAAATGGAAATAGGCCACATTCCTTCCACCGTGGCCTTATTGGGCCCTTTCTGTTGCCACCATCCTGGGCTTTGGATTGAGAGAGATCTGGGTTAGGGAGCACGGCCTGTCACTTAGGATGTGTGTGGCCTTACTGCCCCATGCCACAGTTGCTTCAACCAACCTCATTTGGCTGTTGGGAGGATGGCATGAGATTGTCCATACGATGCTTACCACAGTGCTTGGCAAGAGGTGAGGTCTCCGATGTTCATTTAGAAAAGAAGACTGCAGTGCATTCATTAAGATCTTAAGAATCCCAGGGCTGAGCCAGAGCTTATGTGTTTGGGGACATCCTTGTGTCGTGGGCACCACCACTGAGCCCCAGGATATTCTCCAGCACTTTCTTGGGGATCTGGGGCCACCTTGCCTCAATTTGGAATGATCATTTAGCCTGAATGAGGAGGCTCAGTGCTCTAAGGGTGGCAGTTTTTCTACCTGGCCCGCTTTATTTAGTCATGTGGCTTGATGGGCATGACAGTGTCGAAGATCCTGCCTCAGTGGGTGGATGAAAGGTAAGTAGCTCGATGGCTGGACGCCAACTTAAACTTTTGCCAGCTTTGAGATTGGAAGGAAAAGGTGAAATTGCCTGTTCTTCCTGAAGCAAGCACCCCATTTTCTCTCCTTTCTACCTTGTTTGGCTCTCACACCCAGAACGCAGCCCCCTTTTCATCACTAATCTCATAACACACAGGGCTTCATCCTGGTTATGTCGATCTTTTCATGAGCCCTTTAAGAATGACTGGCAAATGCGCTTGTTTGAGTCACTTGGTCACCTGGGAAATGTCTGGGAGCCATGCCTTGGAGTGCTTCACTGATCACAAAGCCATCCAATGTGGCCTTTGATTCCTGGGCCCCTGGTGTCCTGCTCACTTTACCCCCCCATGCATGTGACCTGCCCACTTGCTGGGGCTCGGGTGTGAGTGAGTGGTGCGGGGAGGCTGAGCCAGAGGGAGCCCTGATTTACGAACTGTCCAGATTTAACTGAGGCTACAGCACTTTTATTAATAGAACATGCTGCATTTCCTTTTTATAAAAATATGAAGATCACTGCACTCAGGAAAATGCCTGGTGACTTTCTGTCTTTAGGGCAAGTTCATCACCAGCTAAAATTAAAAGTGAAGTCAGGCTCTTCTTGCATCTATTTTTAACTAAGTTTAGCATATGAATGTGAACGTAAAGTCTTTCTTTAGATCCCCCTAACTCAATTACTGACGTCTGCCAAGCATCCCGCCTGGAATTCCAGAGCTATGGCTGGGGCTATCTTGGGTGGAGAGGCCCGAAGGGAACTTAGGGACCGCCAGCCTGACCCCCTGCTATCTGACTGTGTACGTCTTCACCCATCTCAGCTTCATTCACTCTGGAAGGTTAAGGTGCAGCCAGTCATAATACTGAAAAAATAAAACAAGGGGAAAACTAACCAAACCAACCAACCTATAGACATTTTGTGATGCGTAGATATAAAGTCTCCCCTAATTGGTGCTTTTTTCTAGGGGGTTCCAATTTAGAAGCAGCGACTTGGGTTGAAAGGGAGATTCACTGGATTATAGGGGAGACCTCATCATTCAGGCAGAAAGTGCGAATGGCCCTGGCATACCAAGGGAGACTTGGGACAACAGGTGGAGGGGGGAGAGGAAAAAAAAACTGAACAAGTGTCGTTCCTGCCCAGAGAGTTTGCGATGAGTGATGAGCATGCCAGAGAAACCTTTTAGAAACCCTCTTAAATTCCCCTTTGAAATCTTTTTTATGTCTGCTCTTTGAGGACTGTGAGGAGAGGGGAGGGTGGAGGCAGAGTTGATCCCAACTCTTAAGATTCTTTGGCCTAATGTTTCACTTGAAGGCAGAAACTGACAAGGTTCTTTTCTGAACTTCTTAGAACAGTTCCCTGTGGATACTTTTTTAGTATAACAATTAAAAAAAAAACCTAGCAATCATTTTAAGTCCTGGCCCTTGCTTTGTTGTGTTTGAAAAATGGCTTTTAAAATGGTGATTTTTATGGAAAACATATTTACAGTTTGTTAAAGTTGTATCATTTCTCAATGTGTATTTAACGTATGTCGTCTTGAACCTCTTAAAGGTGTTGTGGTTTTTAAGCAGAGGAAAAACTTCCTTCTATTTTTTGGAATGGCAGCAAAGCCATGATGAAGGATAAGTAGAAGATTAATTTACAATAATGATTAAATCCACTGACGGTGAGGTTGCTGATGGCTGGAGAACCATAAAGTGTTTTCAGGCTGGGTGCAGTGGCTCATGCCTATAATCCCAGCACTTTGGGAGGCCAAGGTGGGCAGATCGTCTGAGGTCAGGAGTTCAAGACCAGCTTGACCAACATGGAGAAACCCCATCTCTATTAAAAATACAAAATTAGCCAGGCGTGGTGGTGCGCCTCTAATCCTAGCTACTCGGGAGGCTGAGGCAGGAGAATTGCTTGAACCTGGGAGGCGGAAGTTGCAGTGAGCTATGATTGTGCCATTGCACTCCAGCCTGGGCAACAAGAGTGAAAGTCCGTTTCAGAAAAAAAGAAAGTGTTTCCAAATAGTCTGAGAGGGAAGCACTGGGAAGGAGTGTGGCAAGTCTGTATGCGTGTCAGGGGTAGTGGGGACAGGGTTGTCTTTCTTTTGACGAATGGGAATGATATTGAAACAACCAGCTCCTTCCATGTATTAATTGGATTTTCTGTTAAAAGCAATAAAAATGAAGTGTGATGTGTTTATAGGCCACGGCCATCTGTCTGAAAAATCTCTTAGGGGTTTTTGCCTGCCATTCAACAAACCACTTCCATGATTGAAGGTGCCCTGCTACAAAACTTTGGATTAAATTTCAACACTTTTAGGCTCAGAAGATTGCTTTCAAATCTGAAAACTCTGCACCTTCACTTGGTTCCAGTACTTTTTAAAAAATGAAGACAGAGTCTTGCTGTGTTGCTCAGATTACCAACTCCTGGGCTCAAGCGATTCTCCAGCCTTGGCCTCCTCGTGTTGGGATTACAGGCATGAACTACTGTATCTGGCCTGCTTGTAGTACATTTCAAGGGACTGGCTTTCCCAGCCAAACTGACATTTTTGGATCTGTTCAGTTTGTAAAAGGTAGGGATTGGGGTGACAATAGTTGTTCATTGCCACAGTTCTTAAGCACACAATGACTAAAAGGTGCTCTACGGGCTTTTGGAGAAGTCTTAGGACTTGGTGAATTGACAAACTCCTGATTAAAGAGTTGCCGAATTAAAAATAATATGCCATTTCTTTGAAGCCATTCAATTTCACTCTATTTAGTTGTTCCAGAAATGTTTGCTTGGGTTTTTACCATGACCCAACTTTATTTAGTGAGTCTAGTGATTCATCTCTTTGAAACTTTTTAGTTTCCACCTTGTGTTTTTTTTAAAGTGGTTTTTTAAAATGGTGATTTTTATGTGAAATATTTACAGTTTATTAAAGTGGTATCATCTCCCTTTGCACGTTTACATGAATGTGTATTCAATGCATGTTGTCTTGAGAATTTTTGTCTTGATTTTTCTTTGCTTCAACTTGACTTCATAAGGAATCTAAAGATTTCGCACTTGGAGTTTTAGAGTGGATTCAAGAAATGACCTAGATCGCTCTTGGCTCTTTCCCAGGGACTGCTGGTTGATATCTGGCACAGATATATAGGAAGTAAAGAATGTGGCACATCCTTAGACTGCCCGTTGGCGAGATCTGAACCTAAATTTCTCATGACTGAACTGTATTTCTTTAGCTGCTGTGTGTGAAAAGCCCAGGCATTCGCTTCTGCTTCTTTCACCATCATTATGATTTGTGGGGATTGATGCTAGGCCTGGAATCCCTACAATATTTGTCTCAGCTGGAGTTCTCTAACAGCGGCTGAGAGCGGTGCTAAGTCCAGCTGCCAGCATAATCCTCCTTCCCTGGCAAGGGGGAGCCCCGCTCAGAGAACATTTAAATACCAAAGAACCATCCCTGTTATAGGTTTCCTTCCGGATGCTCTTGGTGCAGGAAATACAGCTTATTCTAACAAACACTTTGAGATGTACTTCACTTTCTCCAAACTTTATGCATAACAACACGACTGTAACAACATAAAGGGAATTTTTTGAGAGAAAGGATATTAACAGTAATCCCTTTGTCAGATTGTTATTTTTCTAATTTGTATTCATTCCTTTTATTTTTGGTCATGTGCCTGTATTTTAAAGTATCACACGTGGTTTTACATTCTATTTTTCCTGTTAACATTATAAGGCAAAAATATTTTTTCTTTCAGTTACATCATCTTCATAATTTAATTTTTCACGATGGCATTGGCACGGCAAAAGAAAGTCACTTTCCCATGCCAGGAGAAAAGACCATCTCTCCTGTGGCTGCCTGGAAACCCCCAGGCTGAGAAACATCTCCAATCAGGAAACAGAAGCCGCCAGTGGAGCATCTTCAGGGATTACTGGAGAACAACGTGGCATGTGCGCATACCTCCTGACTGAGCTGAGTTATCGAAAGTTATCTAATTATTCCCTTACTGATGGACAATGATGGTTCTAGTTTTTCTGTCTTATCAATGCTATAGGAATGGCTTTCTTCATGCCTGTCATTTTGGAATATTTTCTCAGAATGGGATTATTAGGTCAAAGGGTATGATTTTTTTTATTGTTTTTGATATATTAGTCATATTGCTTTACAATAAAGTTGTACCTGTTTAAAATGTCAGCAGTAACATAGGAGGATATTGGTCTCATAATAACTAAGCGGAACCACTCTGCGTGGCTTTGAATCTCAGCTTGACACTTGGCGTTTACCAGCTGTGTGAACTTCAGCAAGGTATTAAACCTCCCTGTGCTTCAGTTACTGCCTCTTTAAAGTGGGGGTGACACAGTACCCACCTCATAGGTTTATTACTGGGAATAGGTATTTGTATATTGCTCAGAACAGTGTCTACCAAAGTATTATGCATTGTGCACCTGTGAAGCAAACATATCTTTCCAGTTCAAGATTTTAAAAACTAATTTAATATTAGTAAAATCACACTTCATATTTATCTATAGATATATATATATCTCAAGATGCTTATAACCATATTTCCAAGAAATATTCCACTCCCTTATTTTTTTATTTTTTTTATTTTTTTGAGACAAAGTCTCACACTTGTCGCCGAGGGTGGAGTGCAGTGGTGTGAGTTCGGCTCACTGCAACCTCTGCCTCTCCGGTTCAAGCAATTCTCCTGCCTCAGCCTCCCAAGTAGCTGGGACTACAGGTGCGTGCCACCACATCGGTCTAATTTTTTCTATTTTTAGTAGAGACGGGGTTTCTCCATGTTGGTCAGTCTGTTCTCGAACTCCTGACCTTAGATGTTCCACCTGCCTCAGCTCCCAAAGTTCTGGGATTACAGGCGTCAGCCACCGCGCCCAGCATAAACACTTCCTTTAAATATCTTCATTGGAAAAAGTATCTTTTAAAATGTTAATTTACAGAGCAGATCCATTCTGGTGTTATTGTTGATGTTATTTAGGAATTCTTCTTAGGCTTTTAAAGGAGTTGCTATCCCCTTCGAGTGGAGTCTCATGATCAAAGTATCACCTGGGATCCGAGGTGCTGAGGCTGATAATCAGCCTCTTGGCTCTGAAGACTTTAAATTCACCCCAAAGGGACACACCTGTGGGTACTTTAGGGCCCTATTAGGGACGCCTCTTCCTCTGCAGTCCGAAGACGGCTCTCGGAGGATCCTGGTTTTGATGTCTGGCATTGCTGTTACCCGATGGGCTTCAGGGAGCCGTCCCCTCCGCGCTTTGCGTTTCGCCGCCCACGTGGACAGGTTCTGCCACGAGGGAGGCGATGCCCCGCGCCGCGGGTGGGGGCAGTGGTGAGACTTCAGCCCCTGGCGGCCGGAGAGGTGGCAGCACTTGTCAGTTTCTGGCTCGCGCGGCTTTCCCCTCTTTAATCCACTTTCTGCTGAGCTCTCCGAATAATTCAACCCCTGTGTTTAAAAACTAGACGCTAGACGCAAGAGTTCTCAGCAAGCCAGTCGAAGGGGAGGCTCCCCTCGCCGAGTGTCACCCGGGACCCTGCGTCCCTGCTCCGCGGAGACCTCTTCTCCTGGCTGCCGTCGTCCCCCAACGCCCGGTGGAGCTTTCGGGGTCGTTGGCCGAAGCTCCCCGCTGGCCGGTGCGCCTCGGGGGCTCTCTCCCTGGGTTTTTGTGGAAGCTGTGCGCTCGCGCCCGCACGGTTCTCCAGCGCCCCCCCAAGATGCTTCTGTCCGCAGACGGGGGACGTTTCAGTCCTGGGGGTCCCAGCGGCCGCTGGAGAGATGGTCTTTTCTCCTGGAGTGGGAAGGTGTCTTTCTTTTGGAGTGCCAGTACCCCCAGAGTGCTGGGTTGCACCTTGGACTTGTACTTCAGTTTTTCAAATAAAGCTTAACACATACTTAGTATAGAACAGTAGAAAGGGAGGGAGGAGGGAGTCTCCACATGAGTCCACTATCTAAAATCAGCTGCTATTTGGAATAGTTCCTTTGCCCTTTTATCTATACATACATGAGATTTCTTTTCTAGTTTTTCATTGTACTATGAAGCTCGACTTTGAATTTTGCTTTTTTCCCTTATTATTTTACACACATACATACTGGCTGCATAATATTCTATCGTGCCACATACAGACTCTATTTTTGGATATTTAGGTGGTTTTTAATTTTCATTAGAAAATTCTGCAGTAAACATCTTTCTGGCTAAAACTGTTTTTCCATATTAGGTTATAGCCTCATTATCGTAGGGCAGAGTGTGAGAATGTTTTTAAGTCTCCTGATACATATTCCCAAATGGCTTTTCAAAAAGTTTGTGTAAATGTTTATTCCTGCTAGCTGTACTTAAGTGTGTATTTCGGGGCAGCCTACCCAGCACCAGGAATTATGAGAATCCTTGTAAGAGAATGTCATTGAGGTCACCGGCGAGGAGAGCTTAGGAGATACTGGCTGCTGAAGCCTGTGCGATTTGAAACCTGGATCTATATTCTGCTTATTTCCAAGTCTCCACATTCGGAGGACCTTGGCCGATACAGAAACTGGAGAAATGATGATGACTTGTGTTTCAGGGAGTGAAGTGGTTCTAGAGGTTGTGTTAGATTGGTAAGTTCAGAGAGCCTTCAGAAATTGTCGTGGCTTGGTAATCTATGAGCTCGAGTCACATAAAAATGGAGTATCCTTTTCTGTGGGTGGCACAGCTTTTTGGGGTTCACTTCCTAAACATTTTGGGGAGAATGAGTCTACCAGTAGAGGGGCTTTCCCTTGGCACTCTGAGGGTGTATCTTCCTGAGGCAGGGACAGACCTGAGGATATTTGAATCCTCCCTCCTGCACTTTTATGTTGCAATTTCTTGCTGATTTTGCTGAGTGGAGAGAGATGATATTTCTTTAAGGGTGCATTTCCGTCACTTTGTGTGTCAGGCGGGTGGGAAGAAATGTAAAAGTCATTTATAGCTACTCAGTCTGCAAACATACTGGAAGGAAGGGCTGGGCTTTAATATCTGTAGGATGGAAGTCGTTTCTGAATTATAGTCAATTCTTACGTTCTGTAAAATCCATTAGAAAACGTGTACCTGTGTCAGTTCACATATTCTGCACCTGGCTCTCCTGTTCATGAGACATTGCTTACAACAGGAAACTCTTAAAACCAAAGCTGCTGTTTTTGCCCCACTACTTTCAGGTTAGAGCAGGATTCCAGTGTCCCGAAGTTTAAACAAGTTCTGAGCATCCTCTCATAATCATTCCCAGTTCGAAGCCCATTTCCAGATGATGAGCAGGCTTGAATTACATAACCTGTAGCTCCACATTTTGGTCATGACCACACAAGCTCTCCCAAGTCCCAAATAATGTCTCCCAAGTCTTGTGAATCACTTTGAAGCTCACTGGATTAATGGTACTGAATCTGTTTAATTCAAATAATTTTAATTGCATCAGAAAATCTGCATATTAGCAAGCTGGTAATAAATGCAGGCATGAAGACTGATCACTGCTTAAGTCTTTGAGATCACGTGCAAGATCTGGTGTTTTTGAGGCTGTCGATGAACTATATTTTTTAGACTCTTGATTTCATTCTGCACTCTTGACATTTCAAACAATTTAAATCAGTAACTTCAGAATTATCCCACCAGAGGATATGCCTATTTGATGTGATTGTGTGTCTGCGTGTCTGTACACACTAACTCTGCATTATTGCTTATGGAGGACATAGAAGCATATCACTGTCCTCAAGGAGCTTGCAACCAAGTTGTGGGGATAAGGCAAACAAAGCCAAAATATCTAATACATGTTCCAAGGCATGGTGCGCTTCTGTATCCACGGTACATTGCTGATTGCTGATGATGCGCCAAATGCTGACATGGTGGACTGCAGTTAGTCTGGAAGGAGAACAATGGGGCATCTGTGTTTGGCGAAGACTTCGTGGAGGAAGTGGGATTTGGAAAAGCTTTGAAGAAGTGGATGAGCAAATTTTGGATAGGGGAAGTGAACTTACTGCTATACCCAGGAAAGAGCAGGATGGTAATAAAGGAAAAGAGAACCTGTTTTGGCAAATAAGATTACTACTGAATTGTGATGGTCAAAAAAATGGAATGATGGGCTAGGTTTGGGAGGAGGCTCCATAGTTAAGAAGGGAGGCTTATTCTTGAGATCATGGCCTTCATCACAACCACCACCAGCACCATCATCATTATTAGCAGCTGATGTTTCTTGTGTTCTTACAATGTGGTTCTGAGGACTTTACGTGTAGTATCTTATTTAAACTCCAAACCACCTTATGAAACAGACAACAACTGTTACGTCCACTTTATAGCAGAGGAACTGGGATATAAAGAAGTTAACCAACTTCCAGCTGGTATGTGGACAAGCAGGGATTCAGTTGAGCTGAATCAGGCAGCTTGCTTTCAGAGTCTGTCCTTCACCACTGTATAATACTATCTCTTAGTGCTAGTTGAGAGCCCCTGTTGCAATTAACATAGTCCCCCCTCAAGTTCTAAGGAAGCCCTGCCTTTCAAGTCAGACAGATCTGGGCTCACATTCTTGCTAGCTGCACTTACTAGCGGTGACCTTGGAAATTACTTCTCTGAGCGTTGATTTGCTCACTTATGAAAAAAGAAGAATACTTACCTCAGGTTGTTGGGAGCATTAAATGTGATAATGTGTGTAATCTCTTAGCAGAATGCCTAGCAGAGAGTAAGCAGGCAGGAAATGATAGCTGCTATGGGCTTATATTTCTCAGATATATCTAGGGTTATAATCCAGTCTCTGAGAATGAGAACCATTGAAGGTGGACGTGATTCCGGTAGAGTTTACTTGGTAGTCACTTACAATGATAATTAGCTAACCAATAGCGGGAGTGGGATTTCTTCTTCTAGAGCATCCCAGGAATGGACTATAAATTCCAGATGTGGTTCTGCTTTGCTCCAAGAACTGACTGCATTTCCTTTTGTCTTCCAAAGTCTGGAGGGTGAAACCAGGACATTTCCATTGTACTGAAATTTGGCACAAAATCTGGTGCCAATTGTACATTCCAGGGGCTGAAATCAGGATATGCTGAAATCCTCGGTGTCCTCCGTCTGCTGGTTCCCACTTCCGGGTGGCACTGACAGATAAGTGTCCTGCATCTCACAGAGAGAAAAATAGACATTTGAAAGTCATGTCTTTAATTGCCTATAAAGTTAAGTAATTCACGAAACAATTATAACCAAGGTAGAGACGTTTAAACAAAATGCATAAAGGGAGAAAACCAGTGGAACAGAAACTTTGCTCTAGGATGAAATGCTAATTCTATATATCACTCTCAGAATTTATGGGACAATATCACTTAGTACTTCTTACACTCATGTTCCTGCACATTTCAAACTATTCACATGCAGTTTTTCTTCCCCATGACGTTCTGTGATTGTAGACTTTTTCTTTATATTACTTCATTCATAAATTTCAAAACCCACGAAGTGTCTATCAATGAGGAAGAGCAGCTTCTTGTCCTTTTCTGATCTACAGTGTCCTTGGTTGTGACAAACCTATTTGTTCTTTTCCCTGTATCCTTGATATAATCCAACTTGTCTTCTTCAGAAGCAACAAATGCTATTTTTTTTTTTTTTTGCTTTAAATCCAGTATTGGTTTTGAAATTTGGGGATGCGAGAGGCTATAAAGAGGTTTAACATATATGTAGCTTGAAAATATTAATGTTTTAAAAAATCTCAGAGTCACTGTAGAATTTTAAAATTTTCAAATAAAGCTACTATCAGATTGATACTTGTCTTGGCTGTCTTCTGTTGCTTTTAATAGAATTCCAAAAGCAGGGTAATTTATTTAAAAAATTTATTTATTATAGTTATGGGGGCTGAGAAGTCCAAGGTCAAGGGCTGCTTCTGGTAAGGGCCTTCTTGCTGGTGGAAATTCTGTAGAATCCCGAGGTGGCACAGGGCATCACATGGCAGAGGACGCTAAGCATGCCAGCGCAGGTCTCTCTGCCTCTTCTTACAAAGCCACCAGTCTCACCCCCATCATAACCCATTAATCTATTAGCCATGAATATGTTAACCCATGAATGGATTAATCCAGAGTGCTCATGATCTAGTCACCTCTTAAAAGCCCCATCTCTCAAAACTGCCATAGAAGGGATAAAATTTCAACATGTGTTTTGGATGGGAAAATATTCAAATCATAGCACAGAACTACTTGGTGCTAAATGGTACTTTGGGAAAACTAGAGTTTACATATTGTTTAACTTTTTACAATTTCTGATAGGTACATTTTAAAATGGAGAATCTTAAATAGTTGGTGTGTGTGATGGGCATGTATCTCATGTTACTTGTCTTCATGTTACAGACATCCCTCTAAAAATAATGGTATCAACCAGGCCGGTAAAGTGGCTTTCCCAATTATTTTACTTGAGACAGAGGGGTTTGCACACTCTAGAGCTTGCTCCTTCCCAGCCTAGGCCCTGGGGCACTTCATTTTTAATTCATTCAACTGAAAGAAATATTTACTGAACACCTATTATGTGCTAGGTTCTATCTTAGGTGGAACCTAAGTGATGAATGGAACAGGTGATTCTTACAGATGGAGCCTCCTGTCTAGTGAGGAAAACTAACACAAACCAAAAACAAACAAACAAACAAAAAAAACCATAGGTAACTATAAAAGATAAACTGAGATTAAATAATATTAAGGGAAAGAAAGGATTTCTTTCAACCTTGTCTTTCTTATAGACAAGGTGGGGAAATAGAGTTATGGGATTACTCAAAAGTTTATCCACACAAAACAGATTCCTGTAAAAACCTAACCAAAGAGCAAAGATTAAATGTAATTATGCAAAAATATTTAGGTGTCAAGGTATTTAAATATATTACTTTGCCATTAAGTGGCTACGAGGGTGTCACTAAATGGAATTCTGTTTCAAGACATAGTTGAGCTCACAGCATGTTGAGACCATGATCTTCTTACAATTTGGTTCACTTTGATTAAAGCAGCAGCATGCCCACCGCAGCATCATCTGAGAAAGGATCTCCTGAGTTAAGGACGCCCTTGGAAGGCTTCCTATTGTGTGATTTCTCCCTCATCATTCATTTCTGGTGAGGTACAGTTTGGTTTTGGAAAGCATCCTTGAGTGTGGAAGGCCAGGGGAGTCTGGGGTCTATCGTTCATCCTGCCACCCACTCCCTTGATCAATGAGCTTGGCCTCGCTGAGACTTGGAGATTTGCTTTCCACATCTGGAATATAAAGGAGTTGAGCCTGATGACCTTAAAACTTTTTTTTAGGTCTAAATTTTATTACAGAAGCAATGGGCAGTAGGAGAATGTTAGGGGGAAGATTCACTTCGTATCTGATGAAGATGTGACATTTTCATGATATGATGCAGCAGAGGGAGCACTGGTCCGGGAGTCTGACAGTTCAAGCTCAGCAATTCAGAGGTTCTTGGAATGACTTGGTTTATGCTCATTCAGGCCTGGAGCACAGATAGATTCATGTTCTGCTGCAACCCATATTTGGAGATAAGGAGGCTCTGCTGTGGTTTAACAGTTTAACATGCAGGTTCTGGGTTCAAATCCAGAACACTCTGCTGAGGAGCCATGGAGAGCTGGGCAGGAAACATGGCCTCCTTGAGCCTCAGGCTTGAATCTGTGAAATGGAGCCTCTGCTTCTTATTTACAAGTACTCCTCTCTTCTTCCCAAGGTTGGCACTAGGATGAAGGCTGTGTAAAGTGATTAGCACGGTATCTGGCACATAGTAAATACCCAAT
>NW_016107574.1:766852-769594 GCF_001604975.1 Cebus imitator | reverse complement strand
TTTTTAATTTTGAATTGTTTTAGAGATAGAGCCTTGCTCTGTTGCTGAAGCTGGGATGCAGTGGTGCGATCATAGCTCACTGTAGCCTTGAACTCTGGGGCTCAAGCGATCCTCTTGACTCAGCCTCCCGAGTAGCTGGGACAGGCACATGCCACCATGCCCAGCTAATTTTTACTTTTTGTAGAGACAGGGTCTTGCTCTCCTGCCCAGGCTGATCTCAAACTATTGGCCTCAAGCAATCCTCCTGCCTTGGCCTCCCAAAGCACTGGGATTCGAGGCATGAGCCACTGTGCTGGCCTCTTCTTAATAATCATTATAGCTCCTGTTATTGCAGTTCTTCGGCCAGGCACATCATTTAGCCCCTATGTTTTGGATTCCTACTTAACGGTGCCTGCCTTACAGGGGTGTTTTGAAAATCGAAGGTGTCTTGGTGCAAGTGCTTTTTGAGCCCTTGGATCCTCTCTGAAGGGCTGGGCAGGCAAAGCCACGGGCTGGAGGCTGTCTGCAGCGTGGCTGTTTCCTGAGAGAGGGCTTGGCTGAGGGCTGGGAGGCAGGTCCGCCTTTCATTCGCCCTGACGGACTGGGGCACATGCAGACGCGCTTCCCAGCCAGGCAGACAGGCCCAGCACGCAGATGGCCGCAGTGGCATTCACTTGGTGATTGTCATTCACAGTTCATGCCATCTAGTGCCAGAGACGGTCGGCGGGCACCTTGATCTCGGTTTCATCCCTGGACTGACACTGCCCCTTTTAACCTGCTCTTCTGATATTTTGAGAGAAGGGCATAGTAGGACAGCACAATTTTTAAATGACTTTAAAAACAATTATTTAGGCTAATTAAAACCAATGAAACCCAGAAACTGTGAGTGGTGGCATTAGAGCCGGGAGCCGGGCACCTGTTGTCATGCAGGCTACCCTCAGGGACAGCAATTAGTTTGTTTGGCAAAACCACTGGAATGTTCTTGGTGGGGGCAGAAGCTGAAGTTGGGAGTGGGTGGTGGGTTTGCTCCTTGGGTGTGTTGCCTCCTTCCGAGCAGATGGAATTGAAAGAATTTTCAGAGTGGGGAGGGGTGGCACTGGCCGGGGAAGGCCCACAGGGCTGTTTTCCTGTCTGAATGGTCCATTCATAAAAACGCCTCCTCTTTCTTCTCCAGATGGCACAGGCCACTGCCTGGTTTCCCCCACCTCAGAGGTTTGGTTCTCTCAAAGCTGGGGCAAGAGGAGCTCTGTCAGCTATAAAGGAGGTAGGAGCCTCCTTCTCCAAGCCTCATCGGCTCTCCTGGGCTGGCATGACGGATGGCCTTGGGCTGCTGGGTCGTGTATTCAGTGGCAAGCCAGGATTTGCCAAGAGTGTTTGGCCAGCTCGGGGACTGACCAGCCTGGGCTGTGGTGCACCGTCACACAATCTGTGTCACTTTGGAGTCAGGAGGATGCACGCTTGGGGGAGGCTCTGACCCACCTTCCACAGTGGGGCAGGACTTTCCCCTTCACATCAGCTTTGATGCATCTAGACCAGGGCCGACCAGAAAGGTTGGAGGAAGACAGGTGCTTCTCAAAGGTCCATTTGCTCGGCTGCTCCTTGCTGGGGAGAGCTGCGCCCGTACATTTCCTTCCCGTTTCTCCCATGTGCTCCCCTCTCCCTACCCATTTCCCTTCGCTTCTCCCTCCTTTCCACTTCTTTCTTGCAATCTGTCTCTTATTCTCTCTATTTTTACATAATTACAGACATGCTTTGTTATCATTCATGAAAAATCTTAAGTCTGCTTGGATGGTTTCTGCCTAGGGGGCACTTGATAGAAGATAAACTGGGGAACCTTCTCACACATTCCTCACTGACCATGCAGGGACAGCCTTTGAGCAAACGAGGGAGAGACACCGCTGCAAAAGGCATTTCACTCCCTTGTCACAGCTGTGCGAGGAGCTGGTGACAGATCTGGCTCTGAATCCCAGGGACACACTGTCTCCCCCTGCTGTTAGACCACGTCCCCTCCGCAGTGGGGTCTGTACCAAGCCTCCTCCTGCTGACACTTCCAAGAAAATCTTCACGTCCACCTATCTTTTAGGGTTAGTTTAAGCTTTGAGAAATGGCACGGGGGAGATTTAGATGTCTAATTTCATCCTCTTGTTGAGTACTTATTTAACTACAGGGATCCCTAAACTGTAAGGTATTTTTAAAAGCAGTGCTGGTTGAGGCATGATCTCTGCTAATCTTCTCTGCCTTCAGGGCTCTGGCTTGAAGTGTCAGTGACCTTGGAATTATTTTTACAGTTGCTTTTAAGCCCCATAAAGACACACATTGGAAGGCTGAGGCTGGCCTAGAGATGGCAGCTGCTGCTGCTCCCCGTCAGCCTCAGGTCGGGCTGAGGAGTTCATCCCAATTATTGTTTAACTTTTTATTTTGAAATGATTTTAGACCTACAGAACATTTGCAAAATAACAGTGCATAGAGTTCCTGTATGCTTTTTACCCAGCTGCACCTAGCATTCGCATCTTGGATAAACCATGATACATTTATCAAAACTAAGAGAAGAATATTGACACAATATTAATAACCACATTACAGACATTTTTCAGATTTCATCAGTCTTTTCACTAATGTCTTCTTAATTTTTTTTTTTTTGAGACGGAGTTTCGCTGTTGTTGCCCAGACTGGAGTGCAATGGCACGATCTCGGCTCACCGCAACCTCCACCTCCTGGGTTCAAGCAATTCTCCTGCCTCAGCCTCCCGAGTAGCTGGGACTA
>NW_016107574.1:764738-766424 GCF_001604975.1 Cebus imitator | reverse complement strand
GGGATTACAGATGCCCACCATCATGCCAGGTTCATTTTTTTGTATTTTTAGTAGGGACAGTTAGCCAGGCTGGTCTCGAACTCCCGACCTCAGGTAATCCACCCGCCTTGACCTCCCAAAATGCTGGGATTATAGGTGTGAGCCACCCCATCTGGCCTTCACTAACATGTTTTTTCTATTTCAGGCTGCAATCCAGGATGCCACCTAGCATTCATTGTCATGTCTCCATAGCCTCCTCCAGAGTGTGACAATACCTCAGTCTTTTCTTATCTTTCATGATCTTGACATTTTTGAAGAATATTGGTCACTTAATTTGCAGAACACAGATCCGGCCAAACTTTTTCTATCTAGGGCCAGAAAGTAAATAGTTTTGGCTTTGCAGGTACATGTTCTCTGTTGCAACTACTCACCTTCACTGTTGTGACACAGATCAGCCTTAGACAATATGTAAATAAATGAGTGTGGATGTGTCTTGGTCTGACTTCATTTATGGAAATGGGCAAAGGTTTGGATTTGGTCCTTGAGCTGTAACTTACCAATTCCTGTTGTGAAAGATTCCTGGATTTGTGTTTGCCTGACGTGTCTGAGATTTGGTTGAGGTTATGCATGTTGAAAGAAGAATCCCAAAGAGGGAATGTGTTCTCAGGGCATCACGTATTGCTTGCTTAAGGTGGTGGTGACTGTAAAGTTGAAAGTTGCTATTTTTTCTTTGTAATTAAGAATATCTCAGGGGAACTAATGTAGGATTATGCAAATATCCTGTTTCTTTTCCAACTTTCACCTGCTAATTTTGGCTTGCCTACAATAGTTATTGTTATATTCTAACAGTGATTTTCCGTTTCACTCATTCCTTCTCCATTTATTATTTGGAATTCTTCTGTAAGGAAGAGCTGTTCCTTCCTCCTTATTTATTTATCAATTATTGATGTTAGTATGGAGTCATTTCTTTTCTTTTTGGGTTATGATCACAATTTTTGATTGTGCCTAATTCTTGTGATCAAGAATTAGATGAGCGCAAAAAAGCCCAAAAGTAGTGGCTAAGTGTCGCCCCTTTTGGACTTTTTTGTTCTCATCAAATTCTTGACTACCTTCTTGATTTCATAGTCAGCTTTATTTAAATTACAACTTTGTGGGCATCCGGTGCCCTCAGACCTACTAGGTCTGAATTTCATGAACTTGTTAATGACAGAACGCAGTTTGATTTTTTGGCTCAGAGCACTGGTCAGATTTACAATTTCAATCTACAACACAGCTGGTTGAGTTACAGTAAGACAGCAAGAGTGTCCGCATTAGGGTGATTGGAGCTGGTGACTGGCTTTCATTAATTTTGTGTGCAAGAGGAGCTTGGTCGTATTTCCTTGTAAATGCCAGGTCAGGTTTGCGTTGTTAGAGTGGTTCCTGTCATTAGCTCTCCCTCTCCTCCTGTTCCTTAAGAGCTTCCTTTTTGTTCTGTTATTTGTTGGGGAAATTTTATTTAAGAGTTTAAAACCTTGCTTTGGTGAAGGGTTAAAGCGAAATGAGTTTTGTATCTTTTGTATGCTTTTAATTATTAAAATTATTATTAAAATAATTATAAAATAATTATTAATTATTAAATTAAAATGTCAGTTTAAATGATTTTGCCTCAATTAGCCAATGAAGACTTCCAATTCACCTTTCAAAAGCTATTTGACCTGTTTTAAAAAA
>NW_016107574.1:744346-763665 GCF_001604975.1 Cebus imitator | reverse complement strand
AAAAAAAAAAAAAAAGTCCTTTGCCCAAGATATTGTTAGAACAAAACCAAACCAAAACAAAATAAAACAACACAAAAAACAACAAAAACATAATTTGGGGAGCCTGATTTGTCTTGGTACAGAATTCAAAGCCTTATAAACTACAGTTTAATTTCTGCCCTCTTTAACCCCCAAAGAAGTATATGCTACAAAACACTGTAGAATTTTTCAGGCCGGTTCCCACTCCTAATGAGAAATTGCACACAAAAGTCAGGCATGATGTTTCTACTTAACTTGTTCATCTTGCTTCATTGTAGCATTGGATGAAAAGTGAGGACGTTAATACTTAAAAAAAATTTACAATAGAAAATCTTAGACTTTGTCACAATGTGTTTATTTCACTATCTGGGATGCAGCCTAATGAAGTCACATGCATGAGTCAGATGTAGACTTCTTGAAGCTTAGGAGCACTCCCCTGCCCCTGCCCTGCCACCACGCACACACAAAATGTGAAGGAGACAAGTAAAGAGAACCGCTGATGAAACAGCTGGATGACTGCGGTGGATCCTAACATCTTGAGAAGTGAATCTGTTTGCGAAAGCTTTAGCACAAGGAGAGCGATCTGGCTGAATTGCGCTAGACAGCGGGTTTGCGCATTTGTAAAATGAGGCGAATGACCCAGCTGTTGGCTGTAGGGGCCTTTGCTGTCCTTTCTGAGGCTTGTGGTCACCGCACAGGATCAGCACTTTCACACGCGACCTTACGCATTCCTTGTCATCTTGTCCTTGGCGGGCCTGTCAAAAAGAAGTTATTTTGAAAGCGTATCACTGATTGCACATTTTATTCCGTAAGTGCTCGGCGCGTTTCATGTAGCTCCCGGAGGCCTCTGAGATAAGAGTGGAAAAGTGCCCTGTGCCCTTCTGAGTGGTGGGTGATCTATTTTCGACTTGGAGACTGGTGACAAAGCTGTCTTCTGTCAGGTCAGACTCGCAGGGACTTTCTTGTTTTCTGTTCCTCTGCTGACAGCTGTGCCTATGTTCAGAATGGTCATGGGGTATCTGGAAGATAGCTCTGGCATTTAAACACCTAGATAGGAAGGAGACGATGGAATGTATTTTCCTTTGCTATTTTGGTTAGCAAGTCCCTCGTAGTCCATACTAAGAGAGGAAGAAGCAGGGAGACTTCTGGGAGTGGGGGCAGGAAAAGATGCCCCACTTCATGTTTGGAAGGCACAGAGGGAGTTCTCCCATTGGTATTTGCTATTGGTATTTTTAATGCCTGAAAAGGGAATGGCTAAGGTTGGATTCGAGGTAGCCTTGGGCAGGAAGGTATGGAGGTGAGACGGGGCTAACTTGACGATTAAGATCAGGGCAGGACTTTTTTTTTGTATGCTTTGTGAAATGTCAGTTGAAACAAACAGTGAAAATTGCATTTCTGTAATGCTTGTGTGTAATGCAGGCTCTTTGTTTTAAAAGCACAGTGATGCAGGCTGACATGATGGGAGAACTTTTAAGAGACCCTTTACGTCCTCACAGGTATTTAACATAAGGCTAAGTGTATAGCTCGGATGGGGATCAGTTTAAATGCCGTATGTATTCTCAGCATCTTGCATCCACGTTGAATAGCTGTGGAGCTTTGACAAGTTCTTTAATCTCACGGGCATCGCTTTCCTCATCTGCAAAATGGAGCCAGGTCCATTCCTGCTTCACCAGGCTCTTGTGACGGCTCAAGACACTGCGCGGCATGACAATGTCCTCATGGCTCTTTCAATATCCTGTAAAACCTGTGAGAGAAACTTGGGGTCTCACTCCCAGGTCTTACTTTCCTTACTCTTTATTTATTATTACTATTTATTTGTAGAAGCTAGTGACTAACGATTAATGCGTCTTCCCCTTAGCTAAGGTAATGGCTTCCTTTTAGAATCTGATGGAAGTATGAGACTCCTTCCCCCCACCCCACCCCGACACAGTTTGGCACTTCAATGCCAAGAGTTCAGTCTGAAGCCCAATTAAAAGCCCTCTGATTTTAATGTGATTTTTAAAAATGGAAATTATACATGGCAGCACATTCCTGTACTTGGAAGGCTACTCGGGAGGCTCAGAGGGGAAGATTGCTTGAGCCCAGGAGTTTGAAGGCTGCAGTGAGCTAGGATCGCACCACTGCATCCAGCCCAGATGCTGCCTCTAAAAAAAAAATAATAAATAAAATGTAAACAGAAATTACAGTTTTATCTAAGAGAGAGATTTTTACAGATGCCTGGCATTCAGAAAGTTCTGCCTGTAGGCATTTTAATCCATCATTTATTTTTATAGTAAAAGAATTAGTCCAAGCGCGGTGGCTCACGCCTGTAATCCTAGTACTTTGGGAGGCCAAGGCAAGTGGATCATTTGAGGTCAGGAGTTCGAGACCAGCCTGACTAACATGGTGAAACCCCGCCTCTACTGAAAATACAAATAAAGTTTAGCCGGGCATGGTAGTGCCTGCCTGTAGTCCCAGCTACTCTGGAGGCTGAGGTAGGGGAATAGCTTGAACCTGGAAGGTGGAGCTTGCAGTGAACAGAGATTGCGCCACTGCAATCCAGCCTACAGCCTGGGTGACAGAGGGAGACTCTGTCACAAAAAAAAAAAAAAAAAAAAGAAAGAAAGAGAAAGAAAGAAAGAAAGAAATTGTGTTTTTTGTATAAGCTCAGTGCTTTTCTCGTATTGTCCCAGTTCAGCTGCGTATGGCAAGATTGTAAACTATGAAAAGAAAGAATGTAGGCTGGACGCGGTGGCTCACGCCTGTAATCCCAGCACTTTGGGAGGCCGAGGCTGGTGGATCACGAGGTCAAGAGATCGAGGCCACCCTGGTCAACATGGTGAAACCCCGTCTCTACTAAAAATACAAAAAGTCAGCTGAGCATGGTGGCGCGTGCCTGTAATCCCAGCTACTCAGGAGGCTGAGGCAGGAGAATTGCCTGAACCCAGGAGGCAGAGGTTGCGGTGAACCGAGATCGCGCCATTGCACTCCAGCCTGGGTAACAAGAGCGAAACTCCGTCTCAAAAAAAAGAAAAGAAAGAATGTAAATTAAACACAATGAAAAGCTGCGTCATATGGTAATGTCTAGAAAAGTGGTAAGATATTAAAAGCATGTCAGTCAAAGAGGCGAAAATTGTGTTTTCCTTTCCATCCTGAAAATGTCATAGCTAGCTAGAAGGTTAACATTTTTAAAGTGATGAGTCCAATCAAGTGATTTAAATCATCCATGATACATTCATAGCTGAATGATTAAGTTGGATGATGTGACAAAACACTTAAATTGTGTTTATGGTCGTTGATGGTTTTATGCATTATTAGAGAGAAGCATAGTTACACCCAATTAAATGTAGACATCCGATCCAGACATCAGTTCTGTAATTTCATGGGAAAAAGTAAATCTAAACGAGCAAAAAAAGTTTGGGTATTAACTCCAATCTGATGGTATTACAAGGTTTCCCACTTAATTAGTAACACGTATTATAGAACAAATGTTTGAAACAGAAATCTCATGATTTTGCATAACAGACCAGGAGCTGAGCTGAGGTCTCTGCTCTCCCACTGCCTTGCTGTGTGACCTTAGGCAAGTCACTTGACTATGGTCCACCTGTGAAATACTGGGTATATGATGATGTATCTAGAATGAAGGAAGACTTCTTACTATGTTAACATTTTGTGACTTTAAATCAATTGTGTCATTGCTGCTTTTTAAAAAATGTTGCATCACCATTTAACACACATATAAAAAACGTACACAGATTTTAAGTGCATAGCTCATTGAATGTTTACCCTTCTAACCAGCCCCTAGATTAAGAAACGAAACATCACATCCTAGAAGTCCCCCTAGTCCTTCCTCTGGGTCATGAGTGCTACTTCTGAATGTTAAAAAAAAGAGAGAAATATTGAGGTGATAATTTTTAGAAATTTGGTGATCTAACAAATTAAAAATCAAATTTTATTCATTTGGAATCCTAATAATCCAGTCCACAATTCCTTATCTGCAATTTTGAAATCCAAATAGCTCTGAGAACAAAAAGGTTTTTCTTAAAGTTTTGAGCAAAAGTATTTGGCAACAAAATTCGACTTGATAGGGTGAGAGAGTGTTTGCAGCCTTTGTTTGTATCTCACGTAGTGTGACTATTTATGCATTTTGCTCAATACATGTTCATGTGTTTAATGATATGGTTCTGGCCAGGACCCTACTGGGTTCAATGTCTACTGCATACATCATACTTGTTTCTTGAATAAAAAAGATTCTAAATTTTACCAAATTTGGCCCCAAGGATTTTGGATTCATTCCACAACATAATTGTTGATGCGTTGATGTCTCAACATTTTTACTGTTTAGATTTTTATGATTTTTTTATCTGAAAAGTAAAACAGGTATAGTTCTAGTTAACTGTTTGGTGCATTATCAAACATCCTTCTTCCAATCCTGCATTTTTAAAAAAACATTGTTACTTTGCAATAATTTTAGATTTACTTAAAAAGTTGCAAATCAAGTACAGAGAATTTCTCTAACTTCCCCTAATGTTAATGACATGATTAATGTTGGTGCAATACTTTAACACACTATAGACATTATTCAGATTTCTTCAGTTTTCCCACCAATGTCCTTTTTCTGTTTCATAATCCTACTCAGGATCCAACATGGCATTTAGTTATCATTTCTTCTTAGTCTTCCTTTTTTTTTTTTTTTTTTTTAAATCTCCTTTACAGCTTTGAAAAATAATAGGTATTTTATAGAATGGCTTTTAGGCACTTTTTGTTTGTTTGCATATATTTTAAAGTTTTTAAAAATTAAATTTTGTATTTTGAAATAATTCTAGATTCACATGCTGTTGTGGGAAATCATACTGAGGGACCCTGCATACTCTTCATCCAGTTTCCCCCAGTGGCAACATCTTGAAAACTATCACCCGATATCATAACCAGGATATTGACATTGATAGAATCAAGACCAGTAGATCCTCCAACTGACACAACTCTCGCACTCCCTTGGTTCAGCACATGCTGATGGAGGCCTCCCATGGGTCAGGCTCTACTGAAGGCCTGGGTGACAGGGGTGAGTGAAAGACAAAACCTGTCCTCATGGAGCTTAGCTTCTAGGAGACAGACCTAGCAAGTAAACACATGCACAGACAATGTAGTGTCAGTGAACAAGTGCTATGAAGAAAAATCAATCAGACTAAGAACTCAGAGAAAGTTGGCCATCCATGGGCCAGCCTACCCTCTCAGCTCAATTGGCTGGAGTTCAGGGGCAGGTGCTTGCTTTTGATGGGAGAAAATATCAAGTAACAGTTTAATCAGTGTTTTACAGTTCCATCATGTATAACTATTTTATATCTTCGGTGGAAATCCACAGAGTTGTTCTGTGCTGGTAGTTTGGGTCTTTTAAAAATCTAGGGAGTTTGTTTGTCGGGAAATTCCATGGAAAGCCTTGCGTCCATTGCTTCTAGCCCCACAGTGTAGAGTCCCTCCTGTTGGTGATGGCATTTTGTGCATTTATGGACAAGGGACATACAGTATAAAGCCTTGGGGCCGGGTGCGGTGGCTCATGCCTATAATCCCAGCACTTTGGGAGGCCAAGGCAAGTGGAACACAAGGTCAGGAGATCAAGACCATCCTGGCCAACATGATAAAACCCTGTCTCTACTACAAATACAAAAAATTAGCCAGGTGTGATAGCACATGCCTGTAGTCCCAGCCACTCAGGATGCTGAGGCAGGAGAATCGCTTGAACTCAGGAGGTGGAGGCTGCAGTGAGCTGAGATCACGCCATTGCACTCCAGCCTGGGTGACAGAGCGAGACTCTGTCTCAGAAAAAAAAAAAAGTAGCAGTGTTTTTATTTCTTGGTATTCTTATCAAGAAGCTGTGACAAAATCAGAGAGGTAGAGGCCAGGGAAGATTCTTGACTGCATATATATAGATGGCTTTTCATCTGATTGTCAGTTTGTGTCACTCATAAAAGAGATTTCTTAATTTTAAGTACTTCCAGAAAATGGGAATAAATCAATGCTTAAATAGGGCCTTCAGACCACTATATTGAATGATATCAGTTATATTAAAACCCTGGAAATGAGTGATTTAAAATAAACAACCTGGCCATTTTTAATTGTGGTTATATAGGTAAATAACCTAACTATTTTTAATTGTATAATTTGGCTAGGCATGGTGGTGCATGCCTGTAATCCCAGCACTTTGGGATGCTGAGGCTTGAGAATTGCTTGAGGCTGGGAGTTTGAGACCAGCCTGGGCAACATAGCGAGCCCTCCTCTACTAAAAAATTTAAAATTAACTGGGCGTGGTGGTATGTGCCTGTAGTTTCAGCTACTCAAGAGGCTGAGGCAGGAGGATCGCTTGAGCCCAGTAATTTGAGGTTGCAGTGAGCTGTAATCATGCCACTGCATTCCAGCTTGTGCAACAGAACGAAACACTGTCTCAAAAAAAAAAAATGTACAATTCACTGACATTAAATATGTTCACAAAGCTATTTAACCACCCACACTATTTCCTGAACTTTTCATCACCCAAACAGAAACTCTGTACGCATTAAACAAAACTCTCCATGTCTCTCTTCCCTCAGCTCCTGCTAACTTCTAGGCTACTTTCTGTCTCTTTGAATTTGCCTATTTTAGGTATCTCATGTAAGTAAACCATATAATATTTGTCCTTTTTGTCTGGCTTATTTTACTTAGCATCATGTAAAAGATTCATTCATACTGGTCCATATATCAAAAATAGTATTCCTTTTCATGGCTGAATAAAATGCACTTTGTATGTACAATATATGTATATATCACATTTTATTTATCCATTCATCTGTTGATGGCCAGGAGCATTGTTTCCACCTTTCGGCTATTGTGAATAATGTTTCCATGAATGTCGGTGTACTAATATTTGAGTCCTTGCTACACTTGAAAGACCTGAGTCAATTCTTTTGGGTATATACCTAAGAACAGAATTGCTGGATCTTATGTCTTATGGACTGAATGTTTGTGTCCCCTCAAAATTCATATGTTGAGATGCTAACCTCCCATGTGATGGTATTAGGAACGAGGTCTTTGGGGGACTGTGGAGACCTCTTGAATGGGATTAGTATCCTTATGAGAAGAGGCACGAAAGAGCTTGCTCGTTCTTTGTCCACACCATGTGAGGATAGTTGGAGAAGACAGTCCCAAGCTAGGAGGAGTACTTTCACCAGACACCAGATCTGCCAGTGCCCTGATCTTAGACTTCCCAGACTTCAGAACTGTGAGAAGTAAATGTGCGTGTTCAAGCCACCTGGTCAATGGCAATTTGTTATAGCATCCTGAATTGACTAAGAAAATATGGTCATTCTGTGTTTAGCTTTTTGAAGAACTGCCAAACTGTTTCCACAATGGCTGAACCATTTTATGTTCCCACCAGCAATGAAAGAGGATTCCAGTGAATCTACATCCTCAAACACACTTGTTATTTTGTTTTTATTATGGCATCCTAGTAGGTGTGAAATGGTATCTCATTGTGGTTTTGATTTGCATTTCTCTAATGACTAATGAGGTTGGGTATCTTTTCATGTGCTTATTGGACACTTGTGTATCTTCTTTAGAGAAATATCTGTTCGAGTCCTTTGCCTATTTTTGAATTGAATTTTTTGTTGTTGTTGAATTGTAGAATTTCTTTATGTATTTGGAATATAACCCCTTATCAGGCATATGATTTGCTTATAGTTTCTTCCACTCTGTGTTGTCGTTTTACTCTCTTGATAGTGTCCCTTGATGCATGAAAGTTTTTAATTTTGATGAACTTCAATTTATCTCTTCTTTCTTTTATTCGTTGTGTCTTTTGTGTCATACCCAAGAATTCATTGCCAAATCCAATGTTATGAAGCATTCCCTGTATGTTTTCTTCTAAGAGTTTTATAGTGTAAACTACAGTTTATAGTCTTAAGTTCTGGTCTTTGATTCCTTTTTGTATGTTGTGTAAGTAAGGGTCCAACTTCATTATTTTGCATGTGGATACCCAGTTTTCCCAGCACCATTTTAAAGACTGTGCTTTCCCTACTGAATGGCCTTGACACAGCTGTTGAAAATCAAATGATCATATATGTGAAGATTTTTTTTTCCTGGATTCTGTATTGTATTTTACTGCTCTATATGTCTGTCCTTATGCCAGTGCCACACTGTTTTGATTAGTATAGCTTTGTGGTTAGTTTTGAAATCAGAAAGTATACATTCCCCAACTTTGTTCTTCTTCCTCTTCTTTTTTATCAGAAGCCCTAGAAACTATTTTAAAAATTTTATTATTTATTTATTTATTTATTTATGTTCTTCTTTTTCAAGATTTCTTTGGCTATTTGGGATTTGTCCCTTAAGATTCCATGTGATGTTTAGGATAAATTTTTCTATTTCTGAAAATAATGTTATTGGGATTTCAATAGGCATTACATTCAATCTGTAGATCACTTAACAATATTAAGTTTACCAATCTACGAACATGGAATGTCTTTCCACTTATTTATATCTTCTTTGATTTTAATCAGCAATGCTTTGTAGTTTTCAGTGTACAAGTCTTTCATCTCCTTGCTTTATTCCTAGTTTATTCTTTTTGATGCTATTATAAGTGAAATTGTTTTCATTATTTTCTTTATAGATTGTTATTTGCTAGCATATAAAAATGCAACTGATTCTGCAAGTTGATTTTGTATCCTGCATCTTTGCTATTTGTTTATGAGCTATAACCATTGTGTATGTGTGTGTGTGTGTGTGTGTGCGTGTGTGTGTGTGTGACTTGAAAGTTTTCTATATATAAAATCATGTCATTTGCAAACAGAAATAGTTTTACTTCTTCCTTCCCAATTTGAATGCTTTTCATTTATTTATCTTGACTAATTTCCATGGTTAGAACTTCTAGTACTATTTAGAATAGAAGTGCAGAAAGCAAGCGATCTTGTTTTATTCCTGTTATTAGAAGAAAAAACTTTCAGGTGTGTGTGTGTGTGTGTGTGTGTGTGTGTGTGTGTGTGTGTTTTAACCATTGAGTATGATATTAGCTGTAGGTTTGTTGTGTCTAACCTTTATCATGATGAGGAAGTTCCTTTTTATTCCTAGTTTATTGAGTGTTATTGTCATAAAAGTGTTGGCTTTTGTCAAATGCTTTTTTGACATTAGATGCTCATGATGTTTTCCTCTTTATTTTGTTACTGTGGTATGTTACGTTGACTAATTTTTTTTATTTTGCACTATCTTTGCATTTTGTGAATGAATCCCACTGGTCATAGTGTATAATTTTTTAAATATGCTGCTGAATTTGGTTTGCAAGTATTTTGTGCAGGATTTTTGCATCATATTCATAATGAATGTTGTTCTATCATTTTCTTTTCTTGTACTGTTTTTGTCTTGCTTTGGTATCAGGATTATATTGGCCTCATAGAATATGTAGGGAATGTTTCCTTCTCATGGAGTTTTTGGATGAGTGTGAGAAAGATTGGTGTTAATTCTTTAAATGTTTGGTAGAATTTACCAGTGAAGCCATCTGGTCCAGGAATTTTCTTTGTTAGGAGGTTTTTGATTACTGATTCAATCTCCTTACTTGTTATAGGTCTTTTCATATTTTCTACTTCATCATGGGTCAGTTTTGGTAGATTGTATGTTTCTAGGCATTAGTGCATTTCAAACATGACCTTTCTAAACTAAACTGTTGGCAAGTTTGTTACTACTGTCTGTTTTATTGAATTAGTTTCTTGTCTTAGAGGGAAACTCTCATTTCAAATGACATGTTATTTCTTTCCAAGGTAATGTACCAAGGAACGTGAGGCTTTTGCTTGCATATATTATTGTTAATGTGTATTCAATTTTTGCCAAATATTTATTAAAATATTTTACTGTGTGTCTTGTGACTCATTAAAAGTGGGAAATCTCATTTGTTTATAAGATTATCAGGCTGTATAAAAATGATTCCAACATACCAGTGAGATAGTTTAGATTATAGGGCCTCTGTCACGTTTTTAGTAAAATATCAAATTGACTCACAATTATCCTCACTCTTGGTAAACGGACTGTTTTTATATGTTTCTTAGCCCATTTAATTTGTATAGCAGAATGAACCAGTGTTATATTTGGCTCAAGTTAACATTTCTCCAGTTTCTCATCAGACACTGGGTCAGACAGAGCTGAGAGAAGCAACCAGCATCTGTGAGGCACAAGAGCTTTGTGACTTTCCTGTGTGCTTCTACCTGGTCTTCAGGGTGGGTGTTTTCTGGTAGACCGTCATTCATGCCACAAGTGTGTGCTGTGTGCCTGCGCTATGCTAAGCTCCGTTGCAACCATAGGTGCCCCAGTGATGCAGAACACAGAAGCACAGAAAGAAGGTAACTCCCTGTGCTTTGGAAGAACCAATGTACCCAGCGAACCAGATGAAATCCAAACCAAAAGGCAGCCTTGGTTCCCCCAAAAGAAATGGATTCTGTCATTCAAATTGTAACATTTAGAGCCTTTTTATCCTGGTCCTATTCAAGGAGTGAATCCATTCAGGCACTGCCATCTATGCTGGGTCTGGGTCGGCTCTTAAGCCAAAAGCTCGAGCAGTCACTTTTCAGAGGCAGGGGACTGTGATGATGCAGTCAGCAAATTTGTGCGTGGTCTTGGAAACTTTCCAGAATTGTATGTGAAAGCTGACATTCTCTCCACAGAAGAAAATACAGCAAAATGGGAATCTAACCATTTCATTGGAACAGGAAATTGGACTCAAGTTACTAATGCAGAAAAAGGCAAGTGGAGAAGGGTTGAGGTTTGAATTCTGAGCAGCTCAGCCTGAGGCGCAGAACTGATGATGGCTTGGGCTAAAATAGCAATTTCCCAGCCACAGCCCTGTTGATAACAACAAACTGGATTATACCATAAGAAGGCAACTTAGAACATACCTGCAGTTAGAACATACCTTCAGTTAGAACACACCTTTGTATTACAGTTTAATCAGACACCACCAGGAGTGACTGACGCTTAACTCCAGAGTTCTGACAATATTGAGATATGTGTTGCCCGAATTTAGGAAGGAATTGGATCAATTGGGCTAGTGGCCTCCTACAGCAAGTCAGGAAAGAAACACTAGCAGAGTATCGTGTCTGTGATTCAAAGGTTGTGCCCTTACCTCTTGAGTTACATTTTCATTGAGAGGGCAGAACTGAATTTTTCAGGTGTTGTCACTTCAAAGGATTCTGAAAACTCTTCCACAGGATTGATTTTTATTAGGATATCCCCAGGCAGTGAGTGAGATGACATCCCAGGGTGCTGAAATCCTTATTTTCTGGCCCTTGCTGAGTGGTGACCCAAAGTCCCCTGCAGCTTAATGGAGGTGTTTATTCATCTGCAGACTGGAAGCCAAGGATTGAAAATTTAACATGAAATAAATAATTAAACGTCACTTCCACAGGTGCAGAGGGCATAAATAATCTAACTGCATGCTGCCCAGGCACTCCATAGCATGGGCCATTTAGATTTAATGCCGGGCACTCACTTGTAACTGAATACGCCAGAAGGTGGCCTCTGTCTGGGACGGGAACGGGTGCTATTTCAGAGCAGTGTGTTTGTCTGTCTGCTGGAAAGCTGCCTCCACCTTCAGATTCTTCTGGAGACCCTTTGCTGGCTTGGACTCCAGGGGAAAATTATTCACTCCTTGCCCAGTCTCGAGTACAAAATCTACAACCAACTCCTCTTCTGGTTAAACAAAAGAGGTGATGTATTGAAGAGAGACCCAAGAGAAATGATTCATTTCATCAGAAACATTTGGAGAAACAGATGAGTTGGCTGATGGGAGTAGACTTCAAACACTTTGTTCTCAGAGTCATGAGTTTGAACCTGAGACCATTTGAGCATTGGGGAGTGGCTGAATGTGGGTGTCATTTTCTGCTTTAACAGCAAATCTTGTGACGGGCACTGAGAGGTAGCAATACATTTTCTGGTGACCAAAAGTGAGGGTGCAACTACATTTACATGGCTTTGCACACGGTCAAATGTAGTAAAAATTTGTTAACTGAGTCAATGAAAGAACACTGATGCATTGTGACGTTTTGTACTTCCTAACAATAGTCTTGCTGAGCCAGTGCCACTCCCGGTGGGGGGAGATCCCTGGACCAGCAGCATCAGCATCTAGTTAGGAATGCAAATTCTCAGGTCCTGTTCCAGGCAACTTGATCAATCTCTGGGGTGTGCCCAGGAATCTGTTTTTAACAAGCCCTCTGGTGATTCCGATGCTTGAGCCGCAATGGCCTAGAGTTTCTTTGGCCAGGGAGGTGATTTAAGAATTGTTTGCATCCTAGTCCCTCTCCTCGGTAGAAAGTCGTCATAGCTGGTTGCAAGAGAATCACATTTTAAATCTTTAGATGCACATGTCCCTAACCCTGCTCCCCCAGGACTTCTTACCCAGAACTCTGCTAGTCTCCTGGCTTTTTTTTCTCTCCAGCTCTCATGTTTCCAGATTCTGTGCTCAGTCACTTCTAGGGAAATAGAGATGGGGTGGGGGAGGGAGGCATCCTCCCCTTTGCTGATTGCTGGAGGAGATTGAGCTGTCACGTCAGACTGCTGCTGAATGCTTACTGGGGGTGAGGCCTGTGTCACAGTGAACAGTGCCCGGTCCTCACCCCCAGGACCTCAGAAGATCCAAGGGCGGCAGACCTGGGAAGCGATGAAGATGGGGGTGAAGGTGGCACTCATGGGCTGGATCTGGGAGCACCCATGTGGGCCAAGATCTGGGCTGGGGTGGAGTTAGGAGGGCTTCCTGGAGGAAGTGCTCCCTGGGCCATGGATGATGGGGCAAGTGAGTGGCAGTGGGGTGATGAGAGGGAGGGTCAAAGGGAATCTGAGGCTCAAGGAGCAGCATGGCTTAAAGCACACTCTGGAGAGGGTTTCATCCAACTCTGGGGGCCTTTTTTACTTTTTGCATTACTAGATAAAGTGTACAATTCTTATGTTTACAGCTTGATGAATTTTCAAATGTGTCCTCATCCCTGTTACCATCACACGGATCAAAATACGGGTGATTTCCAGCCTCCCGAAAGGGGGCGAGGCGTCAGCCCTCTGCCACCAAAGGCAACCCACATTCTTACCTCTGTCGTTCATAGATTAGTTTTATTGGGGACTTTTTTAGACTATCAACTTCTTAAGCAAAAAACTTATCCTGAATAGCCAAAGATGGCTCACAGGCTGGATATGATTTTGGGTTATGTGTTTTGTTTGGTCTATGCAGAACTTTTTCTAAGTTCATTACTCACCTTTAAAAGTTGGGAGACTTCAAGTAACAGAAACCTGGCAACGCTGGGTTCATGAACCTTGGCAACAGTGCCAGGCTGCAGGCAGATAGAAACCGCTCCCCTGAAGAAGAGCGTCCACGTGTCAGTATCCCTGGTGGCTCCCACTGCTCACTCCCAGCCAACTGCACTTCTGCTACTTGCCTGGCCCATGTGGGCATTGAGTTTGCAATCCCTGCCTTTAAATATTGTTTTGTTTCTTGTTTTGGGACCTCCTGCATGGCTGAGGGTGCTTAGTCATTTTTCCTGGTTCATTCATCAGTGTGTATTGAGCACTAACTATGAGCCAAGCCCATGCCAAGGGCTGGATACACAGGTGTGCCCAGGAGGAAGGACTGAGGCATTGTTTGTTGCTTGCCAAGCAGGCAGCCAGAAAGGTGGCACAGTCCTGCCTGCGTGAGTTCACTTCTCACCGCCTCCTTGGATGCCACCCATGCTGGCTGTTTGCTGGCCCCTGAGCCCACCCTGTCTCATAATCGTCACCCTTCTGCTGTCACTATGCCTTCATTTCCTCCCTGTCTGGCCCTCATCCCTCCCTCAAGCCTTTGCTCAAGACTCACCTCTTCCAAGAAGTCTTCGCTGACCAGCCCTTTCTCTTGTGATACCTCCCCCCACTGATTTTATCAGCGAATTCCCCACACCACGATCCCATCGACTCTCAATTATTGATTCCCTGACATTGAAGAAACAGGGGCATTGTTTCTCAAATTAGTTATCACAGGCCCTCTGGGCAAAGACTTGCCCTATACTTCTCAGCATCGCTCCAGCATGCCCTGCACAGTTCTGAGCTGATGGCAGGCACCCAGGACACACAGGCTGGGAAGGGCAGCGGAGTTCCAGAAAAAGAGGCTGCAGTGGTGGCCCCTGGGGAGGCCAGGAGAGCACCAGGACTTGCCCTTGCTGGCAGGAGCCTGGAGGAACCCTGCTTGTCCTTGAGGGCCCGTCTTCCTTGCAAGAGTGTTGACACCCTGCGAGCAGGGTGCAGAAACTCCACCCATGGGGCCACAGACATTCTGGACAATGTCATGTGAGGTGACATTGGAGCTTCTCCCCTTACAGCCTGACAAGGCGTTCCTTGGGGTGGCAGGTTCACTGAAGACAGCGTGGAAGTAGAAAGGGAAGGTGTCATTTTGGTGGCCATTCCCCCAGCCTTATGCCGTTCTCCATAGACAGCCTGGGGGACCCCTTTCTGTCCCACTGTTACTTCCTGACTCAGTGATACAGATTGCTAAAGGCAACTCAATTGCAAATAGCCCCACGCCGTGTGACACTGCCTCCTTGAAAAGTACCTTGGATGCTGGCAAAGGATGGTGACCTTTCAGTGGTGGACGCCTGCTCTCAGCCCAGCCAGCCAGACCACTGTCACAGAGGTGGGAAAGGCAAGAAGAGCCTTTAACTTAAGGCCACTTGGCAAAGAGCCGTCTCATTTGCTAGGGTTCTGTTATATGTCACTTGGTGTGTAAGGTTCCAAGAACTACTTGGCTTCTTGACAGGGAACATGATAGAATGTCAGGACCTAAGCTAATGTAAAATATGCTTTGGGCAGCCAAGTCATGCACAGGCAATGCAAGAAGACATTGGTCATTGACACGTCTGCGCCATGTGAGATGGGGCTCCACTGATGGACTTAGCCTTTCCAGACCCATGTGATGATGGAGATCCGGCAGGCAGTGGCCTCTTACTCGGGGGCATGCCGATTTAAAAAAGCATGAGGGCATCTTTTAAAAAAGAAAAAGACAAGAAAAAAAGCGCATTTTTTTTTTTTTTTTTGAGATGGAGTCTTGCTCTGTCGCCCAGGCTGGAGTACAGTGGCACCATCTTGGCTCACTGCAACCTCTGCCTCCCGGATTCAAGTTATTCTCGTGCCTCAGCCTCCCAAGTGGCTGGGATTACAGGAGACCGCCACCATGCCCAGCTAATTTTTGTATTTTTAGTAGAGATGGGGTTTCATGATGTTGGCCAGGATGGTTTTGAACTCCTGACTTCAGGTGATCTGCCTGCCTCAGCCACCCAAAGTGCTGAAATTATAGGTGTGAGCACATGGCCAAAACAAAAAACCTCATTCTTAAAGGTCACTTGTTTCCTGTCTCTCTTTTTTCCCTCCTACAGTGGTCCCCCCTTATCCATGGGGGATATGTTCCAAGACCCTCAGTGGATACCTGAAACTGCAAATAGTACTGAACCCTATATATAGTATGTTTTTTTCCTATGCCTAACATGCCTGTGATAAGGTTTAATTTATAAATCAGGCACACTACTCTTGTGCACAGGGGCCATTATGAAGTGAAATAAGGATGGTTTGACCACAAGCCCTGCTGTGTCATCACAGTTTATCCGATCGTTGGGATGGCTACTAAGTGACTCTTGGGTGACAAGCATGGATGATGTGTATATGCTGGAAAAAAGAGTGATTCCCGTCCCGGGTGGACAGAGTGGGATGGCCCAAGACTTCATCACAGTACTCAGATCGGCATGCCATTTACAACTTACAAATTATTTATTTCTGGAATTTTCCATGTAATATTTTTGGACCACGTTTGACTGTGGGTAACTGAAAGTTTGTGTTAGAGACAGAATGTTTGTTCTTAGGTACCACAAGGAAAAATGAGCTTTTAGACAGACAGTTTCCTTAGTAAGGCAGTTTTACTTTCTGCAGAAAGGGCACTACTAGCTAGCAGTCTTGCTGTGAGAGCGTAATGAATAAAGGAAAGGCAGGCATGTTTATTCTTTATGTGTTGGGTCTTTAGTGCTGTCACTCATTTTCGTTGGTTGGAGCCAGATTTCACAATTTAACTGAACTTGATTGGCTAATAACTTAAAACTTTTAAAAACAGGTAAAGGCAATGGAGAACAAAGGAAAAGAGGAAGTTGCTTGCAAAAAGACTTAGAAAAGTAATAGCATTCTTAAATAAGGAAGGGTCATCGGCTGCGAGCTGGGACGTGCCTGTGAGCACGTCTAGCACAAATATCTCGGTTAAATTACAAGGACATAGAATGTATGTCTTATTTTTTTTATGTCTGACAGCTACATAGGATAGGGCTTAACAAAGAGTTATTAGCACAAAGCATGAAGTTTTGAAGAAAGTCTTTAAACTATTATTTTTAACACTTATTTTTTTTAATAAGAAGGGAAACTTTGAAGAGGAACTTTTTACTTTCTACACTTTGGAAAGCGAAACTGTGGATAAGGACAGTAGCCCCCACCCTTCCCGTTTCAACCCCCTCCATGCCTCCCCCCTAATCCCTGCCATTTCTGCGTCTTGCTGTTTATCTGTTGTGCCTTTGGCATGAATACCAGACGTCCAGGTGACAAGGTTGGCTGGGTTTATAGGTGCTACATTTTTTCACTTGGGCGCTGCAGATTTAGGTAATAGGATAAAGAGACCCAGAGTTTTCATCCAAGTTTCAGCCTTAGGCCAGTTAGGGAGTGTGGAGTTGGCAACCTTTTATGATTGTTAAGCAAAATCATTCTCGGGGGGCTGTGCCAATTAAGAAATGCTTGGCTGCCAACAGGAACCCCAACAGTGGCTCAAAGCAGAGGGATATGTCTCATCTCAACGTGCAGCCTGGCGGCAAAGGGCCCAGGTTTGGTTGGTGGCTCAGGAGGCTCTTTAGGGACCAAAGGTCTTTCCATCCCCCACCTTGCCGCGTTCCATGATATTTTTGTTCTTATGCCTGCGGCCTCCCCTTCCCAGGACAGTGACCAAGGCCCCAGGATTACCTACTTCCATGCCGGCAACCAAAGCAGGAAACGGGATGGGCAACAATTAAAACCCTCTTTGCTTCTGCCTTATCTGGGAGAGGAAATTTTCAGACTCATGGCAAAGGAAATGTCATTTAAAAGTGAAAACCGCTGGGCGCGGTGGCTCAAGCCTGTAATCCCAGCACTTTGGGAGGCCGAGGCTGGTGGATCACGAGGTCAAGAGATCGAGACCATCCTGGTCAACATGGTGAAACCCCGTCTCTACTAAAAATACAAAAAATTAGCTGGGCATGGTGGTGTGTGCCTGTAATCCCAGCTACTCAGGAGGCTGAGGCAGGAGAATTGCCTGAACCCAGGAGGCAGAGGTTGCGGTGAGCCGAGATCGCGCCATTGCACTCCAGCCTGGGTAACATGAGAGAAACTCCGTCTCAAAAAAAAAAAAAAAAAAAAGTGAAAACCAATGCACTGAGCTGAGTCATTTTGGGACACCTGTGAGAGCTGGAGATTCCATTTTCCTGGTGACCCTTCTCAACTCATTTCCCAGTGGTTCTTTCTCAAAATTACAGGTTGTGAAGAATACTTTTTCCTCCTGGTTTCTTCTAGCCTGGAGTTCACCGTGGGGCTTACTTCTCATCTGGTCAGCCAAAGCTTAACTGAAAATCCCAAGAGTTCCTTTCTTTAGAAACCCATGAAGTCTGGCTGCTACTCCCTGGTACCAATTCCCCTTTCTTCTGAATGGTACTCATATCAGCCTGGACCGCAGGGGCACATGCTGTTCCCATCATTTACCCCCTGTGCGAGCGGAGATCTCACTATGCGTGTTAAGTTACAGTGCCTTGCTGGTTGGGAGCTTGCCTTTTGAAAAGTTCAGGTCTAGCCCCCCTTTGTCTTGTCTTGGGAAATGACTTTTTGCTAAAATAATTTCGGTTTTTACACATGCATGTCCACACACATGCCTCAGCTCCACACCATCCAGTGGGAAAGGGAGACAGGGATTTCATGGTAGCTGTCATTTTGACGAATGTCCCTGTGTCCACCCACGGAGGCCATGACATTCCTGCCTTTCCCACTTGATAATCTGAAAATCTCCCAAGCCAGATTGCCTCGCTATAGGCCTGCAGCCTGGAATGCCGCACAGGTTCTGAGTTTCAGTCCCCAGGGCCCACGCTGGCTAGCATCTGTAAGAGAGTTAATGGGGGATCATCAGAGAGAGAGTGCCAGAGGAGGTGCATTCCTCTGGGGATAGGGCAGCAGGACTTTGAGAGCTGGGACTAGTGCATAAAGCAGGACATGACTGGGTGGTCTTGTTTCAGCCAGCCTCAGCTTTCCCCTTTTATCTGCCCCCAGATGCACTGTGCTTTTTTTGAAGCCTCCTCTCCTTCCCTCTGAAATGTGCTCCAGAGTGCGCCCAACCCTTCTGTTTTCCAACCTCTGCTGGGCAAAAGTAGGAAGTTGCTCTCAAGCGAGTGTTCACTCCCACCATGGGGACCATTTTACATTAGATTCATTCATTCTGATTACTTCCTTTAAAGTCGAGAGCATATCAGCGGAGTGTTGTGGCTCACACCTGTAATCCCAACATTTTGCAAGGCCTAGGTGGGAGGATCACCTGAGGCTGGGAGTTCAAAAGTGAGATCCCCTATCTCTACCAAAATAATGATACTGATTTTCTGAGTGAGATGGTGCACACCTAGAGTCCCAACTAGTCCAGAGGCCGAGGCAGGAAGATCACTCGAGCCTAGGAATTTGAGGCTGTTATGGGCTAGGATGGCAACGCTGCATGACAGCCTGGGCAACACAGTGAGGCCCTGTCTCTAAAAGATACATACATGAAGTTGAAAGCATGTGAAGTCTATGATTGGCTTTACGATCAGAAAGATGTGTTGTGCTTTCCCCTAGGTGTTGGGAACCTTCTAAAAGAACTGCCATTGGGATTCAGGGTCTCTGTGCCTGTCCACCCACTAGCCCTCATGGGCCTAATGCAGAGATCTCAGAAGGGGAAGCTCTGGATCTAGATTGCTTGTATTAGAATCAGCTTCTACCACTTACTCACTGCGTGCCCTTTGGACAGTTATTTAACCTCTTTGCACCTCAGTTTCTTCATCTGTAAAGTGGGAATCATAATGGTACATACCACATATGGTTGTCAATGAGTGGTATGTACAACCCATTGACTTCTCATTAATGAGTTAACCTCCTCATTAAGTCCTAAAATGGTACCTGGCAATTAGTGAGCACCTTTAAGTACTTAAAATGGTACCTGGCAATTAGCACCATGTAACTGTTTGCTTAATAAATATTAAAAGTTTGGGGTTTTTTTTTTTTTTTTTTTTTTT
>NW_016107574.1:721293-743961 GCF_001604975.1 Cebus imitator | reverse complement strand
CGGTGGCTCATGCCTGTAATCCCGGCACTTTGGGAGGCCGAGGTGGGCGGATCACAAGGTCAAGAGATCGAGACCATCCTGGCCAACATGGTGAAACCCCATCTCTACTAAAAATACAAAAAATTAGTTGGGTGTGGTGGTGCGCGACTGTAGTCATAGCTACTCAGGAGACTGAGGCAGTTCAATTGCTTGAACCCAGGAGGCGGATGTTGCGGTGAGCCGAGATCTCGCCACTGTGCTCTAGCCTGGAGCCTGGCGACAAAGCAAGACTCTGTCTCAAAAACAAACAAACAAACAAACAAACAAAAAAACAAAAAAACAACTTAAAAAAGGAAATAATGTTGAGAGTTCCCATGTACCATTTATCTAGTTCCCTCAGTGATAACATTTTGCAAAACCATGGAACAGTATCACAGCCAGGATACTAAGACTGCTACAGTCTACCTCTCTTACTCAGATTTCCCATTTTACTTCTACTCATTTATATGTGTGCATTTAGCTCTATACAATTTTATTACACATGTAGGTTTATGTTTCCAGTGCTACAGTCAAGATACTAAACAGTTCCATCACAAGGATCTCTCGTGTTGCCTTTTATAACCACATCCATCTCCCTCCCTTTGACGAAACTGCTGGCAAGGACTAATCCATTCTCTATTTCTAAAATTTGTCATTTCAAAAATGTTACATAAACGGAATCAGGCTGGGTGTGGTGGCTCACGCCTGTAATCCCAGCCCTTTGGGAGGCCGAGGCAGGCAAATCACTTGAGGCCAGGAGTTCAAGACCAGTCTGGCCAATATGGTGAAACCCCGTCTCTACTGAAAATACAAAAATTAGCTGGGAGTGGTTGTGTGCACCTGTAGTCCCAGCTCCTCAGGAGGCTGAAGCAGGAGAATCACTTGAACCTGGGAGGCGGAGGTTTTTATGAGCTGAGATCACACTACTGCACTCCAGCCTGGGCAACAGAGCAAGACTCTGTCTCAAAAAATAAAATAATCATACAGTGTGTAACTTTTTGGGATAAGCCTTTTTCACTCAGCATAATTTCCTGGAGATTTATCCAAGTTATTGAGTGTATCAATGGTGCATTATTTTTCCTTGCTGAATAGTATTCCATGGTATGTATGTACCACAGTTTGTTTAAGCATTTACCTGTTGAAGGCTGTCTGGCATCTTTCCAGTTTTGGTCTGTTACAAAGAAAGCTGCTATGAACATTTGTGTACAGGTTTTGTGTGGACACAAGTTTTCATTTTTCTGGGAAAAATGCTTCAGAGTGCAGTTGCTGGGTTATATGGTAATTACATGTTTAGGTTTACTACTTTACTAGTTATAAAGGAACACTTTGTTATTTAAATTTGTACCTCCCAACAGTGAAGGGACGGTCCACTTTTTGACCTGCTTCTTGCATTGTATTAGTAGTTTGATAAATTAAAACATACCCTTGGCTTTTGCATACGGTGTATCCAAGACTGTGTAAAGGAAAAGGGAGAGGAGGGGATTCTGATGGTATGGTGACAGTTCCTGTCTTCAAGATATGTCTAATCTTAGCTCTGGGAATGGAGTGGCTGGAAAAAAGAACTATTAGACTGTGTGCTGGAAAATTTTAGAAGGCCCGGAAAAGCCCAGGGACAGCCATGTGGGAAGTGGGAGATGAGGACAGAGTACAGGTTTGGGAAAGGCTCACCAATGTTCATGCTGCCGATACCTGAGATTGAGAATTTGATGGTCTTTTGTAGTTGACAAAAAATTGGAAATATTTGAATTTGAAGAAAAGCCATCAGTTTTGCATGGAATATTAGATATTTTTAGTTAAAGGTAAGAATTATTGCAGTGATTAATCCCTTTGAAAAGGTATATGTGACAGGGTTCGGTGACTCACGCCTGTAATCCCAGCACTTTGGGAGGCTGAGGTGGGCAGATCACGAGTGCAGGACTTTGAGACCAGCCTGCCCAGTATGGTGAAACCCCGTCTGTACTAAAAATACAAAAATTAGCCGGGTATGGGTATGGTGGCACACACCTGTAATCTGAGCTACTTGGGAGGCTGAGGCAGAAGAATCGCTTGAACCTGAGAAGTGGAGATTGCAGTGAGCTGAGATCTCGCCACTGCGCTCTAGCCTGGGAGACAGAGCTAGACTCCATCTCAAAAAAAAAAAAAAGTGTACACGTTTCTTATAAGAAGAGAACAGAGGCATGGCATTGCTGGAAAATGGGCTGGTTTTAGTGACTCATCATTGTGAACAAAAAGTTTAATTGTTGTCCAAGTCACACAGTGGTTTTCCCAGGCTCCAGCAGGACGCTGGTTCTTTCTGTGGATTGGGTCATTTTGACAGAGTGCAGTGAAAGTTCATACAGTGTATTTGATACCGGGAACAGATGATTTTTCACATTGCTATCCTCTATATGACAACATTATTTTCAATAAAAATCATATAGTCAGCAACAATTTTCTTGATTTTTTTTCTAGTTTGTAAACGATGAATGATTGAAGAAGAATGTATGTAAGTTTTAAATATCCTACTCAGATTCAATAAAATATTTCACATCTGAATTAAAATCTGATTTTTCATTTTTATAATCACTGTGCTCTCACTGTTTATACCAAATCTGTTTAAGCCGGAGAATCGGTAATACGGCAGGGATTGAAGACACAACCTGTGTTGGAAATGGAATTGAAAACCAATTGATTCTAAGCTACTATGAATTTATTTTCTAAATCCATGTGTATAGATGAGTCTGGATTTCCCCGAGCAACTACAAATCTAGGAGTTCTCCAAGTAAATTTCGTGTAAATACCATGCTTATGAAAGCATAAGTAACACACATATGCCAATTTGAAGCTTACATGCGTGCGTGTGCGCGCACGCGCACACACACACACACACACACTTTGAGACGGAGTCTTGTTCTGTCACCCAGGCTGGAGTGCAGTAGCAGGATCTCAGCTCACTGCAACCTCTACCTCCCAGGTTCAAGCAATTCTCCTGCCTCAGCCTCCCAAGTAGCTGGGACTGTCGAAGCATGCTGCTACGCCTAACTATTTCAGTAGAGGTGGGGTTTCACCATGTTGCCCAGGCTGGTCATGAACTCCCAAGCTCAGGCAATCCACTGAAGCTTACATATACATTAAACTCAACAGTAGTTGCAATAATTGTTTAGAACCTAAACCAATAAAATAATTGTTTTTGTGAAGGGGTAGCTTCTCATTGACATTGTTTAGAACTACTGATACTTGGCCCGGTGTGGTGGCTCATGCTTGTAATTCTAGCACTTTGTGAGGCCGACGTGGGTGGTTCACTTGAGGTCAGGAGTTTGAGACCATCCTGGCCAACATGGTGAAACCCCCATCTCTACTAAAAATACAAAAATAAGCTGGGCATAATGGTGGAGGCCTGTAATCCCAGCTGCTTGGGAGGCTGAGGCGGGAGAATCGCTTGAACTCGAGAGGTGGAGGTTGCAGTGAGCCAAAATCGCACCACTGCGCTCCAGCCTGGGTGACAAGAGTGAGACTTTATCTCAAAAAAAAAAAATACCAAAAGAACTGCTGATGCTTAGTAATCAGCAAAAGCAGATGACTTTTAGTGATTTTATTCTTGTAAAGATCTCCAGACACAACATCCTACCGTATTGCCTGCACTGGAGTAGCAGTTTGGTTGCCAGTGTGAAGCTGGCAAGTTGCCTTTATAGCTGCATTCATCTTCCCTATCTGCAAAATGGGAGAATTTTGTGGGGGCTAATAATATAATCCACACAGAGTGCCTGGAGTGGTATGGTGTACAGTAGGTTCTTAAGAAATGTGGGTTGTCTTCCCTTCTCCATCTGGAATGGGCAATATCTGTGTGTATCTGGGACAGCCTGGACCTTGAGGAGGGAGCTCAGGCTGACCAGTCACAAAGCTGCCTCCCTTTTCATTCTCCTTCTGATGTCCACCAGGAAATGCCACAGTTCTGTTTAAGCAGCATTCATTGAGTGACTACACTGAACTCCAAAGGAAGCTTGAATAAACTCTAGCGCTTCTGAGATGTGTCCATGCAAGCTTGGATGGCAGAGCTGTTCTGGTCTCTCTTGGGATGAAAGAGTGGGAAATTTCAGGACGGTGTGTTGAGCTGTCTGTCTGAAGGGTGAACCTCAAAATCAACTGTGATTCTCCTTGTCTTGAGGGTAAAGAGGCTCTGCAGCTGTTTCTCCTAATCAAAGAGGGTTGGTTGTGGTCAGGCTATTTACAAATCACTTTCCTCCTCTTTCTCTGTCTTGGTCTTGCCTCCTCCTCATACTGATAATTGCCAAAGAATGTGGTCCAGGCCTTTTTGTGGCTTTTGTGAGCCTTTTATAGCAAAAGAAGGAATTCTTGGTATTCTTATCATGTATAAAAGATCAAGCTATTCTTATGCATGACATAGCTCATGTTGAATGTGGCAAAACGTTTAAATGACTCAGGGAGGCTCTAGGATGGCTACGTTACATAGCAATTGTGTGTTGTAAAATGAACCTGTTGCATTTTAAAGGGTCTAGAGAGAATTCTTAATTTTATACAGTTTAATCTGCCAAGTGATAAGGCTTTCTTTTCCCTTTTTTGAGGGAAATCTATTTAGTGACGGCTATAGAGAATATTGGGAAGGAAGCTCATGTTTTTAATTTTAAAAATTAGAAGCATATTAGAAAATCTATCCTAGAAAAATATCTCATATTGCAAATAATCTCAGATGTAGATTGTTGGATATGAAATGGAGCTTAAGATTTTATTTTTGCTAAACTGATATTCCAGAATGTATTGTATTTTTACAATATTAGCTGCATAGCCAATTCATTTCAACTGGAAAATACATCAAAAAACACATAAGTTAATCAAGATCAAGCTAAAATACACTTTAAAAAATGTTTTTTTTCTGGTTTTATTGCCATCCTGCTGATTTATTTCTTAGAGAAAGTTAAACATTTTTAAAACACAGCATGAATGGATTTAAAAGGCAAACAGGATAGATCTGAAGCCTTAAAAATTACTCAGCCATAAAAAGAATGAAATCCTGCCATTTGCAATAACATGGATGAAACTGGAAGACATTATTTACCTTAAGTGAAGTAAGCCAGGCACAGAAAGACAAATTTTGCATGTTTTCACTCATATGTGGGAGCTAAAAATTAAAACAACTGAACCATGGAGATAGGTGAGTAGAATGATGGTTACTAGAAGCTGGGAAGAGAGGGCGGAAATTGGGGATGGTTAATGGATACAAAATATAGTAAGATAGAATGAAGAGGATCCAGAATTGGATAGTGTAACGGGATGACTGTAGTCAACAATAACTTATTGTATATTTAAAAATAACTAAAAGAGTAGAATTATAATGTTTCTAACACAAATGATAAATGCTTGAATTACCCTGATGTGATTATTATACTTTGTACCCCTGTGTCAAGACACCATATGTACCCCACAAAGAGGTACACCTATTACATACCTATAATGTGGGAAGTAGAAAAATTCCTTTTTAAAGTTTCCTTTCTTGTTAAAAAATAAATCATAAGTGCACTAATAACTCTTTGTTAAGCCCTATCCTATGTAGGTGTTAGACATACCATGCTTACAGGCACATACTACATTCGATATCCTTGTACTTTAACCAAGATATCTGTGCTGGACGTGCTCACAGGTATGTCCCAGCTCTCCACTGCTTTTGGCTGTTTAGAAAAATTTTAAGTTGTTAGCCAATCAGGTTTTGGTTTAGATTGTGAAGTCTGACTCCAGCCAATGGAAATCAGACACAGCAATAAGGATGACCCCTAAATGCCTAAGGAATAAATACATCTGCTTTCTTTTGTTTGTTGTATTCTCCTAGCAAAATGGCTAGTGAGAGTACCCTTCCTGCAGTCCAGTAAGTAAAAATTGCATTGCTGAAAGATCCTTTGTCTCAGTGTTAATTTTTCTTTGCGGCACCGAGCATCTGTTTCCAACATGTAACAATCAAAAATTAAAGAAAACATACAAAGTAAACACTTGGTTATAAAATGGTTGAATTAATGAGCATTGGCAGGGCCAGCCTCACTGGCAAAAGTGATCTGTGCAGTCACATAGGGCCCCACGTTTAGAAGGCTCTGTGCTTGGTGTGATGCTCTGATAATCACCAATTTGAAATTCTTACTTATTTCTGAACAAGGGGCCCACGTTTTCATTTTGCAGTATGCCTTGCAAATTATGAAGCTGGTCCTCTGCATTAGCTACCCTGTAATTCAGCTCAAACTAGTTTTGGACTTTTGAATTCTTATCCTAATTTTAACTAACATGTATCAGATTATTTTTTTCTGTATGTAAATTTATGAGGACTGGTCCGATGAACTTCCATGTAGATTTTTTTTTTCAACTATTTTCAAAGTTCTAAGTACTAGATAAGTGGTGTTTTTAAACATTTTTATTTTGTTGCATACACTTTTATTTACTAGTTTCTAGTAAAAGATGCAGGTTCTATGTATTTTCTCTAGATAAAAACAGGTAAAATATAACCTTATTTCTCAAATTATTAACAAATTATTAATAGTGGCTATTGCTGGAAGCTGGGATTTCAAACAAATTTTGCGTTCTAAGTTTTATAGCTCTGAGTTCCAGTTTTTACAACAAGAAGGAATTATTTTTGATTATTTTTTGGAGAAAAAAGAAACAATAAAGATTTTTTTTTTTGAAAGTCTGTTCATTGTTTCCCATTCTGGAAGGCGGTATTGTGGTGTTGAGGATCCTGGGGTTCCTATTCCTGAGGGCAACCACAGAAAATGTAGTGAAGGTCAAGAAATGGCTTGGAGTGATGAGAGTGTGGCTGAGGGTGGCAGGACTGTTTGTGGCAGAAACGTCAGTGGAAGTTTGTAAACTTAGGAATAACCTGGGCCTGGCATCCAATTTCACATGAGACAGTGATGGAACTGTATTTTATCTTGAGTTCTTGCTTATCAATTGTCGTGCATCTTTGTTTCTCATTTCTTTTTCTTTTTTTAGTGTTCTCCTCACCTCATCCCTCAGTAGCAGGTCAGATGTGTTGCTGCTAGCCAAAGCTATATCTCGCCTTTGAACCAGATCAGAGCTGCCCTTCTGATGCAGGGTCAGGTTCAATGTGAGATAAATAGCTTTGATTCTAAATCCTTGTTGACATCTCATCCCCCGCTGTACAATGTGGGATGGCTAATGCCCTCCTGCTGCTTGTGAAATGGCCAGGATTTAAATACTGGGATCAAGAGTCAAAGAACCAGGGGATGACCCTGGCATTTTCATGCTGGATGCTTGCCTAGGAGAGGGCAACCCCACAGGCGTGCTGGGAGCGCTGGAGCAGACACAGGCCTTTCTGGGAGCAGCCCACACTGGCCAGCATTGCCGCCCCTTTGCTAGAGGGAGTGTCTGCCCTGACCCTGGGAGGAGAGGCCATCCCTTACTTTTCTGTCTGTGGGCAGAAGTGTTTTCACTAAAGGCCCTGGAACATCTTAAACATGATTTTAAAGATCGATTACATATGTATATTTAATTGGGATGGAGTCTTGCTCTGTTGCCTGAGCTGGAATGCAGTGTTGTGATCATAGCTCACTGCAGCCTCAAACTCTTGGGCTCAGGTGATCCTCCCCTGTCAGCCTCCCAAGAAGCTGAGACTATAGGCATGAACCACCATGCCTGGCTTTTTTTTTTTTTTTTTCTCATGCTTTTGCCAATGATGCTGTGCATAGGGATGTGTCAATAACACTACGCTCCTGTGTATCGTGTCTTTAATTTTCTTTGTGTCTGTAGAGATGGAGGTCTCACTTTGTTGCCAGGCTGGTCTCAAACTCCTGGACTCAAACAATTCTCCCACCTTGGCCTCCCAAAATTAGGCATGGGCCATGGTGCCTAAGCTCAATTATGAGTTCAAAAATCATAAAACTAAAAAAAAAAAAAATCAAAACCCATTAGCGATTAACAGAATGTTTGTTTTTTAAAGGCTTTGTCCCTTTGAGCCCCAGGGACTCCAAGACATGTACCCTCCTACACGTCTTCCTGACCAGCTTTGATCACACCAGCGTTCTGTTTTAGGCTTTCACCTAGTATTTCATATGAAGAAAGAGATCATTTCTAAAAAGCAGTAAGTGTGAAAACCACTGAATTCAATCAGCTTTATCGTGCTGTTTGATCCTTAGTGTTCAAGGTCCCTTTAGTGCTGATGAGTGAAAACACATACCAATAGTTGGACTATGACCGTATTGAGCAGTTTCCTTTGTATTTGAGGTGGGTTTTAGCACAACAAACTGGTGGTCATGCTGAACTAGATATTCCTTAATAATCTGGAAATGTAGCCAGGACTCCAAATTATGGTGACAATAATCAGACACTTCTGTAGGGCACGCTGGGCGCTCACACTTGCCTGAGCCCTTCCCATGTGATTGCTATTTAACCCTCTCAACAGCCAGGAGGTGGATCCTGCTGCCAGCCCCATCTCATGGCACCTCCGGTGCTGAGGTTGGAGAACTGAATATTGGGGCTGCCCCACTGGGCCTCGTAAGAGAGCTGCTTTTCCATCTTCAGTTCTCTGCCTCTCAATTAAACTCCTAGCCCCAGTAGGAAGGACTGAGGCAGGAGAGGGAAGCTCACATTTTGGAGAATGCAGTTTTCTTGGAGAGAAGCTGGTCCTTCCCTCCCACTTCCCCTTTGGGAAATATATGATGGGGCTTCCTTTTTCCAAAGTTTCTTGTGAAGATGGAGCATCCTGACATCCAGTTTTCCAGTTGGACACGTGCATCATCAGGACCTGCTGCCTTCCCTGGGCTCCTGGCACAGGAGAAAGAGAAGTGAGGTCGGGCAGCCCTAGCCCAAAGATAGGCTCCATGTGAGCCCCAGACTCTGGACCTGTGGAGCCAGGCAGGCGATGTGAAAGCCACAGTCGGCTGGGACTGCTGTTGCTTGGGGAACCAGAAGCCTCCTACATGTGAAGATTGTCATGAGATGCACCCCTAGAGGGGAATCCAGATTTCTCCAGGGTCATCTAGAAAAGCTGTTTGGGAGGAGGCTCTTGTTACTGTCACCCAGCCGAAGACCATGGAGGACTTGTGGGGTGCGTGTGTGATTAGGGTCCAGCTGGACAATCGTGGCCACCACTATCCAGTGGTGCAGGAAAGAGGCCAGGGGAACCAGCCTAGCCAACATGGCGAAACTCTGTGTCTACTAAAAATACAAAAATAAGCTGGGTGTGGTGGTGCACACCTGCAATTCCAGCTACTGGGGAGGCTGAGTAGGTGAATCACTTGAATCCGGGAGGTGGAAGCTGCAGTGAGCTGAGATTGTGCCACTTCACTCCAGTTTGGGAGACAGAGTGAGACTCCATCTCAAAAAAAAAAAAGTGAGGCCAGGAGAGGGGAGCCGTGGACAGGCCACCGCTACTCCTTTACTCCAAGCTACCACCACTGCATGGCTCTTGCCTGGTGTGGAGGAGGGGACGAAAAGAATGTTGAACCAGCTCTGAGACTGAAGTTTTGAAATGAACTGAGCTGAGTGTTAGAAACCTTGATGAGACTGGATAATTGCAAGTGATGGAAAAAGTCGAGGGATGACTTTAAGGTCAAGATGACTTTAAGGAAGTCCCCACTCATGGGGAAAGACAGAGAAGGGGTTGACATTGCCTAGATGCGGTAGTTATGTAAAAACTGAAGGCATTCTATATTGACACCCCGTGAACTGAGACTCTTTCATAAGCCAGCCTCCTTTATCTATCAGTCTGATCCAGAAGAATTGTTGATGTATTCATGCATTTATCCTGCAATGCTTAGTGAGTATCACCTGCATACAATGCTAGGTACTAGGAAAACAGGACTTTAGGGTTTTACAGATGTGCGCTCTTCCTGTCTACTAGGATTCTGAATTCCTAGACAGGGATTGTGTCTTTTTTTTTGCTCTGTCCCTCACCGCTGTTTATTTTTGTTACTCACTTAATATCGTAAGGTAATGTGTTGTTGTTGATGACAGTGGGAATTAACCCTTGCTACTCCACAAGAGAGCGCTAGCACTGTTGCAGATTCGAGAAGCTTATTAATATTAGTAGTGGTAATCTCTTATTAGTATCGGTAATAGTAAGTATTATTGATATACTTAATAGGACCCACCTATGGAAGTAACATTTTATTTTCTTTTTTCTCCCAATTGAAATTGTCATATATTTTAATTAAGATCACATTTTTTATTATTCTGTGCCATTCTTCAGTAGGAAATGACGCATCCGACCAAACAAGGTGCTCAGTTACAGTTAGTTAATTGTGAGTTCATTGCGTAGCTTGCAGGCAAGTCAAATGCCAGCTCTGGCCCTCATTTTTGTTATCACTAAGATATTGCGTATGTTTGTATGTGTGGTTGTGTATTCCAGTAGCAATAATAGCGGTGGTATTAGTAGTAATCACTGTGAGCAGAGATGAGTCTTTTAAAATGAAAAGCTACTGCAATTTATTAGCTACCGTCACAGTCTGTGCATGACATGAGGATACTCTCTAGAATATTTCAGTCTTTCTTGATTGAGGCCAATAAAAACTGAGCTAGAGGCCGGGCACGGTGGCTCATGGCTGTAGTCTCAGCATTTTGGGAAGCCAAGACAGGTGGATCACTTGAGGTCAGAAGTTTGAGACCAGCCTGGCCAAAATGGTGAAACTCTGTCTCTACTAAAAATACAAAAATTAGCCAGGCATGGTGGTGGGCACCTGTAATCCCAGCTCCTCAGGAGGCTGAGGCAGGAGAATCACTTGAATCTGGGAAGTAGAGATTGCAGCGAGCTGAGATCACACCACTGCACTCCAGCCTGGGTGACAGAGCAAGACTCCGTGCCCCTGCCCCCAAAAACCTGATCTGTAGACCCCAATAATTACCTTTCAGTCATGTCATGTGTATACTTCACCACCTGGACTCCACTATATAATTCTATTTGGCATAAACTGTTTCTGGTCTTTTCTGTAATTTCCCAGCACATCTATTACACCCTCAATAGAGTATTTTAAAGTGGTTGCCATCATCCTGGGTCACCCCTCACTTTGGCTTCCATATTTTTTAAGTGTCCTTTCCTTCGCCTTTGAGTGCCTCAGTTTCCCCCAGGATACCTCTTGTGATGCTTATTTTATTCTGTCCACTCTCTCAGTGCTTGCTGTATTCTCTCTGCTGTTTAGGGCTTTTAGTGTGAGAATCACAGAAGGGAAGTGGTTGACATACAGGCTCGACTAACAGGGCAGATGCAGGGAAGTGGATTTATAAGGAAAATACGCGGAAAGAGCCCACGCCAAAGAGCCAGCACTAGGATGCCAGGCCTGGCTTGGCCACAGATCTGCCATGTGGTCCTAACAAGTCCCCTACGTGGAGTAACGTGCACTAGGTTTAGCTAGTATCATAACTGTTGCTGGTTATTAGATCATCTTTCTGGGCCTCAGTGTCCTCACTGTTAAGTAAGGAACATGGCTTGGATGATATCCTGAGTCCTCTCCACTCTCATTTTAGGTGTAATAAGACTATAACCCTGACTAGGGTAAATCACTAGGGAGCAAAGACGAGGCCTTAAATCTCCTGCATCCCTTGCGATACTTTGCACGCTAAAGAAGCAGAGTAGCCATTTAAGAATTCAGTACTGCAACTGGGCATTTATGGCATTGCTGAGGCATTTTTATTATTTAACTATATGCATTACTGGCAAATTAAAGAATAAATGGACAAATTCTACTCAGCATTTGTATAGTGTTTTGGAAGAGACCCACATTCATGAATTTAATGTCCGTCTCACCACCATTCCCTAAAGTGGGTGGAGCAGATCTGGCCTCAATTTATGGATAAAGAAATGGAAGCTTAGGGGGGTGGTTATTTTTTCAGGTTTCACGGCTAGTAAGAGGCAAGTCTAGAACCACAATCCCGGGCTCCTCATCCCTGTGCCAGTGCGTTCTCCAATCTGCCAAGGGCTGCCTTTTTAGGCTAGTTGGAACAGTAAGAAATACTTTGTTGTGAAGACTGATGATATTCAGATGTATTAATCCCTATAAGATACATGCCCCAAAGGATCATCACCCAGGAATGTTATTAAAGTGAAGCTTACCCATCTACTGTGAGGAGCTGGCCAAGCAGATCTGTACCTGGAGTTAGAGTCATGGCAGTGCTCCTAATTCTGAAGATGGGATATGGGAAGAGGACTTTGGGGCGTGCTGAGCTGACTGAGTAGAAACTTGAGCCTTGGCATAGTTGGGATTAGGGACTTATGAGAGATCCTCTTCAGAAAGAAGAGAGGGTCTCATGAAGCCTGGGTCAACTACTTCTCTTCTGTGATTCTCACGCTAAAAGCCCTAAACAGCAGAGAGAATACAGCAAGCACTGAGAGAGTGGACAGAATGAAATAAGCATCACAAGAGGTATCCTGGGGGAAACTGAGGCACTCAAAGAGGAAGGAAAAGAGGCTCATGAACCTGGGTCTTGCCCATTCCGGGTAGGTAGAAATATAACCATATCTGCAGTGCTTGGAGGGCAATGAAAAGTTTGTATAAAGGAGTATTCTTTGGCAGATGTCTCTAGTACCATTGCTGCAACAAATAAAGCTGGCCTGCCTGCTGCTGTGCTCTGCAGTGGTTGTAGTCACACTGAGCTGACCATGTGGCCATCTAGGCTCCTAGGAGCTCCTAGAGGGGCCAGACAATGAGGACCCAGGAGCTTCCAACCCAAGGTACTCCTAGAAGATCCCATTACTTGAAAGCAGCATCTTCTGCCTCCAGAACTTGCTGAAAGACATGCCGATGAGAGCAGCTGCTGTCAGCTATCTAGAGGAGCTGCTGCCCCAAGAGAGCAGGAACAGCCTCTGGGAGCTGTGGGTGGCCGGTGCCCAATGGGAGTCACCAGCAGGAGCAGCAGATAGAGTGCCAGGTGAGGCAGTCCTTCCCAGTGGTACTTAGTCCCCATAGAATTCTTGAAAAGGGGCAACATGGTCCATCTTCCAAGAAGAATCCTTCTCTATTAGTTGACCTGGTTGGAGACCCAGCAGCTCAGGGTGGAGGCTTCAGCTGGCTTGAATTGTCACCTGGTCTTCAAGACACTTGTTGGAGGAGTGGCCCAGGGAAAAAGAACTGCCTTCCTAAATGATTTTGATGAAAATAATATCAGTAACCCAATAGGTTTTCAAAGCATAATTTGTTGGCTGGGAGCGGTGGTTCAAGCCTGTAATCCCAGCACTTTGGGAGGTCAAAGCGGGCTTGAGTGTCGCTTGAGGTGAGTAGTGTGAGACCAGTCTGGCCAACATGGTGAAACCCCATCACTACTAAAAATACAAAAATTAGCCAGGCATGGTGGTGGACTCCTGTAATCACAGCTACTTGGGAGGCTGAGGCAGGAGAATCGCTTGAACCGGGGAGGCAGAGGCTGTAGTGAGCCAAGATTGCACCACTGCACTCCAGCCTGGGCGACACAGTGAGACTCTCTAAAAACAACAAGAACAAAAAACTAAAAAAAAGAAAAAACCCTTAATTTGTTAATATTTGTATTTCCACTGCTCCATCACTCTTTACTGATTAACTCCCAAGTGGAAGTGAACGTTTCCATCACCTGTCGTCACACTGTCTGCAGCACTTCCGTGTCAGCCATGCATCCACTCCTTCATCAGACATTGGTAGATGGGTCAGGCTATCAAATGTCAGTTTTCCTTGGCTGCATTGTGCTTACTTATGTACATGCCTTAGCCCTCTACTAGACCGAAGGCTTTTTTGTTAAGTCATGGTAGGTTAGGTTTATGCTGTAGCCACAAAACCCCAGAGGCTTAACACAACAAAAATTTTCTTTCTCACTCATTCACAAATCCTACAGGATTTGGTTGGTGGATATTGAGGGGCTGCTTCATATCATTCCTCAGGGACTCAGGATGGCTGGGGTTCTACCATCTTATAGCTGAGCTAACTAGAATGTGTGGCCTTGATCACTGAGACAGGGAAGAGAGCACTGAAGGGTCTCACCCCAGCAATTACATTACAATTACAATTACAGTCCTGAAGGGTCTCATGGCAGCCTGGAGACGGCATCACGTCTACTCACAGCCCATCGGCCAGAGCTAATCACATGGTCCCCACTTAACTGCAAGGGAGGCAGAAAGGGTACTCTTCCTCTGTGCCCAAAAGAAAAGAACGGGATGAGGGTGAGCACTAGAAGTCTCTCTACAAGCTTTTTATTATGTTCTTGATTCTCTCATTCACTTGCAGCAAAGTTGTCTCAGGAAGTCTCACATTCTTCATTTGTGAAAAGGGAAGAATATAAGTGATGAAAAGTGAGCTATGTATTCCCAATTGCTCAGACTGGAATAGACTAATAAATAATTTAGGCATCCTCTGCGTGAAGGTCTTGGTCTTTTCTGTTTCCTAGTAATAGGGAGGTAAAATCGTAGGTGCGTGATTAGGGGCAGAAGCAGTCTGATAAGGAGGGCCCAGATCCTCCTTCCTGGGCAAGGCTTAGCCTCATGTCCTGCGGTGGAACAAGTCTGACAACTGCATACCACCCTCACCCCACAGCCCCAGGGCACCTGGCTTCTCCTGCTCTGTGGGCCTAGGTGGAGGCCCATTGACCAGGTCTCAATTATGTGACATCCGGCATACTTAAAAATGTACTGTCTACCTCCATTCATGCATTTGCCCTTGAAAGGGTGGGATTTGGGATTGGGGTAATCTGGGTGATCTAATATTGCAAGTTATTATGTCCTAACTTGGAGTGAGAGTACAAGAAGTGGTGATCAGAGTTCAGAAGGCAGTGGGTATTTGAGTGTGCACATTCATGGGGAATAAATGACTGGAGTCTGGAATAAAAGAATTAAAACATGGAAAATTCGAATTTACAACTGTGCTGGTTACCCTTCTTGTAACTGTGTTTTTAAATATTGTTTGATTGTTTTTCATCATTTGGATTTTGCATAAAGAAATGTTTGATGTCACATTTGCCTTGTCTGTGTTTTCTGTGACAGGCCCCGGCACTAGTGTGGCAGTCCTCAACTGCAGGCTTCTGAGGACAGAGCTGTATGCTGCCTCCTTCACTCTCTCTCCGCAGCTCCTTCTGCAATGCAAAATAAAGTGTTTAATAAATGATGAGGTTGGCGAAGTGGTCTACAGGGATAGCCCTCATATTTAATTCACTACACCCTCATTCTTTCCTATTCTTTAGAAGTACCGTTGGGACCTTCCAATCTTATAAATATTCTACTGTTCTCCTCCTTCTCCATTTCTCTGTCTCTCTCCAGAAAAATTCTCTCTGTGCAAATCCCATTTTGTTCCAAGGATGATAATCTGCAGGGAAACTTATGGAATATGATAGGTTTGCCCAAGTTCCTGGGTGACAGACTCCCAGGAACCCCCTTCACTTATGCAGAGCTTCCTGTAGAGATGGCGTCGATGTCCCCGGCGATCTGTAGTAAACTGAGTGTGAAGTGGAGAGACTTTGAAGTTTCTCCTGCCTGACTTGAATCCCACCCCTGCCATTGACTGGTTGTGCAAGCTTGTGTCTCACATTAGATCTTGTTCACTTCTGATCTGTAGTGGATCATGGTGTCTGTTACTCCATCTGCCTGCCACAGTTTCCCATCCCTCTTCCCCTGGTTTTGATTCGTTGAGGGGACCTCCTCAGCCATCCCACGTGGTCATACTGTGGCTGTCAGTCATAGAATTGTGACTGGGTTTTGGGGTGCAGGGGAGGCACAGGTCCCCTGAGAGAATGTTTTTCAGGTCCTTGATCTCTCGCTCACCCAAGAATGGGAAAGGGGACCACGCCAGACGCGGTGCACTGGTAAAGTAAATGCCGTACCCAAAAGTTTTACAGAAAGTGATTTATTTAGGTAGAGAGAATGAGAGAAACAGCTGGATTTCACACTGAGTGAGAAGGGTTCCCGGAGGGGGAAAACCAAGGAAGAAAAGCTTGTCTCATACGAGTGAGAGAATCCAGAAAGATGGAATCAAGGAGAGGAAAGACAGCTTCCACACTGGGTAGAAGGGGACCTCAGAGGGGGAAATCCAAGAGAGAGAAAGACAGCTTCCACGAGAGAGTTTGTGGAAGATGATCCAAACATGGAGTCTGAAGGGGTGTGGAAGAAGGGGACTTTTAACCTGGAAGGAATTCCTGCCTTCTCCAAATTCCCTGGCCAATGAAAGAGTTCCTTTAAACTTCTGCTGGAGTGATTGATTTTTGGTTCTCTCCCACGTGCGCAAAAATTAAAACAAAGACCCGGATGGATAGGGGAGGGGGCGGGGGCTGAGGGGGCAAGCAGGGCATATCGCTGAGAAGTTCTTGCCCTTAAAACTACCCCCACCCTGGGCAGCAAATCACACTGCCATGTGTGTACCTATGCAACAGTCTTGCCTGTTCTTCATATGTACCCCAAAACCTAAAATGCAATAAAAAATTTTTAAAAACTACCCCCCTTTGTGGACCCAGAAAGAGAACACATGGCCTCAGAATCTGTTCTGAGGGAACAGATTCTGATCCATCTTCACACAGGGTTCTTCCTCACTCACTGGAGTCGGCAGGTGGCCCAGAGTGCTCCATTGCACCGGCCCCACTCACTGTGCGAGGGAGGAGCCTCGTTCTCAAGCAACCCATTTAGCATTTCCCCTGGGATGAGTGAGCATTTCCCCTGGGACCAGTGAGCATTTCCCCTGGGACTAGTGCATGGAGAGAAACAGTCCCTTTTGCACATGGACTGCTCAGAAAGAATGTGAGTCTGGGACTTCAGGCATCTGTTTTGTGTGACATGTGACAATATCCTTTGTTAATGAAGAAAAACACAAAACCAGCATGAGAGCTAGGGCAGGGGACAGAGGCTTGGCCACATGGTCCACCCCTGCATGCAGTGGGCCTGGAGTCAACGTCACCCTTGACTTCCCAAGGACAGGAGCCAGCACGTCCTCTTTTTGTTTCAGTAATTGTGGGTTGGATTTCTGTCACATGCACTTAAAAGAGTTTGAATACAAGTACCAATATTAAAAATTTAAAAATCTCTAGTTTTTAAAACATATTAAATTTTATAAGCAATATATAAATTCATAATTACAGACATTCAGACACCGTAGTGTTTCCTTAGAAGACCGATACTCAGAGGAGGGCCCCATGCTTCCCCGCCTCTGCCCAACTGGACTCTCCTTTGCAAAAAAAATGTCACAACTGAGAACTGTTTGGGGTATATACTTCCAGTTTCTTTCTTTCTTTCTTTCTTTTTTTTTTTTTTTTTTTTTTTTTTTTTTTTTTCTTTTGTTTTTTTACATGCATATATAGTTTTATTTTTTAGCATATAGACTAGCTGATTACATGTATTTTTCTATAACATTTTTCAAGATTTTTTTGAGATCTTTGATGTTAATACATATAATTCTACTCCATTCTTTTTTGTTTTTCTTTTGTTGAGACAGGCTCACTCTGTTGCTCAGGCTGGAGTGCAGTGGTGTGATCTCTGCTCACTACAACCTTCACCTCCTGGCTTCAAGCTATGCTTCTGCCTCAGTCTCCCAAGTAGCTGGGATTACAGGCACCTGCCACCATGCCCAGCTAATTTGTGAATTTTTAAAAGTAGAGACAGGGTTTCATCATGTTGGCCAGGTTGGTCTTGAACTCCTGACTTCAAGTGATCCACCCATCTCGGCCTCCCAAAGTGTTGGGATTACAGGCATGAGCCACTGCACCCAGCCTAATTCTACTTTATTCTTATTAAAGACTTCATAGTTGATACCATAGTTAATCTGCTTAAATAATACCCTGTTGATGGACATTGAGTTATTATTGCTCTTTTCCTGTAGAGGAAAATTTGTGTTTGTTTTCCTGCATATATTTGGAGACATATCTGTAGGTAGAGTCTTCTAATAGAATGGCTGAGTTGCAGGGCACATATGTGACACATTTTGGTAGATTCTGCCAAAGCGTGTTTTAAAAAGCCTGCTCTGATTCAGACTCCCACCTGCAGAGCAGACAATATTTGTTTCCCCACATCCTCACCAACACTGAAGGTGACCCTGTTTCAATTTTCCTGGACTTGGAAATGAGAACACATGAGACCGTTGTTCCTGTTTATTCCTCTGAACACTGGTGTGGGCGGGAGGGGGAACCTTCACAGAGGTCTTGTTCTCTTGCATTTCCCCTTCTGTTAATTGATATTCAACGATTTAACTTTCTAAACATGTGGCTGTGTGTCTTTCTTATTGACTTGATAAATTCCTAACGCATTACAGGTCTCAGTGCCATGCTATTGATGTTGTGAATATTGCTTTTGGTTTTGTTTATAAATGGGTTTTATTTTGTTTTTGTCTCATGAGTATATGTGTGTATAGTTTTAGGATATGTTTTTATGACTTTGAATCTGTTCATCTTTTTCTTTAAGGCTTCTGGGTTTTGTGCCTTTCCTGGGAAGGCCTTTCCCATCCCAGATTACAAAGAGTTCCTCCTATGTGTATTTTTTGTTAAAGTTAGAGATTTCATCTAGCGTTGTCATCTTTATCTTAGTTTCTCCATCTGTAAACAAGGATTATAATATGTGCCTCTTAAGGATTCAATGAGATAATGTATGTAAAGGTTCCTCCTCCCTCCCTCACCTCTATCTTACTCTGTGTGGGCTGTTACATTGGTTGGCTTAAATAAACATTTATTCTTACGGTTCTGGAGGCTGGGGCATTCAAGATCAAAGCACCCGCAGATTTGATGTCTGGTGAGGGCCAGCTTCCTGGTTCTTGGAGATGCATTCTTGCTGTACCCTCCTGTGGCAAGAGGGGCGAAGGAGGACGCTGGCCATGATCTCTTTTATAAAGGCACTAATCCCAGTCATGAGGGCTCTGTCCTTCAGGATTCTACAGGACTGGCTCCCTTATTTCCTGTAGGCATCTGCTCAGTTGCTACCACCTGGAGAGGCCTTCCCTGGCCCTATCTCAAGCATCCCGTCACCCCCCTTCACTCTCTGTCTCCCTTTCCTTCCCCAGTCTTCCTCTTAGCACTAAGCATTGCCTGACATGTTATGCATTGACTTATCCTCTACTGGAATGTAATTTCCATGAGAAGAGAGACTTTGTCTTGTTTCCTGCTGGGTGAATCTCCAGCCCCTAGAGCAATGCCTGCCATATAGCAGTCCCTCACCTGTTTGTTGAGTGAATATAGAAATGTTGAACCTGGACTCTTTCTTTTTTTTTGAGACAGAGTTTCGCTCTTGTTACCTAGGCTGGAGTGCAATGGCTCGATCTCAGCTCACCTCAACCTCCGCCACCTGGGTTCAAGCAATTCTGCCTCAGCCTCCCGAGTAGCTGGGACTACAGGCGTGTGCCACCATGCCCAGCTAATTTTTGTATTTTTAGTAGAGACGGGGTTTCACCATGTTGACCAGGATGGTCTCGATCTCTTGACTTCGTGATCCACCAGCCTCGGCCTCCCAAAGTGCTGGGATTATAGGCGTGAGCCACCGTGCCCGGCCGAACCTGGACTCTTTCTAATGAGGGCCCAGCCTGCTGTTAGAACCTTGGCTACCTTCCCTCTGGTGGGTCTCGGAGTGAGCAGTGTGAACATTTGCGCTCGTGAATGCCATTTCCCATGGGCCTTGGTAGTTTCTGCCACAGAGGGACGGGACTGATGAGTGCGTGTGTGTCTGCCCATGCTTGTGTCTGTCCAGGCATCATCCTCCCAGCAGTAAATCATCGCTGCACCGACCAGGCCTTTTCACATGACCAAAGGGCAAATCAGCACGCTTTTCTGCAGCCTCCCTAATTGGTGTCATCTTCAGAAACAACCTGTGGCTTCCAACTCCGGTTTTGCTTGTGAAAGTGTCTCTCTGTTTCTCATGGAACATCTTAATGTAGCAGGGTACTTGGATCTCTCTGCATCTTCTCATTTCACCAAGCTATAAAACGAAGGCCTAAAAATAGGTGTGATAAGCAGATTAAGGCCATTTATTGCAGAGCCTTCCTCCTCACTTACCTACAGCCCTGAGCATGTGAGAGCAGAGCAGGCAGTCTCTGGGGAGACGCAGCCAAGACTTCGGGTGTTAGAACGAGGCATACTGGGGTGTCGGGGTACAGAGGTTTATCTCCTCTCCCAGCTGGGGAGGGAAGGGCTCCCTCCTTAGGCACCTGCCTCTGTCTCCTTATCTCTGCCCCCTGCCTTTTCTCTGCCTTTGATTAATTTTTTGGGGGGCATAGTGTAGTTTAGAGCAATTAAGTTAATTGTCTTAGAAATCATTATTCTTTGATGTAGCGTTTCCTCTACGGAGACTTCCTGGTTGTTAGTTGCTGTCAGTGCTTAATTATGGTTGTCAGGCAAAATGATTTGAAATGATTAATGGGAAGATGTATTTCAAGAACAACAACAGGCATTTTAAAATTAATTTTTAAATAGACTTTATTTTTTAGAGAAGTTTTAAATTCACAACAAAATTGAGAGGAAGGTACAGAGATTTCCAGCCCCTCCCTCACGTAGGCACCGCCTCTCCCTTACCAGCATCCCCCAGCAGAGTGGGGCAGTTGTTGCAGCTGATGGACCTGCATTGATGCATCGTGATCACTCAGAGTCCGTGGTTTACACTGGGGAGCATCCTTGGTGTTGTGTATTCTACAGGTTTGAACAAATGTGTAATGACATGTATCTTCCATTATAATACCCTACAGAGTAGTTTCACTGCCGTAAGAGAAAATTAAAATTTAATTACACAAATAATAGATAAATGCATGCTCCTTTAAAATATTAAAACATTACACATAAAGCTAAAGTCTCTTTTTTCCACTGCTGTCAATCTCAGATCTTGCCCCAGAATTAATCACTGTTATCAGCTTATTTGTACACTTCTATTTGTGCCCCAGGTAACTTTGGAAGGTAGAGTGATAATAGTAATTACACCTCTGATACTATTGACAAAGGAGCTCTAAGGCCGAGACATGTACTGGGGACTTCATAAAATTCTCCCAGCAGGCCAAGCGTGGTGGTTTACACCTGTAATCCCAGCACTTCGGGAGGCAGATCACTTGAGGTCAGGAGTTTGAGATGAGCCTGGCCAACAAGGCAAAAACCCCATCTCTACTAAAAATGTAGGTTAGCCAGGCATTGTGGTATGCACCTATAATCCCAGCTACTCGGGAGGGTGAGGCAGGAGAATTACTTGAACCAGGGAGGCAGAGGTTGCAGTGAGCTGAGATCACCCCACTGCACTCCAGCCTGGGTGTCAGAGTGAGACTCCATCTCAAAAAAAAAAAAAAAAAAAAAAATTCTCCCAGCAACCCTATAAGGTAGGAGGTGGGTACCATTTTGTTAATAACAGCTTTGTTGAGACATAAGTTACGTATCATAAAATTCACCTTTAAAAATATACAAGTAAATGGTTATATACTCACAGAGCTGTAATTCATCACCACTAATTCCAGAATATTTTTATACCCACAGAAGAAACTGCATGCCCATTAGCGCTTGTTCCCCATCTCTTCCCTTTCCCCTTCCCTCAACCTCTGGCAACCGCTAATCGACTTCCTGTCTCTGTGGATTTGCCTGATCTGGGCGTTTTATATAAACAGGATAATGTAAGGGTGGAATTGCTGGATCAGATGGTAACTTTAGGTGTAACATTTTGAGGAGCATCCAAACTGTTTTCCAAAGTGGCTACACCATTTTACACCAATACCGCTAGCAATGAAGGAGGATTCCAATTTTTCTATATTCTTGCAACCCTTATTATCGTCTTTTTGATTTTAGCCATTCTAGTGGATATGAAGGGGAAACGCATTGTGGTTTTGATTTGCATTTCCTTAATGACTAACAATGTTGAACATCTTCTCATGTGCTTAATGGTCATTTGTGTATCTTCTTTGGAGACACATCTATTCAAATCCTTTGCCTATTTTCAATTGGGTTATGTGTCTTTATTGTTGAGTACTTTTTACCCTGTTGTACAGATGAACATGGTCCTTTTCCTGTGGCAGTGGACAGGGAAGGCAGAATTATTGTGATTCTCAGTTTATATCAAATTTCTTTTTTTTTTGAAACGGAGTTTCGCTCTTATTACCCAGGCTGGAGTGCAATGGCGCGATCTTGGCTCACTGCAACCTCCGCCTCCTGGGTTCAGGCAATTCTCCTGCCTCAGCCTCCTGAGTAGCTGGGATTACAGGCACGCGCCACCATGCCCAGCTAATTTTTTGTAGTTTTAGTAGAGACGGGGTTTCACCATGTTGATCAGGATGGTCTTGATCTCTTGACCTCGTGATCCACCCGTCTTGGCCTCCCAAAGTCCTGGGATTACAGGCATGAGCCACCGCGCCCGGCCTATATCAAATTTCTTAAGTGTTGAGTCTGAGTTTTATTTCAATTATAGGCTTATCTTCCATGTCAAAATAATAACAACATTCATTTGTTAGCACATGACAGACACTCTATTCTAAACAATCTACTATTCTAAACCACTCCACAGAAACTGAGGCTCAGAAAGATTCCAGGACTAGCCCAAAGTTACGGGGAAAGAGACCACACGAGGGCCCCAGTTGGGTCTATTGACTCCAGGGCTTGTGTTCTGAAGTCAATCCTTAGCCATCAAAAGAGACAAACAAATCCCATCTGCCAGTGTGTGTGCAGAACCCGTTTGTTTCTGTGGCAGTGATAAAACAAAATAAAACTGATGCTGTGATGTGGGGCCTTCCAGCTAGTGATGCTTCAGAATACACCACACCAGCTACTGATGCTTCAGAATAC
>NW_016107574.1:701504-720918 GCF_001604975.1 Cebus imitator | reverse complement strand
CCACACCAGCTAGTGATGCTTCAGAATACACCACACCAGCTACTGATGCTTCAGAATACACCACACTGGACTGCCTGTAAAACGTCTGCTCCAACAGGTGACAGGCTGCTTGGGTTGAAATTGCACCAAGCTGGGAGCTGCAGAACTTAAGTAATCTTTCAGCAAAATTGTGACTTCTTTGTTGAGAGGGGAAGTCTGAAGATGTTTCCTGGGGCCTCACCTCCTACCTGCTATTTCCTGAGAGTGCTTGGTCAAGATTTTCTCAGTTCTGTTTCTGGAGGCAGGGCAGGAACCATTGACTCGAATCACATTAGCACTGTGAGTGGGGAGAAGAGGTCAGTTATTCAGACTTTCTTGCATTAAATTCCTGGAGTGCTTCATCAAGATTTTCTCAGTTCTGTTTCTGGAGGCAGAGCAGGAACTACTGACTTGAAGCACTGTGAGTGGGGAGAAGAGATCAGTTATTAAAACTCTCTTCCATTGAATTCCTGGCTTCTCCCCACAAAGAGTCACCTTGACATGCCCAGTAATATCCCTGCAGCCATGGGTGTGCTGGGTCATATCTTTGCCCCAGCGGAGGTCTGGCACAAGACTCAGGGAGGGAACATTCTTCCGCTGAAGCCAAAGCGGATGTTTTTGCTGCATGTGAATCATCTGGGAGTGAGAATAGCAGGCAAGGAAGGCAGGATCACCATTATCACAGAAAATGCTTTATCCAGCACCTACTGTAAGTGCGCTAGGTTTCCTAAGGCAGTGCCTGGAAACCTTGATCCTGGTCTGCCCACATCCCCCCCAGGAACTTGACGGCTTGGGCTCTGACTGCATGCCTAGCATGCACTGGGTCTTCAAAAAGGAGGCCCAGTCTTCAAGAAGTTTAAAGTCTTGGGTAGAGAAATGTGTGGATCGCCAAGTTACTGCAAGGTGGACCGTGATAGACACTGTCATTGAGCTCTGCTAATCAAGTGACACTGCCTCATGAACTTGGGTGATCATATCTCTTTCCCATCTGCACAGCAGGTTAATCATTCTCGCCCTATATAATTCACAAGAATGACTTGGGAGAAGATGAGATCAAGAATGTGCCAGAGCTGAATGTACTAGTAGTGCTAACATTTTGGAATCAGAGATCTCTTTCATGGACTGATGAAAGCTTTGGACTTCCACCTCAGAAAAATTACTCTGGAGCGTGCACTTATATGACTTTCCAAACAATTTCAATTTCACGGTTTTTATGAACATCCTGAAACCCATCCACGGACCCCTGTGGCGACCTGTAGGTCAGTAACACCTGTTTCATTGCTTCTTCCCTGAAGGGTGTTTTTAAAGTCCCTGATACATTCACATTGCCATTATTAAGAATCCTATGTTTCTCAGTTACTTCTGTGTTAAAAACCTTTCTCCTAAACAATTATTGGCTAAATATCCCTTATAACTAGGTATTAGATTTATGAACTTTAAGGACAAAGCAAAAGCAAGATAATCTGATTGACCAGATTTTTCTTCTGTTTTGTGTACATGTATAACATAAAATGAAAACCATCGCAGAGGTGCAGGCTTTAAAAAAAATATAGAAACAGAACACATCAATTTGGATTTTAGGCATGACGTCTTGCTTGGTTGTGTATTTCAGGGGCTTCAGAGCCCACAGAGCTGCTGCAGGGAGGCGGTGTTAAATCTACTGCTCTTGTAAAATGAATTGTATGGCGCATAGCTGGGGTGGCGTGTGTGTAGGAAGCTGAGAGCATTGGTCACGCCAGGTTCCCTGAGACAGAAGGCAGGATTGACAGCCACAGCTTGGTCTTGGTGTTGGGGGTGGAATCTGCTGTGTGTGCAGCCTCTTTCCTGCTCCCCTCACCCCATCCTGGCAGGCAGTGGTGCTGGGCAGATGGACTCCCTCCCCATCTGGGGGGCAGATGTGCTGCTGGCTGCCCCACCTGCCCTCTCCTGCCTGGACTCACCCTCTCTCTGGGCAACCGCCTCCCTGCTCCCCTGATGCAGCCCCTCTGCCAGCCTCTCTCTCTCAGTGGAATGTTCTGTCCCAGGAGGCTTTGCATCACTGCTGACCAGCCTCCTGCTCCTGATGACTGGTTTGGCTGTGACCGTGAAAGGGCTGAGGTTTGGGTTTCAGGGCTGCTGTGGGTGTCTCTGTCGTAGGTGGCCTGTCTCAGGGTTGGAGATCTCTACAGCATCATATTTTTCTCCTACTGGAGCACTTTCTAAGGTCTCCCCTATCCTCTCATGGCATGGGTTACTGTTCCAAGCATCAGTGATGAGCGAGGCTGTCTGTTCACTTGCCTGTCACTCTCAGGGTAGCAGATGGAAGCAGGATTACTATGCACCCAGTGAGAGTTTCACTGGTGCATAGCTTGGTGATTAGCCTCAGTTCCTCCACCCACTAGATATGGGATCATGAACAAGTGATGGCCCTCTAAGCTACTCAGTGTCCTTGTTTGTGAAGTGGGACTAACATCCCTTTCTTTGGTTTTTGAGGATTAAATGATATTGCAGAAAAACTACAGAGTTTGGGGTCCTCAAAACCACTTTCACTTCTGATACCAGTTGCAGGTTCAAGGGTCCCCAACACCATACTCAGGTGCAATAATTTGTTAGAAAGTCATACAACACTTACTGAAAGTGATTATAATCCAAGTTATGGTTTATTGCAGTAAAAATTTTTTTTTTTTTTTTCCAAACAGGGACCATTTAATATAGAGAATTACTGGCTTTAACAGTGAACTGGAATAATGAGGGCTTCACTGATAAAATGCTTCTGAATTGACTGGAAATCCATCTGGGGTGCTGGGGAAAGTTATTCCCAGAGAGGTGCCTCAGTGGAGGCAAATTAAAATAAGCAAAGGGCAGAGGTGCATGGGGCAGTGTCCAGGAGAGTTGCATGCATGGAGCTTCCAGTTGTCCTCTCCCAGTGGATGGTGCAAGGCACTAACTTATGACAACAATGCATGACAGCACACGTGGAGCACTAACAACCAGAAAGCTCATCTGAGCCTGTTTTTTGTTTTTTTTTTTTTGAGATGGAGTTTCCCTCTTGTTGCCTGGGGTAGAGTGCAATGGGTTGACCTTGGCCACTGCAACCTCCGCCTCGTGGGTTCAAGCGATTCTTCTGCCTCAGTCTCTGGAGTAGCTGAGATCACAGGTGCCCAACACCCTGCCTAGCTAATTTTTTGTATTTTTAATAGAGATGGGGTTTCGCCATATTGGCCAGGCTGGTCTCAAACTCCTGACCTTAAGGAATCTGCCCGCCTTGGCCTCCCAAAATGTTGGGATTACAGGCGTGAGCCACTGTGCCCAGCATTTAAAAAATATATATTAAGAAATACCCCCTTTTATCTTTAGTTAACACATAATGTATGTGTTTCCGGAATACAGAGTGGTATTTCAATATGTGTGCATAATTCATTTTTTCATTTTTTCATTTTTTGGGTTTCTGATTCACACGTTTTATTCTGGTGTTCGGCGTGAGGTGTGGGCTGCAATTATATCTTTTTTCCAAATGACTCTCCGGTTGTCACAATACTGTTTATTAAAAGGTCCACCCTGTTCTCACAGATGTGAGATGTCAATTACCTTTTAAATTTTCATATGTAGTTGGGTTTACCTTTAAACTTTCTATTCTGTTTTAGTTGTCTAGTTGTTTACCCATATGCAATGTTTTGATATAGAGAAGACCAAATCACTTCCCTCTTGGCTCTTATTTATAAGGGGCTTGTCAGTTAATTTTCCATATTTTTCTTATTTTTAAATTTTACTTAAAGTTCTGTCATACATGTGCTGAACGTGCAGGTTTGTTACATAGGTACACATGTACCATGGTGGTTTGCTGCACCCATCAACCCGTCATCTAGGTTTTAAGCCCCACATCCATTAGGTATTTGTCCTAATGCTCTCCTTCCCCTTGTTCCCACTTCCCCACAGGCCCCGGTGTGTGATGTTCCCCTCCCTGTGTCCATGCGTTCTCATTTTTCAACTCCCATTTATGAGTGAGAACATGCAGTGTTTGGTTTTCTGTTCCTGTGTTAGTTTGCTGAGGATGATAGTTTCCAGCTTCATCCACGTCCCTGCAAAGGACATGAACTCAATCTTTTTTATGGCTGCATAGTATTTCATGGTGTATATGTGCCATATTTTCTTTTCTAAAAAAATATATATAATTGCATTTTAGGTTTTGGGGTACATGTGAAGAACATGCAAGATCGTTGCATAGGTACATACATGGCAATGTTGTTTGCTGCCTTCCTCCCCATCACCTATTTCTGGCATTTCTCCCCATGTTATCCCTCCCCAACTCCCCATCCCCCGCTGTCCCTCCCCTAGTTCCCCCCCACAGACCCCAGTGTGTGATGCTCCCCTCCCTGTGTCCGTGTGTTCTCATTGTTCAACACCCGCCTGAGTGAGAACATGCGGTGTTTGATCTTCTGTTCTGTGTCAGTTTACTGAGAATGAGAGTTTCCAGGTTCATCCATGCCCTACAAAGGACACGAACTCATCGTTTTTTATGGCTGCACAGTATTCCATGGTGTATATGTGCCACATTTTCCTTGTCCAGTCTATCATTGATGGGCATTTGGGTTGGTTCCAGGTCTTTGCTATTGTAAACAGTGCTGCAGTGAACAGTCATGTACATGTGTCCTTAGAGTAGAACGATTTATAATCTTTTGAGTATATACCCAGTAATGGGATTGCTGGGTCAAATGGAATTTCTATTTCTAGGTCCTTGAGGAATCGCCACACTGTCTTCCACAATGGTTGAACTAATTTACACTCCCACCAACAGTGTAAAAGTGTTCCTATTTCTCCACATCCTCTCCAGCATCTGTTGTCTCCAGATTTTTTAATGATCACCATTCTAACTGGCATGAGATGGTATCTCAATGTAGTTTTGATTTGCATTTCTCTGATGACCAGTGATGATGAGCATTTTTTCATATGTTTGTTGGCCTCATATATGTCTTCTTTTGTAAAGGGTCTGTTCATATCCTTCGCCCACTTTTGAATGGGCTTGTTTTTTTTTCTTCTTGTAAATCTGTTTTAGTTCTTTGTAGATTCTGGATATCAGCCCTTTGTCAGATGGGCAGACTGCAAAAATTTTTTCCCATTCTGTTAGTTGCCAATTCACTCTAATGACTGTTTCTTTTGCTGTGCAGAAGCTCTGGAGTTTGATTAGGCCCCATTTGTCTATTTTGGCTTTTGTTGCCAATGCTTTTGATGTTTTAGTCATGAAGTCCTTGCCTATGCCTATGTCCTCAATGGTTTTGCCTAGATTTTTTTCTCGGGTTTTTATGGTGTTAGGTCTTATGTTTAAGTCTTTAATCCATCTGGAGTTAATTTTGGTGTAAGGTGTCAGGAAGGGGTCCAGTTTCTGCTTTCTGCATGGCTGGCCAGTTTTCCCAACACCTTTTATTAAACAGAGAATCCTTTCCCCATTGCTTGTTTTTGTCAGGTTTGTCAAAGATCAGATGGTTGTAGATGTGTGGCGTTGCCTCCGAGGCCTCTGTTCTGTTCCACTGGTCTATATCTCTGTTTTGGTACCAGTACCATGCTGCTTTGATTACTGTAGCCTTGTAGTATAATTTGAAGTCAGGTAGTGTGATGCCTCCAGCTTTGTTCTTTTTGCTTAGAATTGACTTGGCTATGCAGGCTCTCTTTTGGTTCCATATGAAGTATAATGTGGTTTTTTCCAGTTCTGTGAAGTAGGTCATAGGTAGCTTGATGGGGATAGCGTTGAATCTGTAAATTACCTTGGGCAGTATGGCCATTTTCACGATATTGATTCTTCCTAAACATGAGCATGAAATGTTTTTCCAACTGTTTGTGTCCTCTCTCATTTCCTTGAGCAGTGGCTTATAGTTCTCCTTGAAGAGGTCCTTTACATTCTTTGTTAGTTGTATTCCTAGGTATTTTATTCTCTTTTTAGCAATTGTGAATGGCAGTTGATTCTTGATTTGGCTCCCTTTAAGTCTGTTATTGGTTTATAGGAATGCTTGTGATTTTTGCACGTTGATTTTGTATCCTGAGACTTTACTGAAGTTGCTTATCAGTTTCAGGAGATTTTGGGCTGAGACGATGGGGTCTTCTAAATATACAATCATGTCTTCTGCAAATAGAGACAGTTTGACTTTCTCCTTTCCTAACTGAATACATTTTATTTCTTTTTCTTGCCTGATTGCTCTGGCTAGAACTTCCAGTACTATATTGAATAGGAATGATGAGAGAGGGCATCCTTGTCTAGTGCCAGATTTCAAAGGGAATGCTTCCAGTTTTTGCCCATTCAGTATGATATTGGCTGTGAGTTTGTCATAAATAGCTTTTATTTTGAGATGTGTTCTGTCAATACCTAGTTTATTGAGAGTTTTTAGCATAAAGGGCTGTTGAATTTTGTCAAAGGCCTTCTCTGCATCTGTTGAGATAATCATGTGGTTTTTGTGTTTGGTTCTGTTTATGTGGTGAATTATGTTTATAGACTTGTGTATTTTGAACCAGCCTTGCATCCCTGGGATGAAGCCTATTTGACTGTGGTGGATAAGCTTTTTGATGTGCTCCTGCAATCAGTTTGTCAGTATTTTATTGAAGATTTTTGCATTTATGTTCATCATGGATATTGGCCTGAAGTTTTCTTTTCTTGTTGAGTCTCTGCCAAGTTTTGTTATCAGGATGATCTTGGTCTCATAAAATGATTTGGGAAGGATTCCCTCTTTTTGGTTTGTTTGGAATAGTTTCAGAAGGAGTGGTACCAACTCCTCGTTGTATGTCTAGTAGAATTCAGCTGTGAATCCATCTGGACCTGGGCTTTTTTTGTTTGGTAGGCTATTAATTGCTGCCTCAATTTCAGCCCTTGTTATTGGTCTATTCAGGGTTTCAACTTCTTCCTGGTTTAGGCTCGGGAGGATGCAAGTGTCCAGGAATTTATCCATTTCTTCCAGATTTACTAGTTTATGTGCATAGAGTTGTTTGTAATAATCTCTGATGGTGGTTTATATTTCTGTGGAATCTGTGGTGATATCCCCTTTATCGTTTTCTATTGCATCGATTTGATTATTCTCTCTTTTCTTTTTTATTATTCTGGCTAGTGGTCTGTCTGTTTTGTTGATCTTTTCAAAAAAAACCAGCTCCTGGATTTATTGATTTTTTGAAGGGTTTTTTTTGTGTCTCTGTCTCCTTCAGTTCTGCTCTGATCTTAGTTATTTCTTGTCTTCTGCTAGGTTTTGAGTTTTTTTGATCTTGCTTCTCTATCTCTTTCAATTTTGAAGATAGGGTGTCGATTTTAGATCTTTCCTTGCTTCTCATATGGGCATTTATTGCTATATATTTTCCTCTAGACACTGCTTTAAATGTTTCCCAGAGATTCTGGTATGTTGTGTCTTCATTCTCATTGGTTTCAAAGCACATCTTTATATCTGCCTTCATTTCATTGTTTATCTAGTCAACATTCAAGAGCCAGTTGTTCAGTTTCCATGAAGCTGTGCGGTTCTGAGTTAGTTTCTGAATTCTGAGTTCTAACTTGATTGCACTGTGGACTTAGAGACTGTTATGATTTCCATTCTTTTGCTTTTGCTGAGGAGTGATTTACTTCTGATTATGTGGTCAGTTTTAGAGTAGGTGTAATGTGGTGCTGAGAAGAATGTATATTCTGTGGATTCAGGGTGGAGAGTTCTGTAAATGTCTATTAGGTTTCCTTGGTCCAGGTCTGAGTTCAAGTCCTGGAGATCCTTGTTAATTTTCTATCTTGTCGTTCTGTCTAATATTGACAGTGGAGTGTTAAAGTCTCCCACTATTATTGTGTGGGAGTCTAGTCTCTTTGTAAGTCATTAAGAACTTGCTTTATGTATCTGGGTGCTCCTGTATTGGGTGTGTATATATTTAGGATCGATAGCTCCTCTTGTTGCATTGATCCTCTTACCATTATGTAATATCCTTCTTTGTCTCTTTTGATCCTTGTTGGTTTATAGTCTATTTTATCAGAGACTAGGACTGCAACTCCTGCTTTTTTTTTTTGCTCTCCATTTGCTTGGTAAATCTTCCTCCATCCCTTTATTTTGAGCCTTTGTGTATCCTTGCATGTGAGATGGGTTTCCTGGATACAGCACACCGATGGGTTTTGGCTTCTTACCCAATTTGCCAGTCTGTGTCATTTGATTGGGGCATTTAGCCCATTTACATTTAGGGTTAATATTGTTATGTATGAATTTGATCCTGCCTTTTTGATGCTAGCTGGTTGTTTTGCCTGTTAGTTGATGCAGTTTCTTCATTGTGTTGATGCTCTTTACCATTTGGTATATTTTTGGAGTGGCTGGTACTGGTTGTTCCTTTCTATGTTTAGTGCTTCTTTCAGGAGCTCTTGTAAAGCAGGGCTGGTGGTGATGAAATATCTGAGTAATTGCTTGTTCATGAAGGATTTTATTTCTCCTTTGCTTATGAAACTTAGTTTGACTGGATATGAAATTAGGTTGAAAATTCTTTTCTTAAGGATTTTGAATATTGGCCCCCACTCTCTTCTGGCTTGTAGGGCTGAGAGATCTGCTGTGAGTCTGATGGGCTTCCCTTTTTGGATAACCCAGCCTTTCTCTCTGGCTGCCCTTAGCATTTTCTCCTTCATTTCAACCCTGGTGAATCTGATGATTATGTGCCTTGGGGTTGCTCTTCTTGAGGAATATCTTTTTGGTGTTCTCTGTATTTCCTGGACTTGAACATTGGCCTGCCTTGCTAGGTTGGTGAAGATTTCCTGGATAATATCCTGACGAGTATTTTCCAGCTTGGATTCATTCTCTCTGTCACATTCAGGCACATCTATCAAACGTAGATTAGGTCTTTTCACATAATCCCATATTTCTTGGAGGCTTTGTTCATTTCTTTTTACTCTTTTTTCTCTAATCTTGTCTTCTTGTTTTATTTCATTGAGTTGATCTTCGACTTCTGATATCCTTTCTTCTGCTTGGTCAATTCGGCTATTGAAACTTGTGTATGCTTCATGAAATTCTCATGTTGTGTTTTTCAGCTCCATCAATTCTTTATATTCCTCTCTAAGCTGTTTATTCTCATTAGCATTTCGTCAAACCTTTTTTCAAGGTTCTTAGTTTCTTTGCATTGGGTTAGAACATGTTCTTTTAGCTCTGAAAAGTTTCTTATTACCCACCTTCTGAAGCCTGTTTCTGTCAATTCATCAGACTCATTCTCCATCCAGCCTTTTTCCCTTGCTGGTGAGGAGTTGTGATCCCTTAGAGGAGGATAGGCATTGTGGTTCTGGGTGTTTTCATCCTTTTTGCACTGCTTTCTTCCCACCTTTATGGATTTATTTACCTGTGGTCTTTGTAGTTGGTGACTTTCAGATAGGGTCTCTGAGTGGATGTCCAGTTTGTTGATGATGAAGTTATTTCTTTCTGTTTCTTAGTTTTCCTTCTAACAGTCAGGCCCCTCTGCTGTAGGACTGCTGGAGGTCCACTCAGACCCTGCTTGCCTGGAGATCACCTGCAGCAGCTGCAGAACAGTAAGGGTTGCTGCCAGTTTCTTCTGCTATCTTTGTCCCAGAAGGATACCTGCCAGATGTCAGTCTGAGCTCTCCTTTATGAGGTGACTCTTTGGAGATGTGGGGGTCAGAGAGCTGCTTGAGGAGACAGTCTGTCCTTTATAGGAGCTCAAGTGCTGAGCTGTGAGCTCTATTGTTCCATTCAGAGCTGCTGGGCAGGTACGTTTAAGTCTGCCGCAGCAGAACTCATAACCACCTTTTTTTTCCCCAGATACTCTGTCCCGGGAAGGTAGTGCTTTATTTATAAGTTTCTGTCATGCTGCTGCCTTTTTTCACGGCTGCCCTGCCCAGTGAGGAGGCAGCCTAGTCACAGTCTGCCAGCAGAGGCATTGCTGAACTGCTGTGGGCTCCACCAGCTGCTGTGTGAGCTTCCCTGCAGTCCTGTTTATAGGGGTATAATTAGAACTGCCTCAGCAATGGTGGCCTGCCTCTGTAATGGTGGACTGTCTCTGTAATGGCAGACCACCTCGGCAGTGGCAGACTGCCTCAGTAATGGCAGAAGCCCCTCCCCCACAGAGCTGGTCTGTCCCAGGTTCAGCTGTGCTTGCTGTGAAACTCTCAATCCAGAGCGTTTCAGATTGCTGGTCTTTGTGGGGTGGGACTGGCCAAGCCTGATCATCTGACTCCCTGCCTCAGACCCCCTTTTTTTTTCAGTTGAATGGGCGACTCTGTCTCCCAGGCCTTCCAGTCACCAGTTGAAATGGCACCTGGATTTATGTGATTTCTTGTGTGGAGACCCACTGTGCTGGCTGAAACAGCCACTGGAGACTGGCTCATTTTCGCCTGGGAATCTCCTGGCCTGGCTCCCTGTTTCAGTCCCCTTTTTTTCAGTTGAATGGGCGACTCTGTCTCCCATGTGTTCCAGTCGCCAATTGAAAAGGCATCTGGATTTGTGTGAGATTTGTGTGGAGACCCACTGCGGCTGAAACAGCCATGCTGGAGACTCGTGGCACTTTTTCGCCCATGAATCTCCTGGCCTGGCTCCCTGTTTCAGCCTCCTTTTTATCAGTCGAATGGGTGACTCTGTCTCCCAGGCGTTCCAGTTGCCAGCTGAAACAGCACCTGGACCCATGCGAGTTTTTTTGTGGAGACTCGCCATGCCGGCCAAAACAGCTGCGCTGATGATCTGTGGTGCACCTCCGTCCAGGAATTTCCTTGTCTGTGGGCAATAAAAATCCATCCGGAAATGCAGCATCCACTCACCCTCCGTGCTCTTGCTGGGAGCTGCAATCCAGAGCTGTTCCTAATTGGCCATCTTGGATCTCTCCTCCATATTTGCTTTATCCAGTCCATTATTGATGGGCATTTGGGTTTGTTCTAAGTCTTTGCTATTATAAACAGTGCTGTAATAAACATGTGTGTGCATGTATCTTTATAGTCAAATGATTTATAATCCTTTAGGTATATACCCAGTAGTGAAATTGCTGGGTCAAATGCTATTTCTTGAGCCTGGTTTTTTCTGGGGCTCACTCGTATAGCTTACAGCTGTGTGGCTGGCCTAGGTCTCTGCCCTGTCTGGAGATTGAGTGGATGCTACATGACCCAGGGCCCCTACCATAAATCATATTATTAGATTATCTGGGTAGCCCAAGGTCCCCATGCTTCTCAGGCAGTACAATTTAAGGATTTAGAGGTAACCTCTCAGAGTCCAGGGAAGGGAAAAAGCCAGACTTCTTTTTGGGTAAGGCTGATTCTTTACTATACAGGTAGACTTTGGTAAATTGCCGTTAGTGCTCATTTGTATGCCTCAGGGTCAAGTTGAGGGGAAGTGACTTCAGTTTTCTCTCTCCTTTCTCTGTAATTTTGTCTGTGGTCTTGGGAGGGTGTCATTCGTCTTACCTACTTGTAGTTATTATCAGGGCGTGATTTTGCCCAATCATGCTTCTCGCTTGTATGGTGCTCTCATGTGCTTGTTTGAGCCTCACAACAACCCAAAGAGGTGGGTGGGCAGGTATCATTATCCCAATTTTACAGGTGAGGCAGGTGATGTCATAGGAGGCTTGCTGAGTCACCAGGTCTCAGGACTGACAGTACCAGTACACTAAAGGAGGTGGAAAAATACCCAGAGATAGATACTGGGTATTTTTCCACCTCCTTCTGCTGACCCCCTGAGCGATGCTGCTCTGTTTACATGCACAGCCTTGAACTAGCTGTGCCTGGGTTCAGATCTGGTCCCTGTCACACCCAGGCTGTGTGATCTTGGGCAGAATTCCTTCACGGCTCCCCTGCCCATAGGATTGTTGTCAGAATCACATGAACGGAAGCATGTAAAGTATACGCTTTTAATACTGTTTGCTGAGACAGAATGTTGGTTACTATTCCTGCAACAATGACAGCAATAATTTCTCAAGCATTTTGCTCGGTGTATAAGAAATTCAGCATGAGAAAGTATCTTGAATACAGAGAAGGTGATTTGTGGCACAAGATTTAGGAACTCGCAAATTAAAGGCTCCCAATTTTAACCTCAATAATCTTTTTTACGTAACTACCAGGTAATTATTTAAATAGTCAATAAAACAATATGTGATGTTCCCAAAGCTCTCTCCTGCGAGAGGGTGTCTCTTCCTTCAGGTCCGGGGGCCTGGGCCTCTCTTTTCTGCCCTTCCTGCCTCTTTCTCACCTAGTAAACCTTATAGTTTTTTCAAATCCCAACAACTTCCCAACTCCAGGTGAGGTGCACACCCTCTTATTTACCCCTTCCTTTGATGCACTGATCAACCCACAGTTTCACAATTATTTCACAGTTTGATTAACATCTATCTCTTCTGCTGGGCTCTGAGCCCCATGAGGGCAGAAGCTGAGATCATATCTCCCAGATTCAGCAGCTGCTGCCACGTGCAGCGCAAACCTAAATGTCAGTTGTGATCACTTAGAGTCTCCGGGGTGATTCCCGGCTGCCCCTCATTACTGTAGAGAACACTGGCCCTTGCACCCTGGCTGCAATGCAGACAGGCCTGAGGCAGACCGCACCCACCTGCACCCTAGTTGGGATGTTGGAATGCTCAAGAGGTCCCTTTCCTGACCCCCTCTGTCAGGAACATTAATGTCATTTCTTCTCTTTTTTAAGACTAGCCCCAAGCACCAGGTGCTCATCTGCCTTGTTAGCTCTGCATGCTCCCTGGGAGAAACAGATCCCTGGATAAAAGACAGCAGCTAATTGGTTGCTTAGAACACATTCGATGTGGTTTCCTTGGACTTCTGTTCTCCTTGCTATGTATTAACATAGCAATGTCAAGGCGAAGTTTCTATGGCAAAGAAACATGTAAATTGAAGGTGTCTGATTTTAACCTCATTAATCCTGGCTTAGAGCTCCCCCAACTTCCTTCCTTGAGTGTCAAGCTCCAGAATGCCCCTCACTTCACAGGTCCTCCCGTAGAAATGAACACAGCTCCAGTCCCGAGGGCTCCTCTAGCCTAGGAGAAGGAGGCAGCACTGCACAGACTTTGCAGTCACACAGGGTGGGGTTTTCCTCCTGGTTGTGCTATTGACATTATGGCCTCGAACAAGCTTTAAGTTGCTAGGAACTTCATCCGTAAAATGGGCAGAATGCCCAGCCCATGGTCAGCCCTCAGACCATGCCAGCATGTCCTCCTCTTCCAAACTCATTGTAGTGGGATTGAGTGCTCCCTTTCCAATCTCTCTGGATTCCTGAGTAAGGACAAAGAAGTCTAAGACCCCATGCCCAGCTCCTCCTTCCTTTCTGTTTCCCAATTAAATAACTACAAGAGCAAAAGTCATGTGGGAGAGGCCGGCAGGCAGGGAATCAGGAAGAAGGAGGCGGAAGGCATCCTTCCTGGTTTCCTTCTACCTCCCCACACTCCTGGAGTGCCAAGCCGCCCCGCATCCTGCTGAGAGTGTGCACACAGCACCAGTCACCTCGTACTGGCCCCATTAAAAACCGGGGGCTAGAGCTCCTTAGCCTTCTGTAACTTACATGCTTTGTTTGGAGCTCCTTCTGATAAGTATTTCCAGTGGTTCATTCAGTGGCCATGGTGAGTTTGAGGTATGAAGTTGTTTCATCTTTTCTCCGTATGAAAGGCAGTCTTTGCTTTAGGTACTCTGCATGAGGCCAGTTCTCGATATTTGGGGGCTGGTTGTTACCCACATTGGGAAATCGCCAGATTCCTCCCTCCTTTCTTACTTCTTCTCACCTCCTCCATGTCTGCCCACAAATTCAAACAGAAAACAAGGAAGCAAAGAAGCTGCTAATTTCCCTGCTTTATTCCTTTCCTTGAGAGAAGGAAAGAAGGAAGATGGCAATTCATTTGGTTTCTTGGTAAACAATAAAAGAATGGGCTCAGTGAGGAGAGGAGCTGAAATTGTGTTTGGGATTTCCACGAGTGTAGTAATGTTCTCTCCATAGGGTCTTACACCTGTACCCTGGGTCACAAATTCCCTCTGCCATGTCCCATTTCTTTCTGAAAAACTCAGGAATCCACCCTTTTTAGCTGAATTCATAAATCTGCCTTAGTTACAATTCTATCATTTTCTACGTGTGCTGCCATCTTTATCTCAATCTTTAAAACGTACTTTTTCAGGCTGGACGTGGTGGCTCTTCCTTGTAATCCCAGCACTTTGGGAGGCCAAGGTGGGCAGATCACGAGGTCAAGGGATCGAGAGCATCCTAGCCAACATGGTAAAACCCCATCTCTAATAAAAATACAAAAATTAGCTGGGTGTGGTGGCATGCAGCTGTAGCCCCAGCTACTTGGGAGGCTGAGGCAGGAGAATCACTTGAATCCAGGGGGTGGAGGTTGCAGTGAGCCAAGATTGTGCCACTGCACTCCAGCCTGGTGACAGAGCAAGACTTTGTCTCAAAATAATAATAATTTTTCAGAATAATTTCTGGAAAATTATTATTTTATATAATAATATAATAATTATATAAATTTAATTATATAATAATTAAATATATAACCAATAAAATATATAAAATTATTTTATAATTTTAATAAATTATATATATTTTATAATTTATATATTTAATTATATTTATATATTTAATTAATGTATATATTTAATTTATATATTTAAATATATATTGTATATAATTTATATAATTTTTCAGAAATAATAAAAATTTTATATTATAATTTGTGGATAACTTCTACAAATTATAATATAAATTATAATCTATATTATATTGAATATAGTTATATATAATATAATTATATTTATAGATATCATCTACAAATTATATAAAATTATAATTTATATTATATTATAATTTTATATTATAATTTGTAGAAATTATCATTTCTCCCTCTTGCCTTGTTATCTAGGCTAATTCACCTTAGAATTTTCTGAGCAGGTGCTAATGAAAATAGATATTCTTATGTTAGAATGGCTCCTAAAGGTAAAAGCTGCATTTTTCTGTTCACCTGAGAATTTAGGCTTCTGCAAGCATTTTCCTTAGTTATATATACTGAGAGTGTTCTTTTCAGCTTAATTTGCAAAATGTCCTTTTTTGTGTGCTAAGTTTACCATCGTAGTGAGATTCAAGGTATAAATATGGTCTTTTAACAGCCTTACCCTCACTCTTGGCATTAGATGCCTCTGCATCTCACATTCATGGGCCTTCTGGTCCACCGTCTCCAGGTGCACCTTCCGCACCTCCAGAGCTCCGTCTTGCCTGCTCAATCCTCTCACCTATGTTTTTCTAAAAGGACTATGTATCCCAAACAATGCCACTTTTGATCTTAACAACCATGCTTCTGACATTGACATTTTTTTCCTCCCCTGCTTTTTGCCTTTTCTCCAGAGTATTTCTTAGACACGGCATCCTTTAATATTCCCATGCTGCATTTCTCATTGGCTTATCTTTTTCATGGTTATCTCCACTTTTTCCTATTCTCCTGCCCCCTCGCCCCTGCTGTTTCTGTGGAGAGCTTGGTCCTTATTTTCTTTCTCTGACCTGCTGTCAGTCATGGTTATTTCCTGGTCCCTCCATGCTCTTTCCTATGAGAATTATGTTTTATGAAGATGAGCATCCCTTCCCCAGCTTCCCCTCAGATTCCTTTTAAGGATTTAGGGGAAATGTTTCCTTTCTCTGTCAGATAATTTCACTTGCCCACCAATGCTGACTTCTGATAAAGACAAAACCAGGTTTTCAAGGGCGTATTCACTCCACTGCTCTGTCTCCAGCAGTTAATTTCCATGCTTATGTTCTGAAATCATTCCCTAAATTTCTTTTCTTTCTCAAACCCCAGTTTTGTCAATCTGGGGTCCAGGGGCCTTCCAGGCTGAGTGTGAGTTCCTGCCACACAAATTCTGCCCTTGCTGGCTATGCATACCCCATCGTTGGATCCCAGAGCAAAAATTCTTCAGACAACCTCGCTCCTTTTCCTGCCATGAGAAGACTCAGATTGTGTCAACGGTGAGAACTTGGTCTTCTGAGTCTGGAAATTTTGAAGACCTCACTGGAAACTACTGACCATGTTGACCTCTGGAACCATCAACGTCCCTCCTGGTTCCCCCTAACAGACCCCAGGAAACCCTAGGAAACCTTCCCAGACTGCAGAACCTGGAAACAAGAATGACCAACCTCAGTGACCCATATCATCGGGGCTACTCACCAGTCTCGGAAAATCTCCCTTCGTTCTTCTATTTTCCATATGGAATCAATTCTTATAAGTACCAGGATCCCTGCTGGACATCCTACTCTGTCAAGATTCTTTGCTTCCTTCTCTTTTTGTCTCTATCTCAGCACCATGACCACCGTATTACAGGAGGGAAAGCTTGTAAGGCTCTGAAGGGATCCCTAAAACCAGGGACAAACGAAAGACAGGGACACACAATACCCTATCAGAAAATAGAGTTTCTTTACTACTTACTTGAAGTTGTTCTTTGGATCTCTTCCTGCCCGTCTTGCTCCAGAGCTGGTTCATGGTGTCTCAATTCAGTTCATCCCTGTCCCCACCCCTGACATTTCTTTTAGGGCAAATCAGTGACCCCTTCCCAGCCTTAGCCCCCGGCTGGGGACATGTAATGTTGAGGAGGAGGAGGAGGAGGCGAAACCACCCAGTATAGAGTCAGGTGTATGTCTGGGAGGACTGACGATGTGGCTTCCAAATACCTACCCAAGTGTGTGTCTTTTGGAGGACGCTGTCTCTGGATAAATGATCTCTGGGTATACAGAGGAGGCATGCCGTGATTTGTGGTTACTATGAATAGAATTGCTCATACAGGGCTAGCTCCTTGGGGTTCTGCACCCTGATTAAGGTCATGGTTAGTCAGGGGCACAGCCCCTTTCATAATTCCTGGGGATCTTGCCTGGCATTTTTGTTTTGCTGGAGAAATACTGGCTTCGCTCTTGCCACACGTTTCCCACACTTGTGTGCCTCGGCGCTTTCTGGCTGCCTTTGACATCCTGATGCCTGTGACTTTGCAGAATGCGCAGGAACTGCTCGCTCAGCTACTTTCACTCTCACTCTAAAGATTATCGCCTCTAAAGCAAGGTAATGGACATGTTTTATCCCCGGCAATTTGGTTTGCCTTTCTGGGGTGCTTCTCAAAAGAACAGTCTCAGAGATGCTGACAGGTGACTTCAGCTAACCAGCTTGTGTGGATGTAATGTTTAATCATGCCTGTCTTTTTCTTATCTTTTCATTATACCTGGGAATGTCTGTTAACCACATTCACTAGATGCATTTCTTCTTTTTTTGTAAAAATAAAATCAGCCCCTCCCTTCCACTGGATGAGGAGATAATTATCATCATTCACTGAAGGTTGACATTCTGCCTTGAATTATTTGTTTTTGGGCAAGAGCTTGAAAGAAGCATTCTAATTCCAAAATATCTTCTTGATTAAATCTGGTTTTTAGAATGTCATAGAGTGTGATAAGAGGGTCTCATTTGTGTCCTGGGAGAAATTGATTTGTGCTTTTCCTTGGATAGATGTGGAGCAAAAGGATGGTGAGATTGTTGGAGCAGAAAGAGGGATAGAGGAGAGACTAGAACATGGAAAATCCGGTTCACAAGTACTGCCATATCAGTAGAGAGATGGCTTCTCAAGATGGCTCTGCACACTCATACCCATTCGTAACTTTTAAGTCATTAACTTTCAGATATGGTTTTGAGTATTCTTTGAACTACAGGTGTCATTGGAAATGATTCCTTCTGCTCAATCTGAATTTGTGTCTATGTTGAATTTCATGTTGTTACCTACCTTATTAAATCCTGTGGGTGAATTCATTTTATTCTATAAGCAAAGATGCTGACATGTTTTTCTATCCTGGAACCATTATAAAAATTCCCTCTTATTCTTTTTTCGAGAGGGCCCTTAGTATACCCAAAACCCCCAACCCACTGAGCTCCGTTATTTTAATCTTAAGAGTAGATATTTTCTCATTTGTAAAATAGGGCTCCTGACTCAGTTTCGTGGGTCTCTTGCCAGAGATATTCTTTACTTATATACAGTAGCTCCCCACCCATGGCCCCTGAATATGCCATTTTACTTTCCACAGTTTTAGTGACTCTTGGTCAACTACAATTTGGAAACATTAAATGGGAAATTCCAGAAATAAACAATTCATAAATTTTAATTTGTGAGCTGTTCTGAGTGGCATGATGAAATCTTCTACTGTCCCACTCTGTTCTGCCCATGGCATCAGTCCTCCTTTTGCCAGTGTATCCACACTGTGTACACCACCCACCCTAGCATCACTTAGGAGCCATCTCAGTGAGCAGGTCCACTGTTGATTTATGGTAGCACCGTGTTCAAGTAACCATTATTTTCCTTGATGACAATCCCAAAGCACAAGAGTAGTGAAGCTGATGATTCAGATATGCCCAAGAGAAGCCATAAAGTACTTCCTTTAAGTGAAAAAGTGAATGTTCATTACAGGTATGTATAGGAAAAAAAACCAGAGCATATATATGTTTGCCAAAACACCCTGTGGGCCTGTTGAGATCCACTACCACCTGATGGAGGAATTGCCTTCTTTCCTTTTTTTTTTTTTCAGTAAGCTCTTTATTGAATGCTATGGTCTGAATGTTTGTATCCCTCCAAAATGCATGTTTTGAAACCTGATCCCCAAGATGATGGTATTAAGAGGTGGAGCCCTTGGGAGACGATTAGGTCATGAAGGCATGAGTGGGATTAGTGCTTTCATAAAAAAAGACCTGGCTAGGCATGGTGGCTCATGCCTGTAATTCCAACACTTTGGGAGGCCAAGGCGGGTGGATCACCTGAGGTCAGGAGTTCAAGACCAGCCTGGCCAACATGGTGAAACACTGTCTCTTCTAAAAATACAAAAAAATTAACTGGAAGTGGTGGCAGGCGCTTGTAATCCCGCTACTTAGGAGGCTGAGGCAGGAGAATCGCTTGTTCCTGGGAGGCAGAGGATGGAGTGAGCCAAGATCATGCCATTGCACTCCAGCCTGGGCAAGAAGAGTGAAATTCCATCTCCAAAAAAAAAACCAAAAAAACAAAAAAACCCGCAACCCAGTGGAGCTTGTTCACCTCTTCCACCATGTGAGTGGAGGCAGCAGGAAGGCACCACCTATGAGGAAGTGGGTCCTCGCCAGTCACCAAATCTGCTGATGTCTTGATTGTGGACTTGCTAGCCTCCAGAACTTTGAGCAATAAATTTCTACTGTTTGTAAGTTACCCGGTCTAGAGTTTTTTGTTATAGCCATCCAAAATGACTAAGGGGCTAAAGTATAATGTACAGAAGTAATGTGTGAACAGCTTGATAAATTTTTATTCAGTGAACATATCCCTAAAAACCTGTACCCAGATCTAGAAACAGAGCACTGCCAGTGCCCCAGGAATAAGCGGCTACCTTTTGAGTCACTCTCCAGCCTCCAATGGTCTTTAACAATGTTGACCTCTCTGAACATAGATTAGTTTGCCTTTTTTTTTTTTTTTTTTTTT
>NW_016107574.1:681823-701199 GCF_001604975.1 Cebus imitator | reverse complement strand
GTGATCCACCCACCTCGGCCTCCCACAGTGCTGGGATTACAGGCTTGAGCCACCGCGCCCGGCCTACTTTTTGTATTTTTTAGTAGAGATGGGGTTTCACCATGTTGGCCAGGATGGTCTCGATCTCTTGACCTTGTGATCCACCAGTTTCAGCCTCCCAAAGTGCTGAGATTACAGGCATGAGCCACTGCGCCCAGCCCTTTTACTCAGTTTTATGTTTGCAACATTCATCCATGTTGTAAAAAGAAATTGTACCTGGTTAGTGTTCACTGCTGTGTAGTATTTCAGGAAAGGAATATACCACTATTTATTCATTCTACTCTTGATGGATATAGGTTCTATCTAGTTTCTGGCTATTACAAAGAATGTTGCTGTGAACATTTTTTACATGTCTTTTGGAGCGCATGCGTACACATTTCTGTCAGGTATACACCTGGGGTAGAACTGCTGGGTTGTTAAATTGCCTGACTGGGGGTTATAGGACCAGGTCTTGCGTACTGCTGGATTCTTGTCATCATTCTTCATCATTCATATGCCAGGCACTGTGTACGGCATTGGGAATAGTAATGAGCAGAAGCAGACATGGTTTCAGCTTTTGTGCCAACATTAATTAAGCAAACATCAAGGTGAGGTGGTGTGATTTCCATGGAGGTAAGTGCTAAAGAGGAAACAGGCAGGATCCCAGGACAGCTTACTATTAGGTTTCTTTTTGTCTGTTTGTTTTTGAAATGGAGTCTTGCTCTGTGGCCAGGCTGGAGTGCAGTAGTGCAGTCTCAGCTCACTGCAACCTTCGCCTCCTGGGTTCAAGCGATTCTTCTGCCTCAGCCTCCCAAGTAGCTGGAATTATAGGTGTCTGCCACCACACCTAGCTAATTTTTGCATTTTTAGTAAAGATGGGGTTTCACCAGGTTGGCCAGGATGGTCTCGATCTCCTGACCTTGTGTTCCACCTGCCTTGGCCTCCCAAAGTGCTGGGATTACAGGTGTGAGCCACCGTGCTTGGCCTACTGTTAAGTTTTTTAAAGGGAAGGTAAGGGTTAAAGAAAGACAGAGAGAGAGTTGGCGGCCCTACAGCAAAACGTAGGCTTTATTTCCAGCATAAAACCTGCAGATGTGGGAGACCAGCTTAATGCCAGTGCCCACTGCTATGTACAGGCTGGGGTGATTATAGGCCTGAGCAGGAGGAATCTTGGGGGGCATGGCCTGCTGCCTGGGAAAATGTCGATAACATGTTCACATGATGAGGTGGTTTGGCCCTTGTTCTGGCAGAATGTGATGTTCCTTGCCCCTTCTCCCAGCAAAATGTGACAAATTCAGGCAGTTGGTCAGGCTGTTTCTCACGACCCAAACTCCCCATGGAATGTTTCACTTTGACCAAGGTCTGTGAAATGACAGGGAGCTTACACAGTGGTGCAGTTTGGACTAATACTTATGATGTAAGAAATGGATCTGGGCTAGGGGAGAGGGTGGCGTGGAAGGGGGGCTTTCCCAAAACAGTCACACAGCTGAGATTGGCGGGATGAGGAGAGTACGCCAGGAAATGGTGAGGGAGCAGCTTTCCAGGAAGCTGAAAGAGCACATGGGGCGTGTTCCTGGAGCTGAAGGAATGCCAAGGTGCAGAGCATGGAGGCGGGATTGGAGACTGGGGAGGTGGTGAGGCTGATTGCGGTGGGGGCTACAGCCTTTGTGCCTGTGATGGGAACGCAGACCTACAGCCGTGAGGTGCGTTGGTCTGAGAACTCTCCAGACCCCGCATTCCTGGCAGATTCATGTCACAGCAGAGCAGGGAGGGCCCATCCAACTACAAGAATTAGTAGGAAGCATTTGAAATGTTCCACAACTGCTCCCAGTCCTTGGGGGGGTTTATCTGTAACTGAGAGAGCATGGGGAGGTGTCTGGACAGTCAGGAAGTAACTCTCACAGGTGGTATTCTCTGGCTGGGTACAGGAATCAGTTGGATGTCTTTCTGTTTCTGTTGAGTGGAGCGTGGTCTCCTGAGGACCAAGGCCTGCATATTCTGAGTTATGCTATATGCATGTCACTACTTTAGTACAGTTGAGGGCTCTTGAAGTCATGCTGTGTTCGTAACAAGTGGTTTGAGCTGGAAATCATGAATATTTTCAAGAATCTGCAATCTGGAAAAGTGTTGATTCAATGCACATTTAGCGGGTGCCCACTTGGGTTGGTGTGTGTCTGGCACTGTCTTGGACACGAAGGATTCAGAAGTGGATAAAAATGGACAAAATTCCCCAACCTCATAATGTTTATATTCAGCCAAAATTTTCTCTCAAAATTGGATTGTTCGGGCTGGGCGCGGTGGCTCATGCCTGTAATCCCAGCACTTTGGGAGGCCGAGGAGGGTGGATCACGAGGTCAAGAGATCGAGACCAGCCTGGCCAACATGGTGAAACCCCGTCTCTACTAAAAATACAGAAATTAGCTGGGTGTTGCGCCACACACCTGTAGTCCCAGATCCTTGGGAGTCTGAGGCAGGAGAATTGCTTGAACCCAGGAGATGGAGGTGGCAGTGAGCTGAGATTGCGCCACTGCACTCCAGCCTGGCGCCTGGTGACAGAGCAAGACTCTGTCTCAAAAAAAAAAATTGGATTGTTTGGATGAGCTGCCAGATCTTTTGACCCCTCAGAGAATTTTACATTAGGGAAAAGTGCTTGAGTGCAGGCATAATGAAGAAAGAAAGTCTAGGGTTGGAAAGTTGGAAGCCAGTTTTCTACCGACTTCCAGAAAGAACTCAACTTGAGGACTGCCGTGGTGGTGGAGGGCAGAGTGGCGTGGGAAAGAGCACCAGGATCAGTGTGAACGTCCTAGCTGGGACGCTTCCTCGTGGGACGCTTGGGGCAACTTTGATCTTCTAAATGGGTATTAATGATTCCTACCTGCAGGACTGAACTATGAAAATGCACTGAGATCTAGCAGGTCAAACCCCTGGCCTGGGTATTGGGTGACTGTCGTGGCTATGATGGCATGAGGCTTCCTTGCAACCTGGATGACTGACACAGCCCACAAGCAGTGAGGAAGCCACTCCTAGTGGCCCTGCCCGTCTGGGTCCCCCTGCCCTCATTGGGTATTCCCAGGCCACTGTGCTGCCTCCGTCTCTGCTTCCCCAGGTGCCCCGACCTGCTCCAGCTGCCCCGATCCTCAGCAATGCAGACTTGTCCGGAAACTTGGACACTAAGGCAGCTTGGCATTTCCGGGCCAACTGCTGAGATGAAACAGGTTCATTGTCAAGGCCAGGGCCAGGGCAGGAAGTCTAGTTGGAGGCCCCAGTGTAGCTTGCCCCAGAGTTCTGAAAGAGCGCCGTTTAGAATTCTGTAATAATCTGTTGGCTTGGGTGTGTGTCTGATGGCCGTGGCTGTGGGTTGAGGTGGAGTAATGTTGACCTTGGAAGGTTAGGATGCTTTTGTTTCTGATGACATTGTCCAGCGTAGGTCAAAAGGACTGTGTGGTAGACAGAAAACATTTTTTTGGAATTGAGTGTCTTTGAATCAGCCAAACCCTTAATGGGTTGGGCAGGACGGGCCACCCCTGGGGTAATACCAGGTTGGCCTGAGTGTGTCATGGGCAAGGGTGGGGGCTGGGAAGAGAAGCTTGCCCAAGGGTCTGCTGCAGAAGGAGGGGCAGGGGTGCTGGTGGGAGCCAGGTGTGGGGAGCTGCCTTTCTCAGCACTGTGTTATGGATCTACCAGAAAGATGGAGCCCCTCCTCTCTCTTCCCCTCCATGTCTCTCTCTCCTACCAGGGCTTGGTAGGGGTGGGGAAAGCGAGTTTATGGCCACCTTGACATTCACTGGAGTGGCCTGGGGACTCCTTTCTGAGTTAAAGCGACTTGTTTTTTACTACCTTTATTCATCCACTTACTCAGTAGGATGGCAACAGATACAACATTATGTGTGTGAAAACATGTACAGACATTCACTCTAGGGGGCGTTGTCCAGCAGATGCATGGACATCCACGGGAGCTCTGAGAGTGCAGAGAGAGGACGCTGAAGCCAGCCACATCCAGCTTGGGGGAAGCATCCTTGGAGATACGCGGTGTTGGATGCTTCATGGTGTGGGGTGTAACATGGCTCCCATTACCCAGGCCTCAGAGCCTTCTCTGCCTTGCCATCTGCATTTATCTTTTCTTTTTGATTGGGTGGCATTCCACTGGAATTTCCTTCACTTCCCCACCATTCAAGACGGCAACCCTCATCTCTGATCAGGCTGAGCTTCTCTCGGCTCCTCCTGACATTTCCTGCAGCTCGTTTTGCTTTCTCAGTTGTCTCCCATTCCCACCAGCACGCCCACTGACCTTGCCTTCCATACCCTTCTGCACCCTGCACCTAGGGCCTTTCCAGTCCTTCCCAGAAGAGAAGCTCCTATGAATAAGCTGAAATGCACAGGTATTTAATACATGTCAGGGTGGATACAGGTAAAGTAAGAAATTATCTATAGAGGTAACGTAGAAAGCACAGATAATAGAGAAAGAACAGGCATCTGGCTCTGTCATCTCCCCTGAGCTTCAGATGTTGGTATTTAGAGGACTGCAGCTGTTTCTACATTATGTCTTCTGGCACCAACAGCTTCATGTGTCTGAACTTGAAGTCGTGCAAATTCAGCCCTTGTCTTCCACATGACTCCACCATCAGCACAGAAAGCCAAAGAGACCCTCAGGGCATCCTGGACTCCTTCCTTTCCCTCGCCTCTACCCCAGCCCCTCCATGTCCACTCACCAAGTTCTACCAGCTTTCAGTCCTAAATTTTTCCCAAATCTCTATCTTCTCTCCAGGACTGTCCCACCAAGCCTTTTACCATTCGTCAACTCACAACTCTGTGGCAGCCTGACATTGTTTTCAGTTCCCTGTAGCTATGGACCTGCAGGCTGAGCCCCACCCCTACCCCCGTCACCTGGCTCTGTCCTACTTTTTCACCAAGTCTGAGCTCAGACCTCACCTCCTGTAGGGAGCCCTCCTGAGCCAGAGTACATGACTCCATCCCTCCCCAGGAGAGCCCTGCAGTACCGCTCACAGGGTCCTGCTCCTGTAGAATGCTCACTTCCCACCCAGGGAGGGGATGATTGTTTACACGCCTGCCTCCCATGGACGTACGCTCCTCTAGGGCAAAACCCAAAAGCTGCTGAAATTATCTTTCCCCAGTTTGACAGAGGGTCGGAAATGTTGTTAACTGAGAGTGGAGACACCAGGTTCTGCCTGACCCCAGTGAATGCTACACCCTTTGTGTACATTAAATGAACGTAGGAGCTAGTTCATGATGGGTAGCGCCTGTAAAATACAAGTCAATAGTCTGGGCACGGTGGCTCACTCCTGTAATGCCAGCACTTTGGGAGGCAGAGGTGGGCAGATCACAAGGTCAGGAGATCGAGACCATCCTGGCTAACATGGTGAAAACCTGTCTCTACTAAAAATACAGAAAATTAACTGGCATGGTGGCACGTGCCTGTAATCCCAGCTATTCGGGAGGCTGAGGCAGGAGAATTGCTTTAATGCGGGAGGCAAAGGTTGCAGTGAGCCAAGATCACACCAAAGTCCTTTCCTGCCCTGATGTACTGTGATTCTACCAGAGGGATCTGCTCTCTCTAGCCTGACTTTTCCATCTGAACTTCATCAGAGGAGCCTTCGGCACTAGTGCCCTCTCCCAGGTCCGGGGCTGGGGACAAGGAAGACTTTGACCTTTCAGTAGCTTCCTGAGTCATTTCTTTCTTAGCTCCTAGGCTGGAGGCCTTTACCCGGGTCTCTAATGGATAAACTTTTTCCAGGCATGACTTAAGAGAAGACACAGGACTTGGACTTTGCCAATTTTGCTGCACAAACCTCTGAAGTCTCTGGAACCTTTGCAACATGGGCCCCTGGGCCTTGGTCTCAAGTGCGGGGCCCGGACAGTCCCTGGCAGGTGTGCCCATCCTGGACTTTTTCTGGAGCTATTAAAGGCAAGGAACCCACTTGAGCCCAGGGCTGTTTTCTTTACCCCCAAACTTCTTTGTACAGAAGTTTCACTTTCTCATAACATGATTTCTTTCTTTTACAAAAGAAAATAAAACAGAACCCAAATGTTACACACAAATGCAACCGCTACTGACACTGTTCAGGCAGCTGGTCTGTATTTAAATAGCTCGTCTATTTCAAAAGCACCTAGGTAGTAGCTGGAAGGCTCAGTTAATATTTCAAACCTCCCAAAGCTGCACAAAGCAGAGACTCCCCTGGTTCTTGAGGGCTGATGATAGAAACATGAAGAGATTCATCTGCATCTTCTTCCACAGTGTGCTTCACCTCCACCTCTCACTGTGAAAGACCCGCTTTCTGCTGAGTGTGGGCCTGGGAAAGATGTGTTACCTGGGAGGAGGCCTGGGCTGTCACCCAAGTTGGTTGCACAGGAGCTGTTTGAAGCCTCCTCACTGTGGCACAAGCCATCACTCTCAGAGCACCTCAAGCCTGGCAGCGTTCTGAGAACCTCAGGGTTTAATCGCTCCTCTGTTTAAGGAACTCAGACACAAGGTATTTTACAAATTATGTTTGAAAGGTTTGTATAATGTGGTAAATTTTATGAAATGTATATTTTACCAACAATGGAAAAAAAAAAGGCTTCTGAGCCTAAATAGAGGCTTTCACATTATTATTTCACTTAATTCTCTAAACCTCCAATGTGGTAAATACATTTCTGTTTTGCAGATCATTAAACCAAATCAGAGAGATTAAGTGGCTTGTAACAAACAGTAAGAGTATTCATGGACTAACTGGGGTTATTTTTTTCACAGTTCATTCAAATGATAAGTTTAACAAGTTATATCTTATTTCATGTTGTACATGATAAATATGTACACTTCTTTTTTTTTTCCCGTTTATTTATTTTATTGCATTTTAGGTTTTGGGGTACATGTGAAGAACATGCAAAATTGTTGCATAGGTACACACGTGGCAGTGTGATTTGCTGCCTTCCTCCCCATCACCTACATCTGGCATTTCTCCCCTTGCTATCTCTCCCCAGCTTCCCACCCACCACCGTCCCTCCCCTATTTCCCCCCAACTGACCCCAGTGTGTAGTGCTCCCCTCCCTGTGTCCACGTGTTCTCATTGTTCAACACCCGCCTATGAGTGAGAACATGCGGTGTTTGATCTTCTGCTCTTCTGTCAGTTTGCTGAGAATGATGGTTTCCAGGTTCATCCATGTCCCTACAAAGGACCCAAATTCATCGTTTTTGATGGCTGCATAATATTCCATGGTGTATATGTGCCACATTCTCCCTATCCAGTCTATCGTCGATGGGCATTTTGGTTGGTTCCAGGTCTTTGCTATTGTAAACAGTGCTGCAATGAACATTCGTGTACACGTGTCCTTATAGTAGAACAATTTGTAATCCTTTGGATATATTCCCAGTAATGGGATTGCTGGGTCAAATGGAATTTCTATTTCTAGGTCCTTGAGGAATCGCCACACTGTCTTCCACAATCGTTGAACTAATTTACACTCCCACCAACAGTGCAAAAGTGTTCCTATTTCTCCACATCCTCTCCAGCATCTGTTGTCTCCAGATTTTTTAATGATCGCCATTCTAACCGGCGTGAGATGGTATCTCAATGTAGTTTTGATTTGCATTTCTCTGATGACCAGTGATGATGAGCATTTTTTCATGTTTGGTGGCCTCACGTATGTCTTCTTTTGTAAAGTGTTTGTTCATATCCTTTGCCCACTTTTGAATGGGTTTGTTAGTTTTTTTCTTGTAAATCTGCTTTAGTTCTTTGTAAATTTTGGATATCAGCCCTTTGTCAGATGGGTAAAGTGCAAAAATTTTTTCCCAATCTGTTGGTTGCCGATTCACTCTAATGATTGTTTCTTTTGCTGTGCAGAAGCTGTGGAGTTTAATTAGGTCCCATTTGTCTATTTTGGCTTTTGTTGTCAATGCTTTTGGTGTTTTGGTCATGAAGTCCTTGCCTACACCTATGTCCTGAATGGTTTTGCCTAGATTTTCTTCTAGGGTTTTTATGGTGTTAGGTCTTATGTTTAAGTCTTTAATCCATCTGGAGTTAATTTTAGTGTAAGGTGTCAGGAAGGGGTCCAGTTTCTGCTTTCTGCACATGGCTAGCCAGCTTTCCCAACACCATTTATTGAACAGGGAATCCTTTCCCCATTGCTTGTTTTTGTCAGGTTTGTCAAAGATCAGATGGTTGTAGAAAGGTTGTGTTGCCTCCGAGACCTCTGTTCTGTTCCATTGGTCTATATCTCTGTTTTGGTACCAGTACCATGCTGTTTTGATTACTGTAGCCTTGTAGTATAGTTTGAAGTCTGGTAGTGTGATGCCCCCCGCTTTGTTCTTTTTGCTTAGAATTGACTTGGCTATGCGGGCTTGTACACTTCTAATTTGTTAATTACTAGGTTTTAAAGGTCAACTTTAGTGCAAAGCTTATCTCTCTTCTTACCTTTTCACAGCCTTCTGATTCAGTTTACACACACACACACACACACACGTGCACATGCATGCATGCAATGCCCACATTGTCCTTTTATTTATTTATTTTTTTGAGATGGTGTCTTGCTCTGTTGCCCATGCTGGAGTGCAGTGGCACAATCTCAGCTCACTGTGACCTCTGCTTACCAGGTTCAAGCGATTCTCATGCCTCAGTTTTCAGAGTAGCTGGGCCACAGGTGTGCACCACCACACCTGGCTAATTTTTGTATTTTTAGTAGAGATGTGTTCTCCATGTTGTCCAGGCTGGTCTCGAACTCCTGACCTCAGGTGATCCACCTGCCTCAGCCTCCCAAAATGCTGGGATTACAGGCGTGCGCCACTGTGCCCAGCCTTCCTTTTGTTTTTATTCGGTGTTCCTTGCTGGAAGAGATCAAATTCTCTTCACTCGAGAGATTTGTCAGTGACCTTGGTGGGAACTCCAGGCCCCTTTTCATTAGGGAGAAATAGAGCAGAATGATTGGGAGCACAGTGACAGGGTGTTGTCACACTTCCCAAGTTTGAGCCCCAGCTCTTCCATTGCTGGCTGTGTGATATTGGGCAAACTCCTTCACCTCTCAGAGCCTCAGACACCTCTCTATACAGAGCAAATACAAATTGAAGTATAAGGAAGATCGCATGAAATAGCGCCTGGCAATCACTGTCAAACACAGTGCCTGGCACACAGTAGGTCTGCAGGATGCCTGTGGTTTCTGTTGCCCTGATGTGCCTCACCTGGTGCCCTTGAAGGTAGCATTCCAGGCTCTCAGAATCTCCAGGGCAGTGGCTGGGAGGCTGTAGTTTCACCAGCACCAGGCTGATGCTTATAGCTGGGAAACACCAATACCAAGGTGATGAAAAGGTGAAGGGGGTTGATATGTGAAATAAGAGAACGTGGAAAAAAGTTATTACTTTTGAACATTGGTTCCCAAAGTGTAGTCCTGGACCAGCCGCAGTATCCACCTGGGAACTTGATGGAAATGCAGATTCTTGAAATTTCCTCCAGGCTCACTGAATGGAAACTGTGGGGGTAGACACCAGCGATGCTGTTCGAACAAGCCCTCTAGGCGTGTGGGAGACCTGCTGAAGTTTGCAAACCATTCTTTAGAATGTTAAAGAGCCAGTTTCTATTTCATTTCCAATGAGTTTAGATGTATATTTAGCTACTGAAATAAGAAATCTAAAGATATGTACACCAGGATGAGAAGGAAAGAAATCCACTGACATGAAGACTCAGTTATATTTCAAACAAAGGCAGTAAATCCATCCTGGTCCTTTGCTTGGCTCATGGTGAAACACAGCGGCCACCACGTGGGTCAAGAGGCTTGTGTTCAGGACAACTGAAGGGATGGCCTTGACCTCACTGTCCTCCCAGCACCAAAAGAAGCCAAGAGTGGGAGGTTAATTCTGCCTCTCCAGAGCTCCAGCACTTCGTCCCTGGGGGTGCCGGGATCTTTCCTAGCATCGTTGTAAGCAGTTGCTTGAATGCAAACCCTCCGCCTTTTCATCCTTGTTTCTCCTGGGTAAACTCAAGTGTGACTGCAAAACATCTCCAAATAGAGTCCAATGTTTCTAAGTGTCAAGGCTTGGCCCAGCCACTGCCTCTGTTGTTAAGACTTTCTAGCCTGAATACCACCATGGCAAGTGTAAGCCTTGTTCTTCCCCTGCTATGCTTCACATCCCAGGGGCTTGACCCTTGCAGGCTGCATTTCCAGGTGCCTGCTGCGTTTGAACAGTGCAAGCCACTGGGGTGAGACTGGATGGTGGCTGGAGGGAGATGCCAGAGAATGTCTCCTCCTCCTCTGTGGCTGGCTCTCTGGCAGTGGCTGGGGATCTTCTAGGGCTCTATTGCTACTCCTGTCCCCACCAGTTTTTGTTTACCTTCTTGCCTGTATGATAAATGCCCCAAGGGATTTGGAGTGGTTTCTCTTTCCTGAATTGGGTCCTGTAGCCCCTTGCCTTGCTTCTACTGGGGGTGGTCACTCAGTTGGGATGATGCATTTTCACACGTATCTTCTCCAATAGCCATGAGTTTTTCCAAGCAAATCCACTTCAATGTCACATCTTTAGTGCCTACTCCAGGAGCTGTCACTTTCAACATGCTTGGTGTTTGATGAATGAATGCATGATAACGTGTGACAAGAGCTGAAAATGCAAAGGAAAATCAAAGTATGCCATATATTTGAAATGCATGCAACAAGCAAGATTTGACATGTGGAAATATGGTATGCCCTGCACAGTAATCCAGTTGAAAATGGTAATAATAAACCACAGTACGGATTTTTTAAACAGTAATTTGAAAGTGCGCAAATCTATTGCTCCATTATAAGGTACCGCAGAACTTAGTGGTTTAAAACAATTTATTATTTCTCATGATTCTGTACATTATGACTTGAATTGCCTTCAGTTGGTCTTGCCTGGGCTCACTCCTCACATTTGGTAGTGGTTCGGCTGGAATTCACATGCCTGAGACCTCAGAAGAAATGGAGATTTTTTTTTTTTTTTTTTTTTTGAGACAGAGTCTCGCTCTGTCACCAGGCTGGAGTGCAGTGGTGCCATCTCGGCTCACTGTAGCCTCCACCTCCCGGGTTCAAGCAATTATCTTGCCTCAGCCACCCGAGTAGCTGGGACCACAGACACGCGCCACCACGCCCAGCTAATTTTTATATTTTAGTAGAGACGGGGTTTCACCATGTTTGCTAGGATGGTCTCCATCTCTTGACCTCGTGATCCGCCCGCCTCGGCCCCCCCAAAGTGTTGGGATTACAAGCGTGAGCCACCGCGCCCGGCCAAAATGGAGATTCTTTCTCCATTAGAATCTCAAGCTCAAGGAGGCTGTCGCGGGCTTCTCACAAAGCGGCAGTCTTCCAAGAGGGTGAGCGGGAAGCTCTGAGGCCAACTGAGGTGGAGGCTGGAAAGTTACACAGCATCACTTCCTGTGCATTCTGCTTCAAAGCAAGTCAGGAGCCCAGCCCAGCCCAGATTCAAAGGATGGGGAAATAGACTCACCTCTTAATGGGAGGGGCTCCAGGAATTTGTGGCCATATTTAATCCACTGTGGAGTGGCTATTCTTATGACGAAACATTCTTTATTACAATATTTAGTATGGGTTTACCTTAAGTAGAGCCTCCTGGAGTAGATTTAAAAGGTGGCTCAACAAGTTGGTAGGACCCACAAACGGAGAGCTTGTCTCTGCTTTCCTTAGTTCTTGGTCTGACCACCAGATGGTGGCATTGCTCAGTCGACCTGAAATATTTCAAGGCCGGCAGCAAATTCCACCTGGAGATGCCCCTAAAGCTGCGGGAATTCTGTGATTTACGTTGCTGATCAGGAGCAGGCAGTGCTAACTCTGGAGAGGGTCTGGGATGAGGACTGCAATGGACATTGGATACCCGACTCTTTCTCCCTGACTCTTCTAGAGCTGTCATGGGAAATGTCTTCATCTCCCCAAATGGGGAACTGGAGTAAGATGCTGCAAATATCATCCCATCACAATGGACTCAATCACAAAGAAAAATATTGTTTGTAATAAAGGAGTGTTTGCATACTCGTGAACTGTCTATAGAAATTACAGTGTATTGATTTCATCCCAGTGATATAAATAATTCTATACGACTTCTTCTTTTTCTACCCTCTGCACCATTATAGTTGTTTGTACAACAGTGTCTGCAAAAACTGATAACATTTGATGAAGGTCTGCAGTCTAGTCTGTTGTATTGTGCCAATGTCAGCTTCCTGGTTTTGATCATGTAATATAGTGATATAAAATGTCATAATTGGGGAAGATAGGTGATAAGGACATAGACCTCTCTGTACTATTTTTGAAAATTCTTGCAAGTCTATAATTATTTCAGAATAGAAAGTAAAAAAAAAATACCCTCACTAAAAATAACCCCCACCTGCTTGTGTATTACTGGTATTTGCATTATCTTTTGGGAGAAGAGTTGAGCATTGATTTTAAAAACTATTTTTTTCTTTTGGTCATTCTGGCAGAGTGGCACTGGCTTCTCATACCCCTTCAGCTCTCCAGGCCACTTCCACAGACCCCTCCCAGGCTCAGAGCTCCTGCTAGGCCAGCTGATCAGTGGTCCAGAGACCTGGAGCCAAGGATGGGGAGATGCATTCATCACCACCTCCTTTCTTCCCCTTCTGGACTCAGAGATCCTCTGTCCCAAGTTTCTCCCTTAAAGTCAGGGCTCTGCCCTTTACTAGGTACTTTCTTGTTTGTTGTCATAATTGTGGCTTACAATGATCCTCTAAGGCTCACAGGAAGGCGCTTTTATTTCCATTTTGTGGACAAGAAAACTAACACCCAGGGTTTGAGGAACTTGCCTGGGGCCAAAAGTAAGTGATACATCCAAGTCTAAAAGGTAGATTAAATGACTTTTAATCTGGGGTTTCCTTGCTAATTTCTAAATACACTAAAAAGAGAAAACTTTTTAGAAAGTTTTCTTTCTAAAAGAGAAAACTTTTTCAAGTGAAGTAAAACTTGTTTAATACATTACATGTTTAAACTCCTGAGCTGTAAATTCATAAGCTTTTATTTACTGTCTTGCTCTATTAAAATGCAACCTGTAGCACCTTTTAATTTTCACACAGTGTTTGAAGTAGAGAAATTAAACTTTTATGAGCAAGTGGAGAAAGTAGTGTTAACTTTTTTTTCACTAATGAGAAAACAATAGGCAGCAATGGGTTTAGGAGTTCTGTGGCTAAAAGGCATTTCCTGAGATTGAATCAGTGGCAAAAGGAGAACCTGTTATGTTTTGCTAACCAAAAGAACGTGGGAACAGTTTTGCTAAAGTGCAAGTTAAAACTGCGAATGGTATGCTTTTTAGTTTCCATGACTGCAGTCAAGCCAGAGAGCCCTGTGGGGAGGGCTCATGGGCCCTGGCCTCAAAGAGCTCACAGTATGGCTACCTGGGGAGCTAAACCAGTATTCATAAAACGACCAGAGAGTGATACGGGGCAGCTAGGGTTTCGTGCCAGGGTGTGTACCATGGGTGTGTCTGGAAACAAGGGCTACTGAGGCCTGGATCACTCAGAGGAGGCATCAGAGAGAATGTACTGGACTTGGGCTCAATGTAGAGATGTAGGGGTAGCTCTCTTTTGACTCCTAAAACTGCAGTGAAAAACCGGGTTTTAGTAATCACACTTACTAGTTGTGTGTTCCTGGACTAGTTGTATCTTCTCTCTCTCTCTCTCTCTCTCTCTCTGTCTCTCTGTCTCTCTTTATGTCTCTCTCTCTCTCTGTCTCTCTGTCTCTCTCTGTCTCTCTGTCTCTCTCTCTCTCTCTGTCTCTCTCTCTCTCTCTCTCTGTCTCTCTCTCTCTCTCTCTCTCTCTCTCTCTCTCTCTCTCTGTCTCTCTCTCTCTCTCTCTGTGTGTGTGTGGGGGGGGAGAAGATAAAATACTCATACCACAAAATTTACCATTTTGATTATTTTCAGGCATATAATTCAGTGTCACCTTAGTGACACTAAGGCGACACTGAATTTACAATGTCACGCAGTCATCATGACTATTTAGTTCCAGAACTTTTTCATTACCCACAGAGGAGACCCTGTGTCCATTAAGCAGTCACTCTCTCCCTGGCAACCACTAATGTGGTTTTTGTCTCTATGGATTTGGCTACTGTGTGACACAGAGTGTTCTGTGGTGGATGAGAAAATGTATGTGATTTAGGCCTTACTCTGAAGGAGCTTACTAAGTGTCAAGATATAACCTGAGAACATGAAAAAGATAGTTACACACCAACATCATGCTTACTCGGAAAACCTTAGAAGCATTCCCAATGACAGTCAGAAATAAGATAGAGATGCTAAATATCACCACTGTGATTCAGCACTGTGCTGAAGAACCTAGCCAACGTAGTAAGACAAGAAAAATAAATGAAGCACAAGGATAGAAAGTAAGAGGCAAATTTTTGTTATGTGAAGATGGTATGGTTGTGTACTTTCAACAAGTTGCTTACCTCTTTTATTGTATATAATTTTGGAAATTTAGTGTCCACGTACAGGAAGCAATAGCATTTCTGCCGAACTGCAATAACCTATAGGAAATGTTATAGAAAAAAAATACAGTTCACAATAGCAATAAAACTGTAGGGTACCTAGAAATAAATTAAATAAAGCATATCTAGTTCTTTAATAGAAAAATCATAAAACATAATCAAGTATGTAAGGAGTAGAGTGTGGTATGTTCATAGATGGGATAGCTCGTTTCTGTCAAAGTATCTCGTGGAAGACAATTCCAAGAAAAATCCCAACGGGGTTTCTCTTGCAATTATAGAAACCGATTCTAAAATTGATTTTGAAGAGTAAGGTACATTCATAGGTCTGATACGTCTAAAAAAAGAACAAAAGGGTCAAGAAACCAGATGAAAGAGCAGAGAAACAGGCTGAAGAATCACTGTGAATTTAGCACGAGGTAACTGTGCTTGATGAACCAGTGAGAAAGGCTGAGCACATCACTGACTCATTTTGAGACAACTAGCTTTCTATAAAAAATACTAAATCTGCATCTCACAACACATACCAAGAGAAATCTCAGCTAAACCAACATGTGAAAATCAAAACGTGAACACTGTCAGAAGCCATCGGGAGAATATCTTTACTACCTCAGAGGTTAAAAAGAATTCCTTAGAAAAGACCCAAGAAACACAACTCAGAAGCAAAAAAATGATAAACTTGACTAAGTTAAAGTATTATGATTTATAGATGTATAATATAAGATTATGGCCTAGAAGCATACACATAGATATTGCCTCTGGACAGAGAGAGAGTGGGGAGGATGGGACAGGGGACATCAACTTAACCCATCATGTGAAAAATGATAAAATGTTAATGTTGGTTAATCCTGGTGGATGGGAACATGAGGGCTTATTATACTTAAACATATTTCCATGTTTAAAAATTTTTTGGCCAGGCGTGGTGGCTCACACCTATAATCCCAGCACTTTGGGAGGCCGAGGCGGGTGGATCACGAGGTCAAGAGATCGAGACCATCCTGGTCAACAAGGTGAAACCCCGTTTCTACTAAAAATACAAAAATTAGCTGGGCATGGTGGTGCGCGCCTGTAGTCCTAGCTACTCGGGAGGCTGAGGCAGGAGAATTGCTTGAATCCAGAAGGCGGAGGTTGAGGTGAGCTGAGATCGTGTCATTGCACTCTAGCCTGGGTAACAAGAGCGAAACTCTGTCTCAAAAAAATAAAAATAATAATAATTTAAAAAATTTTTAAGAAAGCACAAAGCAACTACCAATCTCAGCATGAAAGGTGGAAGCTATCATTGTATAGGGGGAAATTGCCAGGGCCGAAAACCTGATTGATCTTGGCACTGCCATCTGCAAGCTGCGTCTGTGGGTGAGGACCTTCCTCTCAGGGGCTTTACACTCTGGAAAACAAGAGGGTTGGGCTGATTACTAGAGTAGATTCTCCTCCTTTGCCAGTGCTCACATTTTCTCTTCTCTCTATAGGGCAGGTTACAACTGCTAGAGGAGCAGAGAAGAAAGAACGCATGGAGAAGAACACCGTCACAAGCATAACATTCTATCCAAGTGCAGGAAAATTGTTTTCACTGCATTCAATTCTTACTTACCTGACCTCTTAATGCATAGGCCCTGCCTGATTTCTTTTAAGCTCTAGACCTTGCTGTTTTCCTTGGCAGGGTGGAAGTGGGTGCTCTGTGGTGAAATGTGTGCTCCCTGACAAGGGACAGAGATTCTGAATTTTCTGGGGCTGAGTAGGAGCAGTGTGCTGCTGACATCAGCGGACCATCTTAATTGGTCTCCATTATTGGTCTGGAATCCTGAGCCCTGAAAAGGAGCCAAGAAATACACCCGGGTATGGCAGGGTGAGGAAGGAAGGGTGTGACGGGTCCCTAGGGAGATACCAGTGTTTTAATCAAGGTGGTCATCTGTGGGCTATTAATTTGAAAATGGGAGTTGTGGAATTCTGCTTTACCTGCGGACCTGCTGACCTGTTCTGCCTGAGTTTTCTCATCTGTGAAGTGCGGCAGATGGGATGAGATGAGAGTGACGTAGGGCATGGTTTTCTTTTTGCCAGCAGGGAGAGGGCTTTGAAGATAAAGGAGGGTAGTGTGGTTTTCCACTGGGGCTGGGTACTTATACTTATCACTGCTGTCAATCTAAGCAGGGAGTGTAACCAAGGTCTCAATCATCTTCAATAATTTGTGTGAGTGGACAGATTCCTCAGACCTTACAGGATGTCTCTGTAAAACCTGTCTGGGTGCTAGATGACAAGAAAGTCAGGTTGAAAGGCAAGGCATTATCTAAGGGCCCCTCTTTACCACAGGAATGAATTTTTTTTTTTTTTTGATTGTGGGGGGAATGGAGTCTTGCTCTGTCGCCAGGCTGGAGTCAGTGGCACAATCTCAGTTCACTGCAGCCTCCTCCTCCTGGGTTCAAGCGATTCTTCCACCTCAGCCCCCCAAGTAGCTGGGACTACAGGCACGTGCCACCACACCCAGCTAACTTTTGTATTTTTAGTAGAAAAGGGGTTTCACCATGTTGGCCAGAATGGTCTCCATCTCTTGACCTTGTGATCTGCCTGCCTCAGCCTCCCAAAGTGCTGGGATTACAGGCATGAGCCACCACACCTGGCCTACAGGAATGAATTTTAAGACTCATCTCCACAGCATCATTTCACAAAGCCCCTAACTCGGTGATGACATGCAACTCTCCAAAAAGATACTTCAAAAACAAAAGAAGTTAAAACACATGGCCCCCATGTCTTTTGCCTAAGTCACTGTGTTTCCTAAAAGAAAAATGGCCCCAGTCCTTGCCTTTCCTACACATAAAATAATGTCTGACAAAATTCATAATTATGCTTTTATGATCTATAACCGAACATGCTCTTGAATCTAAACCTTAACATGATTCTATTTTACTATAACTTCTCAGCAAGTTTAATATAATTCTATACATACTAAACCCCCGCTGCTTATCATCTGTAAGCTAAAACACGGTATCAGAGCGTCCGACAAAACCTCGCTGAAAGATTTCTCTTAGGCTACGATCCTCAGTCTATACTCTTCAGCAAGACTTCTAAATAGAACTAACTTTAATTCTTTAAAGACTTACTTTTTCTTTAGTTGACAGTCATGGCAAACACACTTTGGATAAATCATTTAACTTCATTAGACTTCAGTTGCATCATCATAAATGAGGTATAATAGTAATTTACTTGCCTTTACACAGGGACTGGATGAAACCATTTTTGGAGAACCCATCTGTGGATTTTTTTGTTAAATAACATCGAAGTTTATTGGGTAAATGACCAACAATGTAAAATAGAAATTAAAAATAATCTATAGAAGTTGGGTTTGGGAAAGGAACTTAGGGGAGATAGGGAGAGCCGATGTCCCTCTCAGGTACACTTTTTTTTTTTTTCTCCTGAAAGACTGTTTTTGCAGAGCAGGTTCACAGCAAAATTGAGAAGAAGGTACAGAGATTTCCCATCAGCCCCCTGCCTCCACACACACACAGCCTCCCCTACAAGCAGCCTCCCCCACCAGACTGGTACTTTTATTACAATGGATATCCCTACATTGACTCATCATAATGACCCAAAGTCTGCCGTTTACACTGGGGTTCACTCTTAGTGGTATATGTTCTGTGGGTCTGGACAAATGCATGATGACATGTTCCATCATTACTGCATCAAACAGAGTAGTTTCACTGCTCTAGATACCTCCATGCTCCTCCTATTCATCCCTTCTCTCCGCTAACTCCCGGCAATCACTGACCTTTTTACTGTCTCCGTGGTTTCGCCTTTTCCAGACTGTCACATAGTTAAAATTATACAGTATATGAATTTTTCAGACTGGCCTCTTTTGCCTAGTAATATGTATTTAAGTTTACTCCATGTGTTTTCATGACTTGAGAGCTTGTTTCTTTTTAGTGCTGAATAAGATCCCATTGTCTGAATGTTTTGCAGTTTACTTAGCCATTCACCTGCTGAAAGACATCTTGGTTTCTTTCCAGTTTTGGCAATTCTGAATAAAGCTGCTATAAACATCTGTGTGCAGGTTTTTGTGTAAACACATCTATGGATTTTTGATCTGCTAAACACTGAACTAATAAGATTACTGAATATAGAATGTAGTTGAAAGGGATAAGTATGTGCTTATTTTTTTCAATCATTCTTCATTATAAAATATTGCATACACGCCAAAAAAATGCTTAAGGCATCTATGCAAAGTTTAATGAATAAAGCAAACACCTATATAACTGGGTCAATAAATGGGATGCCCATAGTACCCAGAAGCCCTTGAGGGTCTCTCAACCATCCCAGCCTCCTTCCTCACTTATACTTTTGTGTAATTTCCTTGCTTTTCTCTATAGTTTTACACTAGTGTTTCTATTAGTTTGAGAGTTATAGGCTCTATTCTAGAAATTATAATATTTATACTGACAGTCTAAAGTTTATCAGAACTTCCATTTCTCACTGGGTAACTCAAGGTTCTTGGAACACTTAAAATGGTTAACCACTCTCAACTTATTTTCTGTCATTGTTGTATATTTTAATTCTATATAATTCTCTGCCTTTTGGGTTCAAGCAATTGTCCTGCCTCAGCCTCCTGAGTAGCTGGGATTATAGACATGTGCCACCACGCCCGGCTAATTTTTGTATTTTTAGTAGAGACAGGGTTTCTCCATGTTGGCCAGGCTGGTCTCGAACTCCTGAGATGATCCACCTGCCTCAGCCTCCCAAAATGCTGGAATTATAGGTGTGAGCCACCGCACCTGGCTTGATTCTATATTTTTAAAGAATACCAACAAAATATATTGCTCTACACGGTGGGAATTCATTTTGATTTACTTCTCACGCATCTGTCACTTTCTTTGCTTTCATTCCTTTTTGCGTTTCCAGTCTTCTGTCTTGGATCACTTTCTTTTTTTTTTTT
>NW_016107574.1:672894-681607 GCF_001604975.1 Cebus imitator | reverse complement strand
TGGTCTCGATCTCTTGACCTCGTGATCCACCCGCCTCGGCCTCCCAAAGTGCTGGGATTACAGGCTTGAGCCACCGCGCCCGGCCGGATCACTTTCTTTCTGCCTGAAATGTAGCCTTTAGAATTTCCTTTGCTGGTGATGAATTCTTTGTATGCCTGAAGACTCCCCCCTGGATTTCACTTCACTGTGGCAGGGTATGTGTGGCAGTTGTCTTAGTTTCCTCTGGTTGCTGTAACAAATTACCACAAACCTGGTAAATGACACAGATTCACTCAAAACGACACAAATCCCTTCTCCGGCGATTCTGGAAGAGAGAGCCTAGAACCCATTTCCCTGGGCTAAAGTCAAAGTATCTGCAGAGCTGTGCTCGCTCTGCAGGTTCTGGGGGAATCTTTTCCTTCCCCAGCATTGCAATGCTGCATCCTTGCACTGCTTGATTCCTGGCTCCCTTCTCCATCCTCAAAGCCAGCAGTAGTTGCAGCATCTCCAAATCTCTCTTCTGTCACTTCACCATCTCTGTGTCAAATCTCTCTTTACCTCCTCCTTGTATAACACTTCTGATTGCACTTAGGACCCACCCAAATAATCCATGATGATCTACCCATCTAAGTTACGAGATCTAAATTCTGAGATCCTTAAGTTAATCATGCCTGCAGAATCTTTTTTTGCCATATGAGGTAACACTCACAGCTTCCAGGGACTATGACCTGAATATCTTTGGGGGTCATTTATCTTTCCACATCAGAATTATAGGTTGGTCATTATTTTCTTTCAGCGTATTAAAGATACTATTCAATTGTCTTTTGGCTTCCATTTATGATGTTGAGATATTTCTTAGTCTAAGTATCATTCCTTTTAAGGTAATCTGAATTTTTTTTTTTCTCTAAGCTTTTCTCTTGGTTTTAATCACTGTGATCACTGATAACTACGAAGGTCTAGGTATACATTCCTTCATATTTGTTTTGCTTAGGATTCTCTGGTCTTTTGATCCCACAGTTTATTTCAATAGACCTGGAAAATTCCCAGCTGTTATCTTTTCCATATTACCTCATTCCCATCCCTAATGTCCTCTTTTGGGACTCCAATCAAATGTGTGTTGGACCTTCTCACTTATCCCCCATAGTCTAAATCCACTCTTCTGTGATTTCCATATTTTTGCTTTTGCTGCTATATTTTGAACAACTTCCTGTGATCTCACCTCTGGTTCTTAATTCTCTCTTCTATTGCTTTTCATCTTTTGCCAAACACTCCAATAAGATTTTCATTTGTTATTAAGTTTTTCCTTTCTAGAAGTTCTGTTTGATTCTTTTCCCAATCTACTAAGTCGGTTTTTACAAGTTTTGGTTCCCTGCAGATATTTGCAAGCTTGTTTACTTTTTCATGTGGTTAGCAAATATAATTTAATGAGTTTGCATCTGCAGCATGTCCAGGTCTGTTTCTGTTCTCTGTTGTTTATGCTGGTTCTCACTCATGATGCCTTATTTTCTTCTATGCCTGACGATCTATTTTCTGATATGCCTGACAATTTCACTACAGTAGTTATTGCCCTTAAATTATTTGTGGAGATTCCCTGAGGCTTAGAATGAGTGTACTCTCCTTCCTCTGGTTGCCTTTTGGAGTCATTACAAACGAAATTCATTGCCATTGTCCACATGTGATATAGAACCCTGGGGTGCAAATCTGGATAAGGGCATGCCTCTGGCACATCTCAGCGGTAATTTTACCCACTTCGTACTTCCTCTCTTGCTTTGCTCAGGTTTCTCTCTGGGCCCATGGAGTTGGGAGGGACAGGAAGTGACAGATTAGTCCTGGTTCATCGTAATCCTGCGAGTGTGACCCTTAGGGATTCAGGTTACTGCAGATAATGGTCTCCTGTGGGGGTCTATGTCAGATGTGCTCTGGGCCCTGACATGTGTCATCATTACCCCCTTTGATATCTGGGGGGCAAAAGCAGCTTGGGCACTTGAATAACCCTCTAGTCCCTTTAGGTTCAAGCTTTCTGCCCAAATCGGCCTGGTAGGGCTGTGCTATCATTCACCCCTTCAGTGTTTTTATGATCACTTATTCACAGTTGTTTTTAGCCAGAGGGCTTATCCAATAATTCAATCACATAACTTGCCCTCGTGGAAAATAGCTATCACATCTCTATTGTGTAAAATTATGCAATTGTGTTTAACATCCATGTTATGTGTCTTTAGGAAATTTAGAAATTTACAGTACAGAAAAAATCAAGGGAATGTTGGGCCACAAGTTTGTATTTGTTTTAAGACGTTAGTAGCCACATGGGAGATTGACCTGGTGTAGACGTTTGGGGGCAGCGGGGAAGGTGAGAGACTTTTACTGGTTGCATATTAATGCTGGGGAATCGAAAGGCCCATTTTGTTTGATGCCATCTATAGTCTTCTCAAGGGGAAACTTTAATTGGTTGGCCAGTAAGTTTCATTCTTGTCTTTAAAAAATGGTCACCAAGAGGCTGGGAGCAGTGGCTCACACCTGTAACCCCAGCACTTTGGGAAGCCGAGGCGGGTGGATCATGAGGTCAAGAGATCGAGACCATCCTGGCTAACATGGTGAAACCCCATCTCTACTAAAAATACAAAAAAATTAGCTGGGCGTGGTGGTGCGTGCGCCTGTAGTCCCAGCTACTCGGGAGGCTGAGGCAGGAGAATTGCTTGAACCCAGGAGGCGGAGGTTGCAGTGAGCCGAGATCGCGCCACTGCACTCCAGCCTGGCACCTGGTGATGGAGTGAGACTCTGTCTCAAAAAAAAAAAAAAAAAAAAGGTCACCAAGAGAAAACTACTCTTATCTGGTTTCCCAACTACCTCAGCCTGATCCTGAGCTGCCCTGGAGTGGCCACCAGCCAGTCTCTTCAAGTTAGGGCGGCTGGCTTTGATTTAGGCTGTGGAAACAGCATTAGTCAGCAGTCTTTTCTGCCATGCGTGCCCTGATCTTTAACGCTCCAACGTGCGTCTGTGACAATGACAGTGGATTCCTGACTGTGGCCACGGCTCAAGATACTTCAGTGGATAAATCTGGGCCAGGTCTGTGAGTCCAGTCCTTGGGCTCCTCTCAACATCACGCTTTGGCCAGTTGGTGTTGGGTCACGATTTTAAAACCTTAAACCTCGAGTGTTAAGAATGAATTCTTGACTGTTCAGTCCTCATATCCCAGATTTGGATGGAAGCCTCTGACATTATAATCAACATGAGGAAAAGCCTGTAAATCATTTACAGATTCAGAAAACACTTAATGGGCTTCTCCTCTGTGGAAAGCACCATGCTGGGTATTTTGGAGTCCTTGTCCTCAGAATGCTTCTAGTCTTTTCCCATGCAGAGAACACAAGTATGCCCACCTAAGAAAGAAGCTGAGATTTAGAGGAGCCACTGAAGATGGCTATGAGAGTGATCTGGCTGGGATGTTTGTCATCCCATTGCTCATGAAGTCTGATGAGGCTGATCTGCCTAGCTGGCATCTCTTCCCTCCTCACACCTCAATGCACATTCCTCCCACATCTGGGCTCCTGGCAGGTGAATGTGGCCTTTCTGCCCAGAGGAGTTCTATCATTTGGCCAAGGTAGGGAGGTGATTGTGCTTCTCTGTTTAAGACTCAGCAAAAGACAAAATGCAGAAAGCCTGAAGGTGGGAGCTAATCTTGCTGGCTGTCACCAGGTCTTGTACAACCTTATGATTAAGTCATGATTGATGCATCAGAGCACACCCCATTTTCTGGAAATCATTTCAGAATGGATACTGAAATTTGAATTAATCAAACTTAGCCAGACTCAAACTTGGTATCTCCCTGCCATTTCTCTCAAAGCTCAATGTTCTGCAATGTTCCTACACAAGTGAGGTTGATGCATTTATTAATTAATGCCACTAGGAGATCTGGTAAAGCCTCAGCAAACAATTCCCATGTGCTCTTTCAGGGGAAAACAACTTACAATCAGATTTGTTTCCTCAGTAAGAATTGGAGGATATACTGCCAAAATTTCTCCAAGCTGCCACCTCTTTTTCTTGGCAAGCTATTGGGCTGTTAGCTTCCAGTCCCCCAGCTTCCCTGACCATGAGGATTCCTTCCTAGTTTGGTTCAGAGCACAGATTCCACCTGCTTTTATTTTGCTTTCTAATTGCTTATTATTCTCCCAAGCACACACTCTTTTTCCTTGCTCTACTCCTCTGACTATATTGCTGAAGATTTTGATCCCAAACACAGGTGACTTTTGTACTGAGCTTGTTGTGAAAGATCAGTAACATGTGACATGTGATACGTTTTCCATCTTTTATATCTTTATACTCCCCTGGTGCTTGGCCATGGGGATCATGTTTTGCTGAATGTAATACTCTTGCCATTCAAATTTTATTTGAAGTAAATAGTAAAACAAAGTTGGAGTAGAGTGGTTCTTTCCCCTTTTCCAGAGGAGGCATCCAAAGGTACTCACAGAATATGCAAAGTACTAAGATACTAACTTCTTAAACTGAGGATAGATTCCATCCTATTACTTGTTTTTGTATGTGCATGTGGACCAAAAGTGATACCATGTTGAAGACTGTCTAATGCCATATCAGAGGATATTTTAGTCTTTTGCAAAAACAGAGAATGAAGACAGTGCACAGTGCCAGGCACAGTACTGTGCATTGACTATTAGAAGGATAGAAGGCAACTGGTGTTCTTAGAGGAGAACTGGACAAAGCTGGACTGTGGCTACTCTGCTGCTATGTCAGCACTCTCTCAACACTCAGTCTCCCAGATGCTCCTCATGGGGCCCATGCTTAGACATGATGTTAGCCCATGGGAAGATCAGTTGCAGCTCTTTTGAGTGACTGGTGTCTTCTAACCCCAGAGTCATGGGATAAACCCTACTGTGAGTTGTTTATTAACAATATTGAGCTCTGCTTGTGGCAGGTACTGTCATAGGCATAGGGAATACAGAAATAGAAATGACAGACAAGATCCTTTTTTTTTTTTTTTAAGCCAAGGCTCATCTGTCGCCCAGGCTAGAGTACAGTGGCGTGATCTCGGCCCACTGCAATCTCCATTTCCCAGGCTCAAGGAGTCCTCCTGTCTCAACCTCCCAAGTAGCTGGGACTACAGACATGCACCACCACACCCGGCTAATTTTTGTATTTTTTTTTATAGAGATGGGTTTCACTATGTTGCCCTGGTTGGTCTCAAACTCCTGGCTTAAGCAATCCATCTGCCTTGGCCTCCCAAAATGCTGGGACTACAAGCGTGAGCCACTGTGCCTGCTCTAAGATCCCTGTTCTTATGGAGCTTATATTCCAGGGGAGAGACAAGCAATAAAGCACAAGATAAACAAGGTAATTTTATAATGATAAAGGTAGGATAAGGGAGGAAGACAGAGAGTAAACCATGTGTTCTGCTTAAGAGACATCCACATGCACATACAAAATCCAGTAATAGGATGGGATGTATCCTAAGTTTAAAGCAGGACATATAATTCACTCCCTGTGAGGTGGCCTCTTTGAGAAGATGACAGCAGCCCTAGGACCTGAGGTTGAGAATCAGCCACATGAAGACATGAAGCGGCACCGCCCAGCAGAACCCTCCACCTGCTGCAGATGATATGTGCTGTGCTGTCCGGCGTGGCAACTGCTAGTCACATGTGGCTGCTGAACCCTTGAAATGTGGCTAATGCAACTGAGGAGCTGTATTTTAAATTCAATATGAATAATTTAAATTTAAATAGCTAAATGTGGCAAATAGCTATCCTATTGCACAGTGCGGATTAGGGGAAGGACATTTCAGGTAGTGAGGGCAGCTTGTGTGAAGGTCTGGAGGCTGTGTCGCCCTGCTGATCCAACGTGAGCTCTCTGTCTGGAAGCTCTGGTCAGTTTTTAAAGAGCAAATCTGGAAAATTTAATGATGCTTCCTGCTTCTGTTTTATGGGCCTCTGGAGAACCTACAGAGGAATAACAGTTAACCGGACAGGAGTTAAAATCCCTGCTCAACAAAGAGCCTATTTCCTTTCCTGGGAAGGACTCCTTCCCGCATTGACTGACTCACAAGTCTTGACTGGTTTCCTCTGCTAATGGCTGTGGGCGGTCTTTGTGCAGGATATAGCCTTTTCAGCGCTGAGCTTGTTCGTTCTGGAAACGAATCCTGCCTTTGTTCTTGACTTACATCTTCTGGTAACGAGGCTGGAATCCCTACCATTGCATTTGCAAGGAGTCACTCTGTATTCTGCATTCAACCTTCCATCCATCCTAGGGGGCTGAGACCTCATCTTTTCTGGCATAGCCTTTCTATTTTCTTCCATTGCTAAAGATAGTCAGCCCTGGTTTTAAAGAGAAATTTGTGTTTAGACAGAATTTCACCTTGAATTGCCACTTTATGTTGAAAGGATTACGAAAGAAAAGGGAAGAAGAAAGAAGAGAAAAAGAAAGGCCCCAGGAATGTTTCCAGTGGTTTTCTCACATGCCATGCATGCATTGGGATCTCTCAGGCCACGAAAGCCTCTTGTACCTTCTGGGCAAGAATTGGGCTATTCCAAGCAGCCACTGGCTAATCCCAGCGGGGGCGGAGGGAGGGGCAATGGCAGGGACCAGCTCTGTCTAGCCAGCATGGGTGGAGATTCGGCTCCAGCAAGATTCCCACGCGAAAGCAGAGATGAGGTAGCCAACGCTGGCTCAGTGTCTAAGGATTAGAGGAGGCTCTGCTGCAGAGTCTGTGAGTCTGTAATCCTGGACTAGCCTGGATTTGTCATTGGTTTAATGATGAATCTACTACTCTCTTTGTACTTACACAGCCCAAGAAAAAACAGTGACCTAGTACCACCCTGAAAGGTGTATGAAACCAAGCAAAGGGGATCTAAATGTTAAATTGGAGGCCACGGACCCAAGCCCACTTCCATGGGTTGAGCAGTTACGCTGCCCTCTTCCTTTGGTCTTACCTGACTGTCTGCAGCTAGCTCAGTGGTGGCGGCGGGGGGCACAGGGGAGGGCTGTGAACTTCAATACGTGGCATGTCCCAAGAAGTCACCTTGATGTTGATGAACTTGATCCCTTTGATGGCGAAATCTGACATCATAAAATGAGTATCTGTGATGTCTGAACAATGTGCTGGCACGTTTCATCTCGTTTTGCAAATAAACCTTCCTAGAACATAAGTGTGGAAGCACAGCTGAATTGGGTGCTTTGGCTTCACGTGTAAACATGGCAGTGCTTCACAAAGATCCCTCCCATGCACATGTGCCTTGCCATTTTAGCATGTGCTTCTCCAGGAGAGAAATCCCTTCTCTGGGGAAGGGGCTGTGTTAGACACCTTAACCTGAGGGGTTCATTGGAAAGCCCTATAAGCTACATGGATCAGTATTCACCCAGCTGAATTCCTTTGTCTTTTTTTTTTTTTTTTTGGGACAGGGTCTCACTCTGTTGCCCAGGCTGGAGTACAGTGGCACAATCTCAGCTCACTGCAACCTCCACCTCCGGGGTTCAAGTGATCCTCCTGCCTCAGCCTCCCAAGTAGCTGGGATTATAGGCACTCGCCACCACGCCCAGTTAATTTTTGTATTTTTAGTAGAGACAGGGTTTCACCATGTTGGTCTGACTGGTCTTAAACTCCTGACCTTGTGATCCACCCACCTTGGCCTCCCAAAGTGCTGGGATTACAGGTGTGAGCCACCAAGCCCAGCCAGGAATTCCTTTGTCTTAAAAAAAATTATTTTTAATTAAAAAATAGGTATGTTTATTAAAGGAAAAATTAGCCTACAGTCTATAGTCATGCCACCTGGAACATGTCTGATCTCGTCTGATCTCAGAGGCTAAGCAGGATCAGGCCTGGTTAGTGCTTGCATGAGAGAAAACTTAGAAAACTTACAAAAGGAGAAAGGAGATAAAAATTACCTATGATTCTACCATCTAAACACAGCTACCCCTGTTAACAGTTTGATATGTTCTCAATAGGATTTCCTTCCTACGGAAGGGTTATTTTGCCTTTTACATGGCTGTAACTGTAATATATCTACAATTCTGTGCACTGGTTTCAGATTTAACATTAAATAGTAAGTGAATAGTAAATATCACTTGTTAATGGCCGCATAGTATGTCCTTAAGTTCCTGTGTACTTGGCACTTGGGAGACTTGAGCCCCAGGACTCAGTAACAGCTGAAGGTCACACAGCCAGACCCAGCCCATGTCTCCCACCTCCCAGGTGAACACTCATTACATTCACTGGATCTCAGTCTGTACCTGCTTTTGTCCCCACGCGCGGGGTGTGTACCTCTGCCAGTTGCCTCCTCCTTACATTATTGTGTTTAACACCCTCTTCCACTTCCAGTGAGGACCTCTACACCACCCGCTGCAGGACACGTCCCTGGCATGGAGGCCAGATCGTCCCATCCATCACTGCACCCGAAGAGACCCATAGTATCATAATAAATAACAGTATTCCTGGGAGCCAGGTGTGCCTCATGCTTCTCCCAACCCAACTTCCACCTCTTGCCTTAATACTAGCTTCAGAGTAAAAGAAAGGATTACCCTTCTCAAATCCTATTGAAAACATACCTGGCATGGTGGCTCATGCCTATAATCCCAGCACTTTGGGAGGCCGAGGCGGGCAGATCACCTGAGGTCAGGAGTTTGAGACCAGACTGGCCAACATGGTGAAACCCTATTTCTACTAAAGATATAAAAATTAGCCGGATGCCCACAATCCCAGCTACTGGGGAGGCCGAGGCAGGAGAATCGCTTGAAC
>NW_016107574.1:662327-672754 GCF_001604975.1 Cebus imitator | reverse complement strand
AAAAAAAAAAAAAAAAAAACAGAGAAAGGATTAACCAAAGGCCATAGGGACAGACTTAGATAACCAGCAGCAACCTCAAGGCTGTGGTGCTCTCTTAACCTGCTGCTTTCAGGGTAGATGGAAGATGTGGTTTCTAGTCTCAACCAGCCTGAGTTCTTCCTTCCCATTAGGGACTGACTTCATGGGCACGAATTTGCACTGAGGTTCACATCGAGAAGGGCCCTGTGCTTGGTTGGTTAAATGCTCTGCTGTTGCCATCTTGAAAGTGTTAATACGTTTTAAACAAGTACCCTGCGTTTTTTTTTTGTACTGGGCCTCACAAGTGGTCGGTTCTGCACTCAGTGTACTTTGAGCACATCTTACTTGTAGCGTTCATTTCGTTTTACTATATTATTTATGTTTATGACTCACTTTGCATACTGGGAGGTGCTTTAGTGGAAATACAAAGTCTTTGGAATCCAGCAGACAAAGTTTCAAATGATCGTATACAAGGCTTTGACACTTAAGGTGGGGTGCTCAGTCATTTGGAGCCTCAGTGTTCTTATCTGTAAAATGGGGATAGTGATCTTAATTTTTTTTTAAGACTTGTGAGGATCAAGAAAATGTGTGAAGCAGGTAGCATAATGTGTTGTTCATGCACGCCTACTGCCTGCCTCAGGCTCTTCTGTCCTTCCTTGCCTGGTACAGTGCTGGTATACAGTAGGTACTCAATACGTGCCTGCGACATGGAACTGAATTTTCATTTGGGGTGTTTAGCTTGTGCCTCTTCATTTCCAGATTGGAATTGGAGTTGTGTTCTGGTCTCTGGGTAAGAGCTAGGACCATAGAATCAGAAGGGCTTATTCTAAGTATTGGCATTTCTTCTCCTGGGAATTGTAGCCAGGCCATGTATGAGGGTGCCTTTTCTTTTATTCAGTGTATCATGTTATGGAGCTCACAATAGCAGATACACAGCTCCGGCTGCACCAGGTGACACATGGCTTCTACCAGAATCCTGCAGGGAGGATTGTCCTCATCCTTCTTTGCTGTGGCTGGCAGGTTTCAGGTGTTTGTTTTTAGCCACTGTTAAGACTGTTTTCGCCATGGCATATCACTGCTCTCCCTCAGCGGCAGAGAGGAGCAGAGCCTTCTGTGTGGATTTGGGAAGACACGTGGTGGGGCGCTTTTCGGTAAACTCTTATCCTAAGAAAGTTCTGGGCATAATGAAAGAAGACTGAGAGAGGAAGGGCAAAGCATGCTGACTAGAGGACTGCCTTGGAGCTCGGGGAACCTAGCAGACCATGGGGAGGACTCAAGGCCAGAAGAGAAAGGCAGCCGCGGCCAGGCTGGCTGGCTCCCTTAGGTCAGGAGCTGGGACTGGCGCCTTTAGGTGTCTGTGACCGAGTCAGCGGCTGAAGCCAACGGAGCCCGAGGCAGCCTGTGGGCTGTGACTAAATTAGGAAGAAAGGGCCCTTGGGCTCTCCTGGGAGTTCACTGGGGCAGGTAGGCCGTGGAAGGGCCTCTGGTGGGCAGCTGGAAACAGGCTGGCCAAACATATCCAACAACTGGCTTTCACTTTTGATTTTTCAGTGCGGCTGTAGATATATCACACACTGGATCTGAGTTCAGTCCCAGCAGGGGGGAAGCCTCCCTGATGCCAGGGTACCCACGGGTGGTGCCAGGTAGGAGGTGATCTGACCCCCAACACCCATCTTCTCCAAGGGACTAAGTAAAATAGGAGAATCTAGTGAGCTTCAATCACTAAGTCATTTATAAGCTCCTGGGGAGTTTTGACGTTTTAAAAGGAATATACCCTATTGACTATTTGAGGGAGGGGATTATAGTGGATGCCAGGCATTGCAGGTGAACCTCAGCCTGCCCCACACAGGAAAAATTGGAAGGATGGTTGCTTTGCATAACCTGGCAATGAGGAACCTGTGACAACAGATTTTGATTTTAGAAAATCACATGAAGGTTTAGTTTGGTTTGAGTGTTTAAGGATTGCAGTGTGAGATCTGGAAGGAGAAAATTAAAAGCAAGTTGGCAGGAGAACAGTGGCTCCTAGGAAGAAAAGCTGTGTTTCAAGTAATCAAACTCTGAATGAGGCCATCCAGGGCCTTCAGCCACTTCCTCACGGAGAGGGGCTTCTTGGCTTTTTTTTGGCGGGGGGCGGGAGTTATACTTTCTGCAAGACTGGTTGAAGGCATTAGTCTGAGAGCACAGTTTCTCAACTGCGACAGTATTAGTATCTTGGGCCAAATAACTCTCTTTTGTGGTGGCTGTCTTGAGCATTGCAGGATTTTTACAGCATCCCTGGTCTCCGCTCAGTAGATGCCAGTTGCATTCCATCCTCCCCCTCAGTTCTGACAACAAACTATTTCCAGCATTAGCCTGGGGACCAGAATTGCCCCCAGCCACTGCTTAGAGCAAAGGAGACTCTGCTTTTCATACTGAAAGGTATTGCAGTTACCACTGGGTGGGTGAAATGATGGGTCATCTCAGTTCATTTTCTGTTCCACAGAAGTAAAGAAGGGCAACTGTTTCAGGAGCTTTGCTGGTTGGGCGTCAGCTTGCTGGCGTTGTCAGATGTAGCTGGATTTCTAAGATTTTTTAGGGTATCTTCCGGACCAAATTTTCACCGCTGAAAACCCAGAGTAAAAAACAACAAGCAAACAAACAAGCAGACCACCACCACCCACAGCAGCAGCAAAAAATAGGGAAGTAAGCCAGGCGAGGGTTTGCAATTTTATTAAAAGTGGTCAGCGCGGTCAGCCCTAGACCCCTCCTTCAAAAGCGCTCTCAGGAGGCCTGTCTGCATAGAGCTGGCTTGGGTGTTGATATGTGAAGAGGCTGAGAACATGTGGCATAAACATCGACTGATATTGTTTGCCATTTACACTCAGCATGTGTAATGCAGCAGGAATGGCTCCCGGTGGCATGTGACTGCCCTTCCAGGCGGGTATGCCGTGCTCAGGCGCTGCTCTTTCTCTTTCACCCCCTCCCTCCCTCCCTCGCTCCCATACCCCCTCCTCTGCCCCTTTCCTCCTCTTCCCTTTCCAGGGGAAAGTTTGAGTGGAGGCTTGTCATGATTAGCACGCAGAAAGCTGGTAGGGTGTCACTGGAATTTTCTAGGGAGGCACATGCGCAACACCCAAAATGACTCCCAGCTTCGGTGGCCGCAGGTCAGCGCGTCGTGCCAGGCACCCTGGTCTGTTTCAGAAAGGTAAGGTTGCATGATGTCATCCTACCTTTCCCCAGCACAAGGGAGAAATCGAGGTTTTGTTAGTTTCTTTTTTAATTCTCCGGTCCAGGCAGCACCTCTGAACATGTTCTCGGTGCTGAGCATTTGTGCATGAGTGTGCAATTTGTCCGTGTCCCCACCCTCTCCGTTTAAAAAAAAAATTAACAAATGATTCACAACGGCAGTTTAACATGTGACCTAAAACAGCTCCTCATGACCCCAGTGAAATTGGCGATCCTAATGTCAGAAAGTCTAGATGGTCTTTTTACGCTGGTTACTAAACTCTTTGAATAAAGAAGAGTTGTGAGGCTACTGGAAAACAGACTGCGTTATCACCAGATCTGGGAGAATGGAAGGGGATGCGTTCGGAATCCCAAAACTTTATAAATGATAGGCGTCGCTTAAGGGTGAGGTGTTTTGTGTTAATCACTGGAATTTGGCAGTGATGGAAAATGAACTTAAAGGTGTTTGAAATGTCTCGTATCGTTGAGTGCACAGTGTGACACATTCTGGACCAGGAAGAGAGTGTCGTGTTAAAATTCATGAGCAGGGGATATCTTGCCAAGAAACGAGCCTTGATAATGGCTTCTGAGTACCCCTGAAGTAGCGAGAACATGAATTTCAGCACCTCTTAGGTTATCTTTAAGTTAAGTATTTAAACAAAACTATTTTCATCATCGCCAAGCCAGCAAGCAAGTGTGTAAACTTCTGTCGTGCGGTTCAGGGCACAAATTTGGACATGGATGTGATGGTCTGTTAGCAGACTCAAGCGCAACCGAACATGACTCACCTCATTTCTGTATCTGATGCAATCACAAGTAGCTTCAACGCTCGCAGTAGAAGAATACTAGTTTTCGGCTTGCAAGTGTGTAAAAGTGAATCCATACTCAGAAAACGGCATGGATGGTATATCTTATATTACGGGGATTTTGTTTTACTCTTAAAAAAATCTTTTGTGCAGCTTTGCCTTTGGTTTCTGCCTTAGAGGCGCTGGAATCTTTTTCTTTCTTGCAACTCTGAGATGTCAGAAAACTGAAGGGGAGAGGGTTAATAGGTTCACACACCCACCCCTCCCCCACGTGCATACGCTAACAGCTGCCATGTATGATTTTAGTGGAATTTGATATTTCGAATGAAATGACTTCCTTGTTTTCCATAGTAATATAATAATCAATTTTACCATAGAGAACTGTGTACATGTCAAACCTTGGCTGCTCCTAATTAGCAATGGATGGGGTAGGTGGGGAAAGTGCTGAAGAGCACTTTCGAGTAAAAAATCAGCCTTCAAGTTTTCACCATTCTTTCTGGCCTCAGCCAAGACAGTTTTCAATCTGCTTGGATCTTAACCACATGTTTAGTTTGTGGTGTTCTAAGAAAATATCTAGAATGACACATGCAAATGTGACAAAGATGGGCCTGTGTCTCTAACGGATGCGGGGCTGTCTTTTACCTCTACTCTGTAGTAACTTTCTTATGGCTAGAGCTTTGTAAGATAGAAGCAAAAGCCAAAAGTGATACACACATAATATTCTCTGCCTTGGGTGGCGTCTATGTTTTGTTGGCTGTAGCCAGAAAGATATGTGTCTTCAGACACAAGAAACTTCCATCCACTTTGGAAAAGGGATATTTTCTCAATAAATAGTTACACAGGTTATGTATAAAGCCCCATTCTTAATGTTCTCATTTACTTTAAGTAATGCAAAGGAATTAAACTGTGCACATTCCAAAAACACACATGGAAACATGTACCATGTCCTTCACAAGGAAACGAGTATACTGCTAAGATCTACATTCCCGCATGCTTAATACAGTCATAATTTCAAGTCAGTTGAACGAGTCTTTGTTCAGTGACTCTAATGTGCCCAGTGCTGAGTCACATAGGCACTTGGGAGTTTGAAGGATTTTAGGATGTGGATGATGTCCTCAAGGTGCTTATAATTCAGAAGGTAAAACTCCTCCCCTGGCAAACCTCACCTGGCTTTCTGCAGCAGAAACTATATGTGTTTTCTGGGGCACATCTTGTTGCAAAAAGTATTTATTGAATTGCATGAAAAGGTGCATTAACAGAGCTAAGAAATATTTTTAGCTCTATTGTGTTTGACCCTCTGTGGACTTGTGACCCTTTGTGGACTTGTAAAAATTTCAGTGTTTAATCTGCAGGGTCATTTAAGACACATGGTCATGCTGTTTGGCATGACAACAATAGCTTGTGGGACCCAAAGCAATAAAGAACAGATTGATTCTGTTCGTTTATAGATTGGTAATTCTTAGACTTTGTTGCACAGTTATTCCTGGGGAGCTATTAATATTAACAATTCCAATGCCTGGGTTGAGTCAATCTCTGAAGGTGGGACTCAAGCCTCAGTACTTTTTAAATTCCCCTCCAAGTAATTCCTAAGTGCCACCAAGTTTGAGATCTAGCGATATAGATGACTTCATCAACAATCTTTTTTGTTTGTTTGTGTTTTTAGCCTACACCTTCTAGAGTGAGTTTTGGAGTGGGCTTTATATAATGATGGGGGGACTTAAGAACTCTCAGCCTTCTGGAAGCTAACTGTCTGTTCTCTGAATTAGTGAACACAGTGTGGATGAAGCTGTGCTTTCTCTCTTTCCAGCAAACCTGGTGATATGATGCCAGGCCAATCACACAGCCATCTACATTACCTAAGGTTTCCTGAAACTTGAGTGTTTTTATTACAAGAGGCCAAATGTTCTGAAAATCTTGATTATGTCTCTTAAGAGAAGGTGGTTATACAATTAATTACATGTGCCCCTTGAAATTATTTTTGCACTGTCTGAAATACCCATGGAAAAGGAAGCCCGCTCTTGGTATACTGGCAACTAGTAGAAGTAGCTCCTTAAAATAGAGGGGTTACTCAGTTCCTGATAACTCACTATAGATATTTTTTTTCAGACAGAGTCTTGCTCACTCACTCAGGCTGGAGTGCAGTGTGCAATCACAGCTCACTGTAACCTTTAAACCTGGGGCTCAAATGATCCTCCCACCTGAGCCTCCCGAGTAGCTGGGATTACAGGTGTACACCACCATGCCTGGCCAAGTTTTAAATTTTTTTTAGAGATAGGATCTCTCTATGTTGCCCAGGCTGGTCTGAAACTCCTGGCCTCAAGTGATCATTCTGCCATGGCCTTCTAAAGTGCTAGGATTACAGGTGTGAGGCCACTGCCCCTAACTACCTCACCATAGATTCTTGGAGTTGGAAAGTATTTTCAAAATATTCTAGTGCAGTGGTTCTCAAAGTGCTGCATCAGCATCACCTGGACTTGTTAGAAATTAACACGTTCAAGCTCCACCCCCAGATCTTCTGAGTCAGATGCAGAGATGAGGCTATGGGTGGTGAGCGGTGGGCCCAGTATCTGTGTTTTAGGAAGTGCTTCTCTCTGGGTGCCCACCAAAATTTGAATTACTGCTGTTATTTCACCTTGTCAGAAACTGAGATACCTCAGTCCTGGGATCTGTGTCTGCACCAAGGCCAGATCATCCTAACTTTCCTATGGGTCATGAATAACTGCCTTAAGAAAATGCTCACCATCCTAAAATCATTAGACATAAAGAAACCTTAAATGTCTCATCTGACCCTTCCATTTCACAGATGAGAAAACTGAGGTCGATAGGGTGACATGAACTCAATAAGATGTAGAGTCACTGGTCTACATTGAGCAGAGCTTTTGGTCTGCTTATAACGAACACAGTCCTCTCCCTCACTGGTCCACACTGCCTCTCCAGTTTAATGTGGACTTCTAGTGTTTGGCTTAAATCACATCAGTTATGATGTCTAGGTTAATCATCATATAACTCTAGAAAAAGTCCAACTATTTTGATTGAGAATTTTAATTCTTTAAAATTAATCCAAAATTCTTTCATTTCAAATTGGCTTGAATTTTATAACTTTGTACATTTAATAGAAAAAAATCTCGGCGATGTAAACTGCTGAAAAGAAAATTCACAGACCATAGGGATTACTCCTGGGACGTGGGTTTCATCCCAACATCATGTAGCTCAGACACTAATAGCCCCTCAGATGCACACACTGAAATTGCATTTTCTTCAGATTTAGTTAAAAGGAAAAACATGACAAGGAGTCTGTTTTTTGAATATTTTAAAATTTCATACTTGATGTGGTTGGTGATGTTTACATAATTTTGTCAGTGTTCAAAAACTGAATCTAATCTACATTCTCTGCAGAGCTTCATCTTTCAAAGCACTGTAGCAATACACAGGGAACATTTAGCCAGGAAAGGAAAGGAGAACACACAGCTATTATCTACATACTTATATACATGGAGCAGGCGTGTCCATGGATACAAACTTTTTTTGTGTGTGTGTGTGTGTGTGGACTTTTTCTGAGACAGAGTCTGGCTCTGTCATCCAGGCTGGAGTGCAGTGGTATGATCTCAGTGATTCTCCTGCCTCAGCCTCCCAAATAGCTGGGGCTACAGGCACACACCACTATGCCTGGCTAATTTTTGTATTTTTTGTTTTTGGGTTTTTTTTTTTTTTTTTTGAGACAGAGTCTTGCTCTATCTCCCAGGCTGGAGTGCAGTGCAGTGGTACAATCTCGGCTCACTGCAGCTTCTGCCTCCTGGGTCAGCCTCCCGATTAGCTGGGACTACAGGTGACCACCACCACACCCAGCTAATTTTTTGTATTTTTAATAGAGACTGGGTTTCACCATGTTAGCCAGGATGGTCTCGATCTCTTGACCTCATGATCTGCCAGCCTCAGCATCCCAAAGTGCTGTGATTACAGGAGTGAGCCACTGCGCCCAGCCTAATTTTTGTATTTTGTTAGTAGAGAGTAGATTTTGCCTTGTTGGCCAGGCTGATCTAGAACTGCTGACCTCAAGTGATCCGCCCGCCTCAACCTCCCAAAGAGCTGGGACTACAGACATGAACCACTATATCCAGCCCATGGATAGAAATGTTTATTGGTTCCACACACCTACCATGTGCCAGGTATTGTGATGTGGCGTGGGACACATTTGAAGTTCCTACCTTTGAATGATCATGCGACAGTGAGGAAGTCAGACAAGTGCTTCAGTAGACAATTATGAGAGCAGGTGGTGGAGTTAGAAGAGCGTACAATTGAGGCTAAAGGAGTAGCAGGGCATTCTGAGGATCACAGAAGGGACACCAGTGCACACTGGATGGGAGCAGAAACCAGAGAAGGCTGCCTGGAGGAGGTGTCCTGTGAATTGCATTTCAAAGGATGGTAGATATCCAGGTGTGCAGGGGAGTAGGGATGAGGTTGTGCAGGGAGAGGGGCCAGTATATGCCAAGGCATCAATGCTTGTGGTACCTTGTCTTTCACTGGGGCAGGGTTGATCTATTAATCCCTATATATTTCCTTTGTGTGTATAAACATTAGCAATTTGGTTTCTTAGAGAACTTTGTATAGCAGTTTTAAAATATATGTTTCAAAAAGCTCATTTTTTCCATTGCTGAAGACCCAAATTGTTCCTAAGAAAATATTCTCAGTTGAGAAGTCACCAGATCTTACGTTACCGAGAAAATTGAAAGATCTCCCCTAACCCCAGAAGTCAAACCAGCTTCCTCAATTTGAGACTGCACAAAACCAATTAATTTTTGCCCAGTGTGGATTTTCTAAATAATTGTGTCTCAGACAAACCAACTCCTGTCCTAAATGGATTTGAGCTGCCTTTCACTCTGAAAGCTGTGGATCCATCTGGGAAATGTCTTTGTAGAGGAGAGAATTTTATAATAAAGTATTTTTGGTATTGCATTTACTAAATCTTCAGGGATATAGGTAGGAGAGCCTCTGCGCTGAACTGACTGCCCAGCAGAACAAGGTTAGAGGAAATGAAATTATTTCATGCTGGCTGGCCTGCAACACATACCTCTGAACGAAGCTGTATAAGTCATGGGCTGCATAACGATGTTCTGGTCAACAACAGACGACATATACAATGGTGGTCCCATAAGGTTATAATACTGCACTTTTACTGTACTTGTCTAGGTTTAAACATGTTTAGATATGCACAAATACTCACCATTGTGTTCCAGCTGCCTCCAGTATTCAGTACAGGAACATGCTGTGCAAGTTTGTAGCCTAGGAGCAATGGGGTATATCGTATAGCCTAGGTCTGAAGTAGGCTATACCGTTTGGTTTGTGTAAGCACAGTCTATGATGTTCACGTGACAAAGCTGCCCAACAACATTTCTCAAGATGTGTCTCCATTGTTAAGCGGCACATGACCGTATAGATAACAACGGTTTCTTTAAAAGCATTCCCAGGAGTGGCCAGGTGTGGAAAGAACTTAATTTCTGAGCAGTGATAATGATAGTTAATATTATTATCATGCTTTGAAGAACACCTGCACATCGTTTCATCTTTACAGTGAGTGGAACAGACATGACAATCTCCATTTGACAGATGAGGAAATTAAACCTTAGAGTCATCAGATTTCAAAGGGGAAGGGACCTTGGAGATCCTTTCATCCAGCTTTCTCATTTTATAAAAAAAAAAAACAACCTCTTTGAGATCAGGGAAAGTAACTGACCCAGGATTCTACAGGGAGTAAATAAGGGCTGTTGGGCCAGGCCCAGGTCTTCTGATTTCTAGCTCCATGATTTTTCACTCCATCACTCTGCTGTCAACCTTCAGTGCGTTAGAGGAAACTTGGTAGGTTAGGCATTTGTTCTTAAGGAGAAATTCTGTTGATATCAGTCTGTGCGCTATTTTGTAAACACACATGTGTAGAAAAACTCCGTTATTTTTCTGCTGTACCTATATGTAGATACAAACAGATAGATATACACACCACATGTGGATCTCACTGGGGAGATGTGGGTGGGACTGGGCTCAGTCTCAAAGGGGACTTCAACTTGATCTGTCGAATATTCTTGTATTTAAAAAATTGGAAGCAAAATGACCATTACAGGAGCGTTTGTTCATTTTGAATAAGGGGCGGTGAATTCATTGGTGTTTGTTTTATTCTTCATATTTCTGTATTTTAAAGATTTCAAAAGAAAACAAATATGGATATTAAAAATGAATTCTTACCTACAATACCATACCCTCATTTTATAAAAATAAAGAATATTTTGGCTGGGCGCGGTGGCTCACGCCTGTAATCCAAGCACTTTAGAGGCCAAGATGGGCGGATCACCTGAGGTCGGGAGTTCAAGACCAGCCTGACTAACATGGTGAAACCCCATCTTTATTAAA
>NW_016107574.1:642174-662267 GCF_001604975.1 Cebus imitator | reverse complement strand
AAGAAAGAAAAATGGTTGAAAAGGAAGGAAAGAAAACTATGCTATGGTTCTCATCAGTTAACATGAATCCTCTCTTTGCTTTAAGTCTTTCCTGTTTGACACTAGCAGAATGCATATTGTTTTCTCTGCATTTGCTTCAGGATCAGTTCTCTTTGGCAGGTATTGAGCCCTTCTAATAAGTCCAGCAGGAAAGGCAGGCCTATCTTGTCAGCTCTAAACCCACCAGCTGCCCTGCTGTGACTGCACAGTCCCCTGGTTCTGGGAATATGCTCTGCCTGATAAGGAGGTACAGAGCATGATGGACTGAAAGCCTGAGGATCTGATACTAAACATGTGAGTTAAACTCATGCCCAAAGGAAGTAGACCCAGAAACGTGGTTTTGGGAGCTCGCTTTAACGAATGTGTAAACAGAAGATAGGAATATTGGCCTTCCAGTTTAAAAACCCTTCTTCAAGTCCCAGTCAAGTCCCTTATTCACTAGGTCACTTCACACGGTTCATCTGATCTTGTTTTGGTCTCAATCTTCTTGCTATAGACTGGAAATGGTCATACAGTATTTGACTTAGCTATCTATATGTTGTTCTGGAGATGAGACAGCTAATGAAGTGAGAAAACTTGTTAACACGCCGACTGAAAAACACAACAAAAGAGAGATGATTGGATTATTATTGCTGTTACGAATCAGTCCAAGAGGTGTCATGGTGATATGAATCATCATATGGTAATGTTATGGCTAAGGCCCAAACACAGAATGGCAGCACTGACCCAGTAATCTCTAAATTAGTCACAGAGGCCAAGCTGGTGAAGATCCAGTAGCACTACTGTTATCAAGAAAGAGCATTATCCGAAAAGTGTGTGGCCTCACTCTTCTCTTTGCAAAGAGAAATTCACCTGGTGTATGCTGATAGGCATATATTGCACCACAGCCACTCCATCAGCCCTGAGGATAGAGGAGGCCTGCATTCCAGCCCCAACTCTTCTCTGTCTAGGCTTGTGACTTGGGCTGATTCACATAGGACACCAACTTCATTGGCTTTCACTTTTTTTTTTTTGTCTGTAGAACGAGAAGTTAAACTAAATTGTCTCTAAGGCCTCACCTTGCTCTTAAAATTTGTGATCATTAGCTAGAGTTTGAACTTTACCCCCAGTATGACTGTTGTATTATCACTGTCACCTTTGTCACCTGGCATTCAGGGACTGCCCCCTCTGGTTTGTGTCCTGACATAGCTTCTGGAATCATTATAGCAAGCTGAGAATTTTTGATCTAGAAAAGACAAATGTTAAAAAGAAATTCCCACCTACAAGACCAAAAATAAGGAATATTTTAAAGAAAAAAAAAAAGGCTCAGAAGGAAGGAAAACTGTAATGTCGTTCTCGTTAGTTAAGTTTACCTTAATCATCTCTTTAAGTCTTTCCTCTGTTGACACTAGCAGAATGTGTCATAAAGACATGGAAAGATCATAAATTCTCAACTCTAAAGATCTGACCTTGAGCATTGCATTTATTTGACCACACCTTTATAGTGTGGTCAAACCTGAAAAACATTTTCTTGCCTGGTCATGAGCCCTCTCACCTTGATTACTTTCTATATTTTAGCGTAAAAGAAGAAATGGCACATTCACCACTCAGCCAGTTGCAATGGAAATGAATTTGGATTCCTGAACTGGTTATCTTGGAAGATATTGTGCTTATTGCAAATGTGGCCGGCTGCATCCCAGAGCACTACCATGCTCTGGGCCATGGTTCTTTGGTTCCTGCTTCTGGATGGCTGGACATTACCAGGAGGGAGCCTGCTGATGCATCTATGCACATTCACTCTACTGCACTTCAGTTGTGTCATTCCATAGCCCCTTAAGTCTTGGTTCACCAAGTAGATGTTAAGGCTCTCTCGGATCCCTCAAGCCCCATCCCCATGCCTGCTCCCTCCTGTCTTAGCAGTTGCCCACTCTTTATCTTCTAATCCTCTTTCCTCCTTATGATGATGATAGTGACCCTGTAGCTCCAACTAATGGGTCCTCACAGTCAGTCCACTCCTGCAGAGGAAACTGGAAGGTGACCAGGAACCTTCAAGTCAATGTGGGCCACAGAAAAAGACCGTGTTTAAATGATGGTTAAATGCAGTGGTTTATGTAGGTTGACGTTCTTTAAGCAAATAAAGGAAATCCATTGCTTCATGTTTATAAAAGTTCAGAGTAGATTCAGGAGAAGCTGGCTCAAGGCATTTCTAGGAGGTCATCAAGGAGCTGCCTGTACCCCGTCTTCAGGCCAGCATCTTCTGAGTTGGCTTTATTCTCAAGCAGGCTCTCATTAAGTGATGGCTTAACAACAATGTAGCAGCCTTGGCATGACAGAGAATCATGCCTGATAGCTCCAGCAAAGGATCAGAGCCAATTACTGTGGCCAGGGGGATGTGGTTCTTAGACTGGCCAGGTCTGAGACACATTGCAAAGGCCCCTATTTGTGCAGAATTGGCCCTTGACTAAATTCCCAAAGGGTTTTGGATGTTTGGTCAGATGGTCTGTACCCTGGGGGGATCAACTCATACCAGCAAGATCCGATCAGCCCCCACACCTACCACCGCCTCTCTAGCCGAAGCCGCTTTGGCATCTAATTGTTTTGGGAATTGTGTTGGTTTTCTATTGCTGCTGTAACAAATTGCCACAAATTTCATGGCTTATAACAACATAAATATATTATCTTACAGTTCTGGTGGCCAGAAGTCCAAAACCAGCCTCACTGGACTACAGTGAATGTGTTAGTTCCTTCTGGAGGCTCTAAGGGACAATCTTTTTCCTTGTCTTTCCTGGTTTCTAAGAGGTGGCCTCCATTTCTTTGGCTCATGGCCCCTTCCTCCATGTTCAAAGCCAGCAGCAAAGCATCTTCTCTCCTCTCTGACTTCTGTTTCCATCCTTATATCTTCTCATCAACTCTGATCCTCCTGCCGCCGTCTTAGAAGGACTCCTGTGATTACATTGGGCATACCCAATTAAATTCAGATAATCTTCCCATCTCAAGATATTTAATTCAATCACATCTACAAAGTCCCCTTTTACCATGTAAGGTAACATATTCACAGCCTCTGTGGGTTAGAATGAGAAGATTTTCAGGGGATCATTATTCAGCCTACTGCAGGGATTATCCACTCAATTTCAAAACCTGGACTTAGAGAAAGAGTGTACTGAAGCTCCTGCATTGGAGTGGGGAATTGTAGACAGTCCCTTAGGAAGGTGACTTTGTTACCTGCTTGTAGGTTTAGTTATTTACAACAGCAAAATTTATTTGCCTCTTAGGTGTATTTAGATTGTCCTTTCTGAGCTGTTTGTGGGTCTTTATCCACAGAATTGTGTACTCATAAAAGAGGTTTCCATGTCACCTCAAAGCCACCAGGTTCTTATGAGCCATACCCATTATCTTCCTTCTTCATTTTGTTTATGGCAATTACTTTGTGCCCACTAAGTGGGAAGCAGTGTGCTGAGGAAATACAAGATTCTCCAAGGCATACTCCGTTCTCTTGTGGAACTTATGTCTAATGGAGTAGAAAGGCACACACACAATTATTTTTAACCCAACGTGCAGGATGTGCTAAGTGATGTAAAAGTGACAAACCAAGGAGTGGGAAGACAGCAGGGACATCAGGCCAAGCCCCCAGGGGCATCAGATCATGCACCCCAATTTTTGGTTCAGAAATATGATCACTGAGGGGCCAGGCGTGGTGGCTCACACCTGTAATCCCAGCACTTTGGGAGGCTGAGGCGGGTGGATCACGAGGTCAAGAGATCGAGACCATCCTGGTCAACATGGTGAAACCCCGTCTCTACTAAAAAGACAAAAAATTAGCTGGGCATGGTGGCGTGTGCCTGCAATCCCGGCTACTCAGGAGGCTGAGGCAGGAGAATTGCCTGAATGCAGGAGGCGGAGGTTGCGGTGAGCCGAGATCGCGCCATTGCACTCCAGCCTGGGTAACAAGAGCGAAACTCTGTCTCAAAAAAAAAAAAAAAGAAATATGATCACTATATGCACCTGAATTTCAGTTTATTAACTATTGCAAGCTAAGAATTTTAGGGCTTAAAAAATAGTATGATATATTTTTTCTTCTAGGTGTTTGGATCAAAATAGGTGCTCAGCTCTGATGATTCAAGTGAAATTACTTCTACTCAAAGTTGACTAAAGTTGGGGACAATGAAAATTTGCTAGCCAAAGTAAAAATTAGGAAGAAGACCTGGTTAGTTTTCTTATTTTGTGCAGAATCTGAATGGGTTAACTTCTGTAACCTAGGTCATACTTTTAAAAGGACAGATTTCCCATGGCTGACCTGCAAATACCCAGCGTGGCTGGCTTTCCTAGTTGGACAGATAGCTCTTTCTCACGTGTCCTTTCAGGGGTGAGGGGAATCTCTACTCAGAGCTCCCTCTGGCCCAGAATGCAATTTTAGAAAATACAGCTGACTTCTCTGGGAAAAACAAAACCAACCTTGTCTTACTCTGGTCATGGAAACCAACTTGGCACCTCATTATCGCCTTGTTAGCAAGAACAGGCTGCATGATAGACAAACCTGGGAGGAAGAGTTGGCCCTGTGTGGGCAGGGTTTTGAGTTAAGCTTAATTGCTCTTCTAAAGCTCAGCTACTTAATACTACACAAGTCGAAATCTATCATCAGACTCTTGACCATCCATCCTCCTCTTCCTTCCGTATTCGTGCCGACATAGACATCGGTGCGTCCCCATTCTGCTGCTGTTGAATTTGTGCTGGCCACCCAGGGACCCCCAAGGCTCCTTTGCAGCCAGCACGACTCCCCAAAGGAGAACAAGGCTGTACCTACCTTTAACCTTGAGCGCCCCCTGCCCCCGTATTTTGAAATGTGCCAGCCTGTTCTGTCCTTGGAACATAGCAGGGCTGCTGGCTGGGGAAGGTGGTGTCACTTTTTAACAACTTATAGGCAATTTTTTATTTGTCATGCAAATGAGAGAGAATAACAAAGGCATTTTTATCTGGCTCTCGAATGTGCTTTGTACTTACACTGAAATGTGAGTGTGCCTGATGTTCTGGGAACTCCCTTCCAATAAGACAGTGTGGCAGCCCATGTCGCTTGCCATGTCTCCCTTTTCCTCCCCACCTGAGCTATCCCCGAGCTTCTCTCATTTTTGTTTCATTGTCATTGGATTTTTACTGAACAGAGCCTGTGATAGCAGAGACTAAGTTGTCCCCATTATGCCGCGTCTACCCCGCGCTGCCTAAGCATGCTTACTGTACAGCATGAATTATCTATGGCAACCCCAATTTCCAATTTTCCAGTCCCCTTCTTCCCATTCAAATGTCCTAGAATTCCAGTTCATCAACATTCTGAACATATTTCCTGATGACACTCACTTTTCAGAGGGGAATTTAAAACCTAGAAAATATGGTCTTAACCAAAGAGCCCTGCCTGTGGTAACCACATATCCCAGATGTTCTGGGAAAGTCTGTCCAGTTTCCAGACCATGCACGCTGAGTTTTGGATAGGTCACATGAAAGACACATGTCAGACGGACACCCTTTCTACAGTAAGATTCAGTGAGAGTCTACCACTGCCACTATCTCAGATTCAGATTTTTTGACTTGTGATTTTTTGGTGATTCCTTATGTTAGTTGGGTTTGAGAGCTCAGTTGAAGGAAACTGTGATATTGTGATATTTGGTCTTCATCAGGTTTCCTAGCATACAACTTCAAAAGTCTTTGGAATCATGTAACTATCTTTTTGTATGCTAATGGGTTGACAAATGTCTGGCAGTCCCTTAGGGCCTCTTTAGGATGGGGTCTGGTTACTGGAAAGACCATGGCAGGATTGAAGGGTTGGGAGTTTTAGCCCCACCCCTAATCTCGGGGAAGGGGAAAGGAGCTGAAGGTAGAGTTGATCACCAATGACCAATAATTTAATCAATTATGCCTGTGTAATGAAACCTCCATAAAAACCCAGGAAGGACTGGGATGTGTGGAGGGAGAGGGGAGTCCCCGGGAGGACAGGGGAGCTCTGCGCCCCTTCCCACATGCTTTGCCCCATGCACCTCTTCCATCTGGTGTTCATTGGTATCCTTTTCAAATGTCCTTTCGAATAAGCCAATAAGACTAAGTGTCTCCCTGAGTTCTGGGAGCCTCTCTAGCAAATTAGTCTAACTCTAATTTATAGCCGGTTGATCGGAAGTATGAGTAAAACAACCTGGGGCTTGTGATTGACATCCCAAGTTGGGGGACAGTGTTATGGGGCTGAGCTGTCAATCTGTGGGATCTGACGCTTTCTCCAGGTAGATGGTATCAGAATTGAATTGGAGGACACCCAGCTGGGGTCCACTGCAGAACTCGTTGCTTGCCTGGTGTGTGGACAAAACCTCCTACACATCTAGTGTCAGAAATGATTCGTGTTGTGAGAGTATAGGAGATGCTGAATTTGTTTGTTCCTGTATTCACACAGGAAGACAATTCATGTTGCTTTTGGATGTGAAATGAGCACAAGGATGAAAATGTGTTTGGCAAAAATGTAAACACTATTCATTCTGTATGCAGTTGTGAAGCCTGCACTTTTCACTTAACGTTAGAGCATATAGATCTTCTCATGTCATTAAACCACTTTAATGGTTTTTGTTTTTTGTAACAGAGACCTTGGCAAATTCAAGATAGTGTTTACCATTGGTAATGATGGGGAAGGGTGAGGTGGGGAGAGCTGGTAACCAAGGGAGATTTATGGTGTTGGAATGTTTTCTATCTTAAGCTTGGTGCTGGGTACCCTTTTTTGAATGTCCTAAATGTTGCGTAATGAAGTAGAAATGAAAACATCACTAGTAAATCATTACTTAATATTTTATTATGTTGCTGTATTATAATTTCCTCAGCTCAAATCCCATCTCCCTGTTGTAGGATTTTTGTAATTTTCAACTTTGAACTCTTAAATAATATAGCATTGAGCATCTTTGGGTATCAATTTTTGTCTGCATTTGAGCTCATTTTCTCAGTTGAGAGTTATCAAATTCAATTCTAGGGCCAAAGACTATGGCTTAAGAAATGCGTTTTATCAGATGATCCTTTAACAAAGCTGTATGAGTTGCTTATTGTCGACATTGTGCCTAGTCCACTCTCTCCAACACCGAGCGCCATTTTTAAAAATTGCCATTTTGCTAGGCAAATATTTGTTTTGAATGGTTTTAGTTTATGTTTCTACTTACCAGTGAGATTGAACATTTTTCTATTGGAGTTTTTAAAAAAAATATGAGCACAGGTTTTGCAGATTCACTTGTATGTGGGACCTGTATGGGAAGGTCTTGTTTATGTGGGAGGGGGGAGCACAGATAATGAAGAACAGTCCCTTGCCCCCCTCGTTGAAAACCAGCTGTGCATCTAGACCTCTGTCTTCCCACAGTGCTGCCAAGCTCCTGGACAAGAACCCATTCTCGGTCAGTAACCCGAACCCTCTGCTTCCTTCACCTGCCAGCCTCCAACTGGCTCAACTGCAGGCCCAGCTCACCCTCCACCGGCTGAAGCTGGCACAGACAGCTGTCACCAACAACACTGCGGCTGCCACAGTCCTGAACCAAGTCCTCTCCAAAGTGGCCATGTCCCAGCCTCTCTTCAATCAACTGAGGCATCCGTCTGTGATCAGTGCCCCTCACGGCCATGCTGGGGTGCCCCAACATGCTGCAACTATACCCGGTACCCGGTTTCCCTCTAATGCAATTGCCTTTTCACCCCCCAGCCAGACACGAGGCCCAGGACCCTCCATGAACCTTCCCAGCCAGCCCCCCAATGCCGTGGTGATGCATCCTTTCACTGGGGTGATGCCTCAGACCCCTGGCCAGCCAGCAGTCATCTTGGGCATTGGGAAGACCGGGCCTGCTCCGGCGACAGCAGGATTCTATGAATATGGCAAAGCCGGGTCTGGCCAGACGTATGGCCCTGAAACAGATGGTCAGCCCAGCTTCCTGCCAGCCTCAGCCTCAACCTTGGGTGGTGTGACTTATGAAGGGCACTACGGTCACACAGGGCAAGATGGTCAAGCTGCCTTTTCCAAAGATTTTTATGGACCCAACTCCCAAGGGTCCCATGTGGCTGGTGGATTTCCAGCTGAGCAGGCTGGGGGCCTGAAAAGCGAGGTCGGGCCATTGCTGCAGGGCACAAACAGCCAATGGGAGAGCCCCCATGGATTCTCGGGCCAGAGCAAGCCTGATCTTACAGCAGGTCCCGTGTGGCCTCCACCCCGCAGCCAGCCCTATGAGCTGTACGACCCCGAGGAACCAACCTCAGACAGGACGACTCCTTCCTTCGGGGTTCGGCTTAACAACAGCAAACAGGGTTTTATCGGTGCTGGGCGGAGGGCCAAGGAGGAACAGGTCTTGCTGTCTGCGAGGCCCCTGCAGGCTCAAGAGCTGAACGACTTTCACGGTGTGGCCCCCCTCCACTTGCCGCATATCTGTAGCATCTGTGACAAGAAGGTGTTTGATTTGAAGGTGAGTTGTCCAAGACAGGCTGGGAGCCGCAGCTGGGAGCCTGGGCAGGCTTTTCCCCACGACCCAACTCATGCTGCCAGTGGGCAAGGAACGGTTGCATTGGGATAACAGAATTTTGCCATCAGTATTCTTGATTAAAATCATAGAAATTAGGACCCAAAGGAATTTCAGAAATGTTTCAGGACCAGTCCCTTGCTTGAAGGTGAGTCAGAAATCCTTACACACTTTTTATAGATGAGAAAGCTGAGGCTGAGTGGGGGAGCAAAGGATCCCACCACCTGGGTTGCAGAGACAGGGCTCAGGAACTTGAGTTTCCTGCCTTCTCGTGGAGGGCTTTTCTGCCGTGGTATGCTTGGAAGCTACTGCCCCTTGAGTACCCATACTGTAGTGAGTTAGAAAGGAAAAAGAGCAGAATTTTGGATCGGGGAACCGATGACTTCTCACTTGGAACCTAGACAAATTATTATAGAGAGCCTTGGCTTCCCCATCTGCAGAATGGAGATAGAGCCTCGTGACACCTTCCCGGTGGTTGGAAGATGCTTTGAGTTGCTGCACACAGAGGTGTATGATAGTATAATTTTCCCCAAAAATTATATTCACTGTATTGCAGATGCAGTGAAATATTTTGAAGTGATAAAAATTATACCAATTACCATATATTAAACCCTTTCTGTGTGCCAGCAGTAACTCATGTGAGGTAGATACTATTATGATTTTCATTTTACAGATGAGAAAACCGAGGCCCAGAGAGATGAAATGACTTTCTCAGCCCCTCCCCGTATCACCTCCCCAGCTTGAAAGTGTCGGAGTGGAGATTCCAACGTGGGCCTGACCCTTCCAGAACCTGCACCACTTAAGCATGGGGCTGCCCGCCTCCCATTTCCCATCCTGTCCAAAAGCATAATAATGTCCTTGCGGAGTGTGGGTCACACTGCAGCGTGTTGTGCACCTCTGCCTGGGTCACATCATCCAAGTGCATCCCTGTGGCTCAGATGGGACATGCCCTCTGTCCTCCAGTCTTGGGAGGGAACTAGCTGACACTGGGAGGTACCCAAAGATTTTGTCTCTCATGAACCTTTTCTAAGGTTTTATAAGTCACTGTGAGTCTACCTGCCAGATTCTCCCTATGAAATAGGTGGGGTCTTCCTGGGGTAAAGGAGAAGGGGTGGAAGGTGGGTGGTGGATGGTGGGTGCAAGGATCCATTGAGAGGGGGTAGAGGGAATCCAACTTGTGAGTCCAGGAATCCAACTCCTGTTCAAGATGGGCATGAGATGTGCGGATGAGGGGCTGATGGAGCAAAGGCTAGATGGGGAGGCAGAAACAGCGCGAGGAGCCGAGGAGGGAGAGGCGGCAGGTGGGGGGATGTGTCCGCAGGTGGTCCGGCCTCTGGGCGCTCTGTGCTCCCTGCCTGGCCGGTGACTCTGTGCTCCTCCTCTGCCCTCCCATGGCCTCAGGTCTACTTTGGTGACTTTTCTTTCCTTCTGACCTAGGACTGGGAGCTGCATGTGAAAGGGAAGCTGCACGCTCAGAAATGCCTGGTCTTCTCTGAAAAGTAAGTGCTGTTCAGAATAGGCCCATGCACAGGCTCAACACATATTCATTGAGCACTTACCGTGTGTCACATGCTGTTTTGAGGGGGGGCGATAGCAGAGACCAAAATAGGCAAAGTTCCTGCCCTTCAAGGAGTTGTGCTTAATAGGGGCTAGAGAGATGATAAACAAAATCAACAAGTAAATTACAGCATCCCTGGTGGTAAATGTTGAGCAGAAAACACCGGGGCAAGGAGGGAAGAGAGGGATGTGTGTGTGTGTGTCTGTGTGTGTGCGTGTGTGTGTGTGTACGCACACCTCCCTTTTCTGGCTTTCATTTTTTTCACTGTAGTAAGTTCACATAGGATTCACTATTTAAAATATTTTGAAGTATATAATTCAGTGGCATTTAGCACATCCACAAGATTGTGCAAGTGTTACCACTCTCTAGTTCCCGAACATTTTCCTTATTCCAAAAGGAAAGCCCATGCTCATTAAGCAGCCACTCCCCATTCGCCCTAAGCCAGCCCCTGGCAACCACCCATCTGCGTTCTGTCTCTTGTGGATTTGCCTGTTCTGGACATTCCTGTAATTGGAATCATACGATATGTGGTCTTTTGTGACTGGCTTTTTTTTTTACTTGGCATAACATTTTCAAGGTGCATCCATCCATGTTGTAATATGTACAACCTTTCTATGGCTGAACAATATTCCATTACATGTATATATCACATTCTTGTTTATCCATTCATCTTTTGATGGGCAGCATTTGGATTGTTTCCACCTTTTGACTATTGTGAATAGTGCTGCTAGGAACATTTGGGTACAGTTTTTGTTTGAACACCTGTTTTCAGCTATTTGGGGGTATGTAGCTAGGAGTGGAATTTCTGGGTCATATGCTAATTCTTTGTTTAACTTATTGAGAAGCTGGTTTCCCTTTTTCGCCCTCTCCAGTGCTGGTATCCGGTGTATTCTTAGTTCGGCAGAGGGAACACTGTGTGCTTCTCCTAACAGCACAGCTGTTTATCACCCTGCTGGGAGTGAAGGTGAGCAAGGCCCTGCAGGTCAGCAGCTTGAAGCAGAGATGGGCTTCCCACAGGCATATTACGTCCTGTCTTTAATGACGAGGACTTCTTTGATGTCCCCTTCTTATGTATTCTGGGCCCATTGGTATTCTCTGAGATACTTTAGACATAAAGCTTTGCTGATTATCAACATGTCCAGAGGTAAAGTCATGCCGAACACCAATAATATGTGAAGGGGAAATGTTCCGTTTTCTATGCCTGCTTATGTCCTAATAATGACTTTCGACGTTATGTATTGGGTTTTCATCTAGTTTATGTAATTCATCATTTAGATTATGCCTCAAATCTCGGAACATCATATGCGCCCATTCCAGCAAGGTCCTTTGCTCAGTCAAGTCCCACATTTCCTTTGGCTTCCGCGGGGACAAATGTGAGTATAGAAACATTTTCTCCAGAAATTAATGAAAATGATTATTAGTTTATTTATTTGTTTATTTGAGACAACCAGGCTGCAGTGCAGTGGTGCAATCATAGCTCACCACAGCCTTGAACTCCTGGCCCCAAGTGGTCTTTCTGCATCGGTCACCCAAAGTTCTGGAATTCCAGGTGGCCAACGTGCTGGGCGTACAGGTGGGAGCCACCATACCCTGCCTTGAACACCTCTCTGTGTGCCAATCACCCCAAAATGCTTGTTTCTTTTCCCTTCACTGTGTTCTTCCAGCTCAGTATGCACCTGACATGCCAAAGACTCTGAGGATGTTAACATCTTTTTCACTTAAAGAATAGAGGGTTGGCAGGATTTTGAGGTCCAGACCCATTCATTCCTGGTGCCTTTCAATTTTCCACTCTGGGAATCACAAACTCTCCAGTTTCCAAGATGACACCACCAGAGGTGAGATGAGCATGTGACTCAGGCAGCCAAGGAGATCATCCACTTTCTGGCCGTAGATTGGTTCATGAATGGTATGTGCCTGTAGTCCCAGCTACTTCGGAGGCTGCGGCAGAATAATCGCTTGAACCAGAGAGGCAGAGGTTGCAGTGAGCTGAGATCGCGCCGCTGCACTCCAGCCTGGGTGACAGAGCGGGACTCCATCTCAAGAAAAAAAAAAAAAAAGAAAACATTTTCTCCATTGTTAGTGTTGTCCTCAAGTGTTTGTAGTATCACCTGCTATGCCTGGGTCTAGAGGTGCAGATCTGGCTTTATGTCATTCAGAAAAAAAATCCCCAGACAGAGGTGAAGAGCCGTTTAATCCAGTTCATCTAGTATTGAAACACATGACTAAAGAAACTGACACAAATCCTTAAAATTGAAGGCATTCCTGGACTTTCTAGCATTCAGCGCTGCCTTAGAAAAAAAAGGACTATGTACCAGTAGCAGCTACTGGCCTCTTGAGGAAATGGTTGGTGCTGTATAATGTTTTTGTTTGTTTGTTTCTTTTTAGTTTTGCTCTGTCTCTACAATATACACTTTAGTCCTCCAAAGCTCCTAACCTTCATTTGTCCTTTTTCACCAGTGGTAACAGCTCCCTTTCTCTCTGGAGTTTCAGTTGTTTTGCTCCACCACCCAACCCCCTCCCCCCCATCTGGCTTCTCTTATTCTCCCCTGGGCAGGAGAAAGGGGAGTGGGGGGGAAACTGGCTGTAAAACAACATGCATTTGTCTAAGCCCTGCTGGAGGACACGCGTTTGTGTGCCTTTGTCTGTGCCTTTGTTTTAGTGGTGTGAGTTGCTGCAGCCTCTTTCTCTCTTCTCCTGGGAATGAACACAAGCTCACAAGAGCATGTCTCCACGTGCTGTCCCTTCTACGTGTTGGCGTGCAAAACCTCAGGCCAGCAAGCCATGAAGTGCAGCTCTCAGGCTCTGGGGAGTAAGTGGAAAAGCAAGGTGGTTCGTAATGAGATGTGAGGCCTGCCTGAGCCCAGGCTTCTGTTTATTTGTGTCTGTTGATTTGTGATGTTGAATAGGAGAAACTTGGAGACAGTGCCTGTCTGGAAGCCCAAGAGAATTTTGTGGTTTCTCTCTCTGGGCTCTGCTTGCTCAGAGCCATGCCCAGGTCAATGGCGGCTTGAGGTTGGTCCCAGGAGACTGCAATCGCTAGATTCAGTAAGGCCTGTCCTTTGAGGTCAGATTCCTTGTAACATGACCTTACGTCCTGATGGGGGTGTGGGCCATGAAGTTACCTCTGTGCTCGCAACCCTGCCCTGAGACCCCACTCCAGGCACTGGGGGAGGGACTGTGACCCCGATGGGAGAGGCTGGATTGGGTGTCAGGTGGGCAGGGGCCAGGGCTTGTGGATTGACTCCAACCTGGGGTGGAAAAGATGTCATCGGCTGAGCCCCCCTGTAAGAGGGAGTGGGTGGGGAGCAGAGAGACACAGGCAGGACATTCTGCAGTCTGTCCCAGGCCTCTTCCCCTCCCTCCAGTGCCGCTCATTGAGCCAGAGACCCTTTCCTATGGACTTGGCTCTAGGGACCTAAGTTCAAGTCCTACTCCTGGAACCACCCCTGTGTGTCTTCGGGCAAGTCATTTTACTTCTCTGAGGCTCTGTTTCCTTAAGGGGAACAATAACGCCTTTGGAAGATAGTAAACAACTGGGTTTTCACCCAGCTTGTGTAATTTATTATTTTGATGATTCCTCAAATCTCAGAACATCCCATGCAGCCCCGCAGCCCAGGCTTCTGGTTCAATGGCCAGCACCAGACAGTGGGAGCCAGGCTTGGGATAGACACAGTGTTGTCCTGCCCTTGTGAGGATCAAATGAGATAATATAAGGGACAACGATTTGGGAACTGTCGAGTACATATGAAGTAACCGTGGCTGCTCTTGAGTAATGAGCACTTTTAACCCATTTTGGCTGTGAAGAGTAGAGGGGAAACCCCTCCTGTCCAAGGCTGGCTCTGTCTACTGGCCATAGGATTTCATCTGAGTCTTGGTATTAGTGTTCCCCTTACACAAATCTGTCTAGTAATACCCAGAGTTGCACTTGCTCCACCTTAGAAATGCTGTGAGGTTCCCATGAATGCACTTGTAAATTACATACCAGCGAGCAAGCACAAGCAATCTGATGATTTGTGTATTGATTCTAATTAATTCCTGGAATCTCTGAATGCAACATCCTCCAAACACCTGGAGATGGGGAGTTTATCTGGCTTGAGCCTGGTGAGAAGCAACACAAGAAACATTTTGCTTTCTGAACTGGGAGCTAGCAGGGGTCAGGGAGCCCCAGACATTGCAGCATGATAACAACAATAGCCAACATTTATATAGTGCTTATTATGTTCTTAGCGCTTTTGTTTTGTATTAGCTCATTTCATCCTCTAGACAACCCCGTGAGGTAAATACTATTATTATCCCTGTTGTACAGTTGGGAAACTGAGGCTTAGAGACACTTAGTACCTTATATAAGGCCACACAGCTGATAAATGGAGGTGGTGGGATTTGAACTTAGGCAGCCTAGCTCTGGAAGCCTCGTTTGTAACCACTAAGCCCTGCAGCTTCTCTGCAGGGATCTGAGGGGTTTCTTCCTTGCTGTGATCTTTCTCTTTAGTAAGCTCCTCTCACGCCCCCCCCCTCCCCCACAAGCCACTTGGGAGGTTCCAAGGCTGCACTGGGGGTGACAGGGACCTCTCTGGCCTTGGCCACTCATGGAGCAAGATGAAGAGGGCAGCCACACCTGGCATCCATGTTCTTCTGCACCCCGACACATCTCCCAAGATGAACCCAGATGTTTGGAGGCTTTTTCTACAGACCCTGTGGAAGGGGAGAAGCAGCCTGTGACTGTTTTTATCACTGTAACTTCTGTAACGTCTTGCTGGTCACATGAGCTTCCCCAAGGCCATCTGGGGGACAAGGACAAAGCCTGCCCCAGATAATCCCTACATTGTCAGTGGCTTGATGTTCACTCACATCTTTCTGTCAGATTCTGGTCCCCCCGGTTTGGGATTGCCAAAAAATGGAATTAAATGCAGGTTTCTCTGCCTTTAGGAAAACCTGAAATGCAAAAAGATTGACATTTGAAGACAAGCTGAGAAATGGAGAAATTATTAATCCACTCCTGAAAAATTGTTTGCAAAGCTCCTTTAAGTAGCAGGAGAGTCCCTCAGAAAAACTATTGATTCTTTTTCTGCCTACAAACACTGACCCCCAAAGATAAGGGGTGATTACTCTGCTGCCAAAGGATAGTTTTCCAGTGAGATTTTTTTTTTTTTTGCATATACATTTCTATTGTTTTTCTGCTTATGAAACTTATGCTTATTATGAAACTCCAAACAGAAAAGAAATAATACGGAAAATGAATTTCCCTGGTTGTCTCCCTTTCAGCCATTTTCCTCCACAGGGGTCATAGTCCCTCCCCCAGTGCCTGGAGTGAGGTCTCAGGGCAGGGTTGTAAGCACAGAGGTACCTTCGTGGCCCACACCCCCATCAGGACACAAGGTGGAGGTCCTGCACTGGCATTTTTTATGTCTGATTCCACTTACATACATCTTTTCAGAAACACATTTTGTTGAGTAAAACCAGGAACAGCCAGGACCCTGCCACTGTATGATCAGATCACTAATGTCTGTGGAGTGACGAGCAGTCGCTGACTCTAGAGCTCCCTGTTTTTAAGCAAGGGAAGACCGAAGTGACACAGAGCTAGGGAAATGAGCCTTCAGAACATATCTGAACTGCCACAAAATCTAAAAGGGCCACAAAGACCATCTGCCACTGCCACCAATCCCTTCTGGGGACAGCCTGGGCTGCTTTTAAACTTCTCCCACCTCTGCTGGAATCTGTGTTTCGTTGCCATGTTTATTTTTTGTTTGGGTTTTTTTCTCATTTTCTTTTCTTTTACTTTTTGCTGTTATTGATTGATGGATTGAGACAGAGTCTCGCTGTGTCACCCAGGCTGACGTGCAGTGGCTCGATCATGGCTCACTGCAACCTCCACCTCCTGGGCTCAAGTGATCCTGCCACCTTAGCCTCCAAGTAACTGGGACTACAGGCATGTGCCACCAGGCTAGGCTAATTTTTGGAGACACGGGGTGTTGCTGTGTTGCCCAGGCTGGCTTGTTTATTTTTGACAGATGGGTCACTGCACCAATAGTTGCATGCTGTGTTTGCTGGTGGTGAGATGATTGTCCCAGCCTCTCCCATCCCAGTCCGGGGTCCCCAGAAATAGGTGTTCACTTTCACTGAAGCTCCTGCCATTTGAGGCCAGGCACTTTCTCCTTGGCTGCCTCAGTCATCGTAAACAGAGTAATCAGGTTTCTGGAAGGGGCCCTGAGGCCTTCTTGGCCTGTGAATCGTTTTCTTGTGCCTGCCTGAGATGTACTTTGTCTGTGACTGTCCCTGTAAAGCCACCCTGCAGTTTTCACAGCCACCTTGGAGTTTATTTAGTGCCAGTGTATCATCCCTGACTTGGGATGATACACGTTGTTTTTATGGTTTCTTTCTCACCAAGACCCTGCATGCTGGGGAACTTGTATAAATATGGAAATGAAGGGTCAGGAAAATAGAAATGTGTCTGGAAGGCCAGAGGTTTAGTCACAGGCTGTCCCTCAGATTACTAGCTCTTTCTAGAACATCCATCTGTCTGCCCTGGCCCTCTTAATGCCTGGCTCAGAGCACTCTGGTCTCCTGATTTCTTTGAGCAGGAGGACTACTAATTGATGTGACGTATGCTACCCGCCCCCTCCCCCACCATTCCAGCTCTGTCATTGCTCCTGTCCCTCCAGCAGAGGCCACCTTGTGCTTTTTCAAAGAGAGCAAGGACGGGAGACAGGAGACCTGGGTAGGTTTTGTTTTGGAATTTGTTCTTTTCTTTTCACAACCCTTTTTCTTGTTGGAAAAGCAATATGAACATTGTATAAACAATCTTAACAGTAACAGAAATAAAAAAGAAAAGTAACTTTGCAGAAAAAACCGAAGGTAAATACTTTTGTTAAAACGATATATCTCTCTAGCTAGTGTATGTGCATGTTTTATTCGTGAAAGTAATTTTTTGGACACAGATCAGATAATGTCATATAATCTGTTATGTAATTTATCTTTTTTCACCTAAGCTTTCAATACAGATTTAAATTGATTTCTAGACATCTTTTCACATCATAACATAAATAATTCCTATTTTGCAACTTCACTTTTGTGTTTAATTTATCAAGTCTGCGATTGATAGGTTTTTTCAGTGACACCTGATTTTAATCACAAGTCTGCCGCTGTTTAATTGAACACAGATTAAAATCCTTAACTTCTCCCAGGCCTCAGTGTCCTCATATACAGCGTATACCAAATGACCTCCCAGTTTTAATGTTTGTCACTACAGTTTCCAGAGATGTTTTTAAATAGGTCAATTGTCCAAGATCCATAGGCAATCCTATGGATTTACCAGTAAAAGTAAATTGACTCTAAGTCAAAAGCAATATGCTCTGTAAAATATTTGAGCGTATTAATAAAGGCAGCTGTGTCTACCCACCAAGTTAAGCCAAGACCCATAGCTACAGAATTCGTACCCATTTGCTATCTGCATAATAGGTTCAAAATCAATCATGAGAGAGAAAATACTTGCCATGTCTGTCCTTAGGCATTTTAGAACAAAACCAGCAGAGGCCCACAGACTCTGTGCCAGATAAAATTAGGTCACATATAAGAGAGATGAGGCTGGAGCAGAGAAATCGTTTACTGAAGATCGAAACTACACTTTGCTGCTCTAGGAAGCAGTTTGAGAGACCGCTCTCACCCTGCAGGCCTGTTACCCTAAGCCAGATTTTTATTGCAACTCTAAATTATTTGAACTTGGGCCTCTTCTTTGAACTCATCTGTGAAGCCTGTTTCTACCTGCACCAAGGGGCCATGGAAGGTCTCAGAATCTTCATATACAAGTCTGCTTGCTTCTTTTGCATTTCTATCCAGCTATAAAAGAGTTGAGGGTCAGTGGAGAGGTCTGGGACCCAGCCATATGAACCATTACGAGCACCATCTGGTTGCACAGCCCAGGACCCCTGATCCCATGTGGGGGTACTCAAGGTCAGTGCTGGCCTGCAGGCAGGCTAAAGCCTCCCTGAGGCTGAAAAAGGATGATGTTCCCTTTAGCCTGGTAATTAGGGGTTTGGTCACAACCCCTGCAACTTAACTCTCTTAGAGATTTGACCTCTGCTAGAAAGTTCCCAGTGCACCCATCAGGTGTGCCTCCAGGGCGCTCAGCAGATAGAGCCCATCAACACCTGGACCTGGACTTCTCCCCTACAATATGTCTTTTAAAATTTATTTTTGGTAACTTTTAATATATTTCAAACTTACAGAAAAGTTACAAAAAGGCATAAGGAACTTCCATATAACTTTTGTCCAGATTCGCTTCACTAATCCTTTACATTTTGCCCCATTTGCTTTGTTATTTTCTCTGTATCTTCTATCAATCAATCAATCAATCAATCATCTGGTCAGCTATGCATTTTCCTCTAAATTACTATTTTTAGAGTAGGTTGGTGGCATTGTACTTCTTCACTTCTATTTCAGCATGAATTTCCTAAGAATACAACTTTTTCTTACATAATCACAGCAATATTTTTTCCCAATCCAGAATCACTGTTGGGGGGAGGAAGGAGATGAACATGATTTACGGGAGCCTCCCTAACGCCAGGCATTGCACCAAAGCATTTGACTTTCATGGTGGCATTGCATCTTCTCAGCAGTCCTATGGAATCAATTTTTATTACCCCTGATTTACAGACAAGCAAACTTGGGCTTGGAGAAATTCGGTAACTGGCCCGCAGTCACAGGGGGAGCAGACACAGACTCGGGTCTGTCTGATTCTCCCACTGCCCTGACCTTGGTGTCTGGTGACTATAACACACACCCTTGACATGAGTCTGTTCTTGGAGAGGCCCCAGACCCTGGTGTCTGTAGTTCATCTGTGTATTATCTCAACTCTTTCTAGGCACTGCGGCAGCAGAATTACTCAGTACTCAGAGAGCTGCAGGGTTCATAAACAAGGTGCTCACTGCTTGGAGCTTATCTTTGGTCCTGTAAAGATGAGACCACCACCAACACAGGCAAACATGTCTGAAAGATGAAAATGCCTGTGGATGGATGCATGGTTGAACAGCCGATTACACAGAGAGAGGACAAACGTTACATTCGTTGGGACAGGGAATGGGAAAGACATGGGTTTCCTGTTTATGCAGAGCACAGTTGGAGAAAGCTATCATTATCCTGCTTCTTAGGGTTTAGTTTGTTTAGGCGTCTGGGAGGAGTGGAATTTTTGAACTTAGAGCCACATAAGCATATATATTTTTTACATCCGGAAAGGACTTTAGACCTATAGGTCACCTCCCTCATTCCACACATGGGGAAATGAAGGCTCAGGAAAGGAAACTAGTTTGTCTCTGTCATGTACCTAATCAGTGGCTGAGCTGGGGATTGAACCCAGGTCTTCTGTCTTCTAGAATGATGTTCTTTCCTCTAGAAAGTCCCAAGCTTTTTATAGCTCAAGCCCCCTTTCATTATTTACTTCCACCCAAGCAGCCACTGTCCCGCATTTTCATATTTGGAAAGATTTTATCTGCCAAAGTACTTGTATTAATGAGTAACTAACTGGTGAACCATTTTGATTAATCAAAGACAGAGACACACCAATTAGACTTTCTGATTAGCCTAAGAGCTAACCAGTGTTAAAACACAAACTTTAAATGAATTAAACTTAACAGAGTTTAATTTAATTGGGCAGCCCTCAGAACCAGAAGAGGTTCAGAGAGCTCCTCTGCACCACACGGGCAGGCAGCAGTTATGGACAGAAAACCAAAGCGAGGTACAGACACAGCTTGATTGGTTACAGCTCCACGTTTGCCTAATTTGAACACGGTCTGATCAGTTGGCTGCCTGTGATTAACTGAAGCTTGGCTGCTGTGATTGGCTGAGACTCAGCTATGTGTTACAAAAGTACACCACTTTAGGCTTTCACCTAGTTGATGTGCTAAATTAAATTGCAGTCATTACATAAGAACTCAAAGTATGGAGGCAAACTCAGGCTGAATTTAATTTAACACCAGATTACCATATCGATAAAGAAACTCAAAGTATGATCTCAACTC
>NW_016107574.1:622055-641898 GCF_001604975.1 Cebus imitator | reverse complement strand
GATCTCTTGACCTCGTGATCCACCCGCCTCGGCCTCCCACAGTGCTGGGATTACACGCATTTTTCAATGTCAAAAATAATGTTTAGCCCCCTGCCTCCTGTAGTTATTACCTTCGAAGACCTTTAAGGGCTTATAAGAGAGCCCAGGTTGGGAATTACTGCACAGCTTGGTGATGCTTGCTCAAGAGTACTCAGGATTGCCAGTGCCCCCAATGTGCAAACTGTACCTTTGATGTACCACCCAGAGACCTCACTCCCCCTTCTTCCCTTCTCACTTTCCTTCCTCGCTCCCTGCCTTTCTCCCTCACCATTCAGATCTCCCACTGGGCACAGGGCAAAAAATAGCCATGTTTATGTAAAGTGTAATGAGAATAACACAAGTGATAATACCTGGTATTGTACATCTTTTATGAATCAATTATAGTTTTGAACCTAAATGGAGTTTAGCAACAACCAAAAGATATTTCCGATCAATGGCAGAAAAGAACTTGATGAACTATCCTAAATAAAATATTGGCAAAAGAATAGAACATATAAAAATTAATTTATCTTTCTAACCGGATAGGATTTACCACATGCCCTGAAGCCAGACACCACACAGCAGCAAACGATTAACCCACAGATTCTCAAGATTTTCACTTCATGACTCACTTAGAAAATGATCTGCTATAAACTGAAGAAGCTGCTCATGGTCACTGGAGGGGCTTGGCCTTCAGCCTGAGGGATCAATATCTTGGCACTCCTATAACCATTTGCTCTTGATGTCGCTCATAGTTGGAAAGCTCCAAATTACTATTATCTGGAAGAATACGAAAAACCGCATTATTATCTTAATAAATGACAACAAGGGAATTGGTAAAAATCCAACTTCTATTTCTGATTAAAATCTTGGAAGAGAAAGTACTCAGAAGATGTCCTTTTTAAAATTTGAGTGGGAATTTTAATTGAGACCCATTCATTTTAGTGCCTTTGGTAATAACATCTACAGCATGAATACTTCTCTTTTTCGGTGACCGGCGGCTGCGAGGTCGTTTATTCTACTACCCAGCAGCAGCAGTTGCTGTTCTGTGCTCCGATAAAAGCCTCTTGAGTTGTCCTTTCAGTCTGGAGGAGACAATGAGAGAGGCGCTGGCCCTCATGCCTGTTCACTAGGCAAGTGGACCGGCCACCAGCAGGATTAGCCCGGAACTGCCTTGGGTGTCTGCTCCATTGTCCAAGCACACATTAGCCCAGGCTAACCACAGCAAAGTCACATGGGGCAGAAACATGCCTCGCTAAGAGGAGACCAGGCAGAGCGCCCAGCCTCAGCTCTCCTTGTGATAAGCTCAGAGGACCAGCCACTCTGCCCTGCTTGAAAGCTCAGCTGTGTCAGCATGTTTATGTGAACATTCACCCTAGTGGGAGGCAAAGATTCTGCCTCTTAATAGCCTTCCTCCTTTCATCTCTGCAGAAGGGTTCTGTCCTCACTAGCCAGGCTCAGTCTCAAAGTCTCCTAGCTCATGGAGAGCTCATTTGCACTTTAGGGAGATGAGGCGCTGCTTTGGCAGCTGCCTGAATCCTTGCCCGCCTTTGGGAATGTGCTTCGTCTCTGGACATTGCAGAGTGGGAGGTCGGAGAGACGCACTCTTGGGCTTCTACAATTCAGGGCTGAACCATAAAAGGAAATCCTTATTGACTGTAATTGTTTTCAGCTCAGATGAGACAAATGAGGGTTCTTCATGGTAGAACTACCCAAGTATTAGCCCTTGTTAGGGATGACATCTCAGACGTTCCCCCCTGTATTACCTTAGCAGAGTCGGACCCACATCAAATGTAATTAGATGTTGAAGTTCAGTTTAACATAGAAAATTGTGATTATGCAAATGTAGGCTATGCTATCAGAATGTGTTTCAGGTTTGGAAAATTATATCCTTCTCTTCCACTGTAGGTTGGTTTATGGTTACTAATTCTTGACCCTCCCAGAGATTCCAGGCTCATTAAGGTTTGCACAAAACAGACACACTTCCTCCCTCCAGGAGCTTTGATTAGGGCCAAATGCTGGCTTCCAAACTGTGCTCCTTAGAGGTACCTTTGAGACTGCCAGGTGGGGGTGGTGCCAGGGTGCTGGACCCCAAGGATTGACCAGAAGAGCTCCACTTTTATTTGTTGGATACATTGGGATAAACAAACTTTATTTGAAGAAAGCATTCCATGCTAAAAATATCTTGAAAACCACTGCCCTAAACCACAGGTTGTTGCTGTGAATGTCAGTGCATATGTATTAGAATCCCACAAACTTTCCTATGTTCTTTTTTCTTTATTGGAATTGTAAGTCAGACAACATGAGGTATACATGAAGAAGGTTCAGCATATCTCATCTTTTCGCCTTTCCATTCTTCTCCTCCGAAGATAACCAGCATTGACAAGTCGATATATATGCTCCATACCTTTCTCTGTGCTGATATTCTTTAAGCATTTTTTTATTGCAAAAAATTTTAAACATACAGAACAGTAGAGACCAGTATAATTAATCTTTGTATACCCATCACTCAATTCCAATGATTATCAAAATTTTACATTTTCTTCATCTATGTTTTTCTCATATATTTGTTTTGTTTTCCAAAAATGGCATCATAGCACACATACCACTTGGTAGCCTGCTTTTTTTTTTATTATTATTATTATTTTTTATTTTTATTTTTTTTGAGACGGAGTTTCACTCATGTTACCCAGGCTGGAGTGCAATGGCGCGATCTTGGCTCACCGCAACCTCCGCCTCCTGGGTTCAGGCAATTCTCCTGCCTCAGCCTCCTGAGTAGCTGGGATTACAGGCACGCACTACCACGCCCTGCTAATTGTATTTTTTTTTGGTAGAGACGGGGTTTCACCATGTTGACCAGGATGGTCTCGATCTCTTGACCTCGTGATCCACCCGCCTCGGCCTCCCAAAGTGCTGGGATTACAGGCTTGAGCCACCGCGCCCGGCCTAGCCTGCTTTTAACTTAACAATCTGTCTTTATAATTATTCCATATCACCAAGGTGAATCATTTGAGGCCAGGAGTTCGAGATCAGCCTGGGCGATACAGCAAGACCCTGTCTCTACAAAAAATAAAAATAAAAACATTAGCTGGGTGTGGGGGCTCAAGCCTGTAGTCCCAGCTATTTGGGAGGCTGAGTAGGGAGGATGGCTTGAGCCCAGGAGTTCAAGGCTGCAGTGCGCTATGATTGTGCCACTGCATTCTAGTCTGAGTGGTACAGCAAGACTCTGACTCCTAAAAAAGAATATTCTATATCAGCACATTCACCTCCTTCTTGTCATGGGTATGTAGTTTTGTATTTTATGATTGAACCATCATTTACTCAAACATTTCCCTATTGTTGGGCATTCAGGCTGTTTCCAAAATTTTTTGCCACCTAATAAATTACTGTGATAAATTTTCTCGCACGTGAGCCATCACATATTGGGGTGCTGTTATTTCTATAGGACACATTTTGAAGAATGGAATGGCAGGATCATAGGCTCTGTATACTTTGTTTTATGTAATATTGCTAAAGTATATTCTCAAAAGATTATTGATACTCAAACCTCCCACTAGCCACATGTGGATATGCTCATTTCTTCATATTCTCTACAGCCCCGGAAGTAATTGCTTATTAAAAATATTATTATGACATAGTGATACACACCCATAGTCCCAGCTACTTGGGAGGCTGAGGTGGGAGAATCACCTGAGTCCAGAAGTGAAGGCTGCAGTGAGCCGTGTTGACACTACTGCCCACTAGCCTGGGCAATGGGAGTGAGACCCTGTCTCAAAAAAATATGTATTATGAATCCTTCTGTAAAGAGATAGAATAAAATTGATATTTTATGTATGTCTGTGAATGGGTTTTTTCTGCATTCAATTTGTAAATTATAGTTTTGCAATCGTTGTTCGGGGGAAAGATAGCCATTAGGAATGTCTGGAAGAGAGGGGAAAAGGGAGTGGTCTTCGGAAGACCACTGCTGATCCTTGTTCCCATTGTTTGCACAGTGGAAAGGGGCTGGCCGCGTGGTGCACATCTGCAATCTCCCTGAAGGAAGCTGCACTGAGAATGACGTCATTAACCTGGGGCTGCCATTCGGAAAGGTCACTAATTATATCCTCATGAAGTCGACTAATCAGGTAGGTCTGGGTACTTTCACTCCAGTGTGTATGCGACAGACCACACATTAGTGAAAGGGAAATATATAATTTTTGAAAGAAGCCACTCTTAACATAAAGAGGTGATGCATAGCTGGCCTTCTGTTAGCATGGCATAGACGTTTTTGTTGGTAGTGTTTTTTTTTGTTTCCTCTAGTTTCACTCTATCCTTCTAGTGATGGGTACAGGCCTTTGTGAAACGCCTAGGGGTGAGAGGAGGTGCTTTGGAATGAGGTGCTCATTCACATAGAAAAGGTAATTGGCCCCCAAAATAAAAATCTACAGACTGAGTCTCTTCACTTTGTTGTCAACCACCTGAGCTAATGCTTCAGTCTTGTCTTCTAAGCTTATCCTATCTGATGGCCTGGATTTGGAGCCAAGAACCTGGGACTAGGTATTTTTGCTGGTCCTTGATGTCAGCAGGTGAGGCCCTTTGTCTCACAGAAGAGTAGGAGTGTGAGAATGGATAGATGCTTAGTAAGTCTAAGGAACTAAGAATCCTTAACCTGTGGGAGTTGACTGAGCCCTTGGGGACAGAGTACGTTTGTCTTCATTTCTAAAGTCAGGTGGGGAGTTTATACCCTCAATGGTCAGGAATCAGAATATTTTATCTTTTAATGAATGTTTTTACTTTATGAATTGGAAGAACCGGCATAGGAGAGATTCTTTTCTTAAAGAAGGGTGAACTTTGGAGACTCACAGCCATATCAAGTCATTAGGTGTCTCTCTCCATCGGCCTGGGGTGAGGCTACTCACTTGTCTTTGTTCCTACTTCTCAGAAATTCTACTTTGGGTAAATGCACAGAATTCAGCTTGCAGCATTGATGTGGTGAGAGTCCCTAGATTAGTATTATTCCCATTTGACGAGTGAGAGCTACAGGTGCTGAAAAGTTTAACAAGAAAGAGGCACTTAGAAAGCTGGGTGGCAGAATGTGAAATAAAACCCTAAAGAATCTTGCTTAGTCACCCACGCTAATGCTGTAGACTATGACAGCACAGAGAAAAGCCGTGCATCTGAAATTCAGAAATAAATATGAGAGAAGGAAGGGGATGAGCTTGTTTAGCCCCTTCAGTTCAAGGAAATGAGAGTATTAGGGTCTCACAACGGGGGCTTCCCTGTCACCGACTCCTTTTCCCTTGTAGCATAGAGGAATCAGGATCAGTACATCGTCAGTATAGTACGAACCAAATAATCCAAGAAACAATAGCAGCAACAAATTTGCCACACCAGCTACTGGGATAAATTGATGCACAGTTAAAACAGTCTCTTTGGAACTCTCAGTAGACACAGACTGAATGGAAAACCCATTTCTCTGTGTTTTATCAGAACAGTTAAATAAAGAAGAAAGATGCTGTGGAAACATAATTGGGGAGTTTTCCTTTTTCTGTAACTCATGACAACATGGCCTTCCTTCAAGCCTAGGGGTTTGTGAGCCGCTGAGTTTTGAGAATGTTTCTTTCTTTATAAGGAAAGTAAGAACTCAAATAACTAAAGCTTGTGTCTCTTGCTGTCACCATCACCACCAAATAGCAAGTTTTATAGGGATCAGCCCAAGGCCACATATGCAACTGCCCCTCCAGGGAAATGTGGGTTAGTGGACTCTCCCATCTCAGAGGGATTCCATGGCACAATGTATCCCAAGACAGACACATAATTAAGACCAATGTCTGATAACCCTGGGCATCGGGAAAGGGCCATCTTATAATGAGCTGTTTTGGTGATGTTAATAAAAAGGTCTCTTTGAGCAGATGGGATCAAAGAGATCTCTCCCTTGTACTGACTTTTTTTTTCCTTTTAAGTGAGGTATAAAACACATACTCTACAGTGCATAATGTACACTCATCCTAAGTGTACAATTCCATTAATTTTTTTACATGTGTACACCCATATAATTAATACCGAGGTAAAGATATAGAGCATTTCCAGAATGTCAGATTTCTTTATGCTTTCTCCATCAGTACCCCATCCCCACCCCAGAGAGAAGCTCAATGTTAATTCCTGTCACCATTGATTATTTTTTGCCTGTTCTTGAACTTCAGATACATGGAATCATGCCTTTTACTGACTTTTGTTTAAGACCATTAAAGTCAGATCCAACGGGTGTCCTTTCTTTCTTTCTTAGGCCTTTTTAGAGATGGCTTACACAGAAGCTGCACAGGCCATGGTCCAGTATTATCAAGAAAAATCTGCTGTGATCAATGGTGAGAAGTTGCTCATTCGGATGTCCAAGAGATACAAGGAATTGCAGCTCAAGGTAAAGCATTATCTTGTTCATTTAGTCATTCAACAAGCACCAGATGAGTTTCTCCTCCTTGTGAGGCACTGACCTAAATGCTGGTGGAAAGGAGAGGATAGGAAAAGATTCAGAAATTACACACTGCCTTTGAGGATCTCACTTGGGAAGGCAAACCACTGCAGCATGGCAAGAAAAGTGCTCTCGATGTAAATACAAAATGCAAAGAGACGCTTGAGACTACCTGGGAGCCAAGGAAGATTTTCCAGAAAAAGGTGTTTACAGGGGAAGTCTTAAAGGAAGAAGGCAGGAGGGAAAAGTGCTGGGCGTTCCAGGTATAAACCCTTGAATACAACCTTCTCTACCTACACAGACCTTCAGTAGCTTTTTATTCCTCTGTCACACCCTTGATCTCTTGGTCTTTTCTCTTTCCTTCATATTTACGTCTTAAGCCTCATAGAAGTCCTTCTAAGCAGCCCTTGACTGAATTGGCCACTGTCAGAACTCTGGGATGAATTCAAATAGTTCCAAACCAGACTTTGCTTTTGTTTTAGCTGATCTACATTTCTTTCTTTTCTTTCCTTCTTGTTTAATTGCAAAGTGTAAGAGAACACACAGATAAATGGCTAATTATGTATTGTACAGTTTAAAAAGTAATAAGATCTCATAAATCCCATAAAACCACCACCAAAGTCAAGAAATAGAATATGGACAGCACCCAGAAGCCCCTGTGAATCCGTCCTCATGTTCAACTCTTCCCTCTCTACTCTCCTGACTTCAACGATAATCATATCCGTGCTTTTCCTTGTCATTCTATTGCCTGTATATGCCTCCCTAAACATTATGGTTTAGTTTTATCTGTTTTTGAACTTTATATAAATGGAATCATGCTGTGTTCTTACAGATCTTCCTTCTTTCATTCAACATAATGGCATCCACATTGTTGGGCATGTCTATGTATTTTCATTGTTATATACATTACCATTGTATGGCTATATACTTTATCCATTCTACTCTTGATGGACATTTGTGTTGTTTTACTGACAGAGCTAATCTGAACCTTCTCAAACATGTCATCTTGGTATATATGCACATGTGCATAAAACTAGAGGTACATATGTAACTAGGATTGAGACATTGCATCATAAGGCATGCTTACTTCAACTTTCCTAGATGATAGCAAGCTCTTTCCAAAATTAGTTGTCTCAACTTTGTCCTCCTACTAGTAGTGTGTAAGAGTTTTCAGTGGTCCACATTCTTGTTAACCCGTTGTCTTGTTCAACGAGTTTTAAATTTTTGCCTGTCTTGAGAGAGTATCATGGTTTATCACAGCTTTATATTTTATTCTCCTAATTGGGCATAAACTTTTTCATCTGTTTATTGACTGTTCCATCTGGATCTTCTGTGGTGGGATGTTTCTTTTCAAGTCGTTTGCCCATGCTTTTCCTTTGCATTATGTCTTCTATTTTTGGAGACAGAGTCTCGCCCTGTCGCCAGGCTGGAGTGCAGTGGTGCGATCTCGGCTCACTGCAACCTCCGCCTCCTGGGTTCAAGCAATTCTCCTGCCTCAGCCTCCTGAGTAGCTTGGACTACAGGCACGCCACCATGCCCAGCTAATTTTTGTATTTTTTTTTTTTGGTAGAGACGGGCTTTCACCGTTTTGGCCAGGATGGTCTCGATTTCTTGACTTCATGATCTGCCCACCTCGGCCTCAGCATTGTGTCTTCTTAATGGTTTGCAGGAGTTCTCTTAACTGGCTCACTGAGTCTATTTGGATTCCTTGTAATTAAGGCTATATTTGTGTTTAAATCTATCCTCTTATTTTGTGCTTTCTACTGTTCCATTTAATAGGGATTTTTTTCCTGTTTACTCTAGCTCATTCCACATTGACTTTAGGGTCCACTTTGTCCAAGAACCACAGGCCTAAATCCACCTTCAAAGTTGAAGTCAAAAGACAAAGGCTCAGTGGATGTTTCTGGCTAGTGCTGACATTCTGACAGGTTTACCTATGTAGATGAGTGCTGTGTCAACTAGCTTTCAGAGTCCTGAATCAGTGGCGCTTACATCATTGCCTCTGAAGTTCGGTTGCTAACAGTTCTCCTTCAGGCAGAACCTGGCTTGTTTTTTTTTTTTTTTTTTTTTTTTTTCTAAAGAAAGTATGTTGCTACTTTCAGACAAGTAAGGATCCCACCCCATTTTGTATCCAGCCAAATTTCCTGTTCTCCTGGAGTCTCCCCTGAGGTCTAGAAGTGAATTTCTACACTAAGTTCCCAGTGGAGCTTTGGTCTCCAGATGAGATGTTGTCATAAGTTTCTAATTAGGATTAACAGCCGTAATTGGCTTCTTAAACTACCAAAGCATAGTAATACCTTCCTTAGGGAGATAGTTTGGGGTGGTGCAAAAACCATGGGTTAAAGAGGTCAGATGCTTTCAGCAAATGTTCACTGAGGGCTCACCACGGGTGGAACTGGGCCAGGTACCACGGAGGTAGAGGTAGCAAGCTGGTGAGGAGTCAGTCTGGTGGGAGTAAAAGCAAATAAACATAGAACCGTTGACAACCGTGTGACCTATGCCAGATTGGAAGGTGGTGATGTCAGCCTGGGCTCTACCCCTTCCTGCTTTAGTGAGCTTTGACAAGTTGCTTAACCTCTGTGAACCTCAGTTTCCAGATCAGGAAAGGACTATACTTGAGTTATGTGGCTTTAAGCATTTTTTTCATATGTTATCTTTGGAGGCTCATAATCACCCTACCCTGTGAGGTATATAGGGTGGATAATAGCAGTAATTATCAGAGTACAACAATAACAATAATATATACCTTTAATTGAGTCCTGGTACTCTGGGACAAATAATGTATCAACCAATTTACATACATTATTTAATCCTGACATCAGTCCTGTTAGACAGGTATTATTATCTCAGCTTTACAGATGAGGAATCTGAAGCTAATAGAAGTTCACTAACTTGCCCAGGATTGTATTTAGCTACTGGAAGAGCTACAATTAAAACTTAGTAGTTTCAGTTTTGCACGAAAGCTGCATTGTTATAGTGTGTTATTACAATGTCTGTTGTCTGCATGAAAAAAAACTTGAGAAATCAAGTAGTTTGCACATAGTCACCCAGCCGGGAAGCAGCAGAGACAGTATTCTAACAGAGCTTCTCAGGCTTCAGTGTGCGTACAAATCGCTCGTGGATGTCGTTAAAATGCAGTTTGATTCAGCTTGTCTAAGGCAGTGCTGATATTGTGTATTTCTAACGAGGTCCCAAGAGATGCAGCTGCTGGTACTCAGACTTTAAACATTGTTTTCTGATCTTTAGCAGGGCTTTTCTGCTCTCCAAGCTGCCATATTCCCTCGTGGGGTCATTGTGAAGGTCGCATGGAATAACAGATGTGAAAACATCTTAAAGTATGTTCCCACTACATACTAATGCATGCTCTGTGGTCCCTATGTTGATACGAATCAGCTGCAACTCTGCAAGTAACAGAAATTCATCTCCATTAAGCATGTCGGCATAAGTAAAAAAAAATATATATATATATATGTGTGTATATATATATATATATATATATATATATATATGAATTCATGTAAATGAAAAGTCCGGGAATAACTCTGGCTGTAGGTATGGCTGGATTCAGGACACAGACACCTTCATGAGGACTTGGTTTCCCTCCACTCTGCCCTCTGCTCTTTTGGCTTTGTTTATTGGGGGCTCCCTGGGATGGGCCAGGCTCTCTCCTCTAGGTGGCATGATGGCTACAGTGACCCCAGCAGTTCTTTCTCCCCTTCCATTTCCTTCAACAAGAGGAAGCCAGAGTTTTTCCTAGAAGCTCCTACAAAAGTCCTGGGACTTTTGAGAGAGTCACTCTGACGGGACCAGCTTAGCACCATTGCACATCCCTGAACTCATCTCTGGCCAGGCCTAGGCCATGCTGTGATTGGCTGGACCCGTGTCATCTGCTACATCCTCAGAGCTGGGGCAAAGACCCACGCAGAGCTCTGGAGCAAGAGGAGGGAGGAACAGCTGCTGTCAGGAGGAGGCAGAGTGGCTACTGGGAAGGTACGGGGCAAACACTGTATCCATGTGTGTCTCTGGGCCAAAGGGGTCACAGTGAGGTCCCATCAGGGTTAGCAGAGGTGGGGAGAAATTCTGATCGCTCTTTCTCCTCTATCTTTCGCTCGCCAGGCAAAATGCAGGGAGAGAAAGGAGAGATTTTCAGGTATTTTTCATTTCCTCTCTTGAATATTTTCTCATGCACATATCTTATCTCCCCCCCATACTTCCTGTGGCAAAGGTTCTGTTCCTCAGCGTATTTGAAGCAGAACCTTCCACAGAACAGATGTTTGATAAATATGCAAAATGAATGAGAAAGAGAAAACCTGAAGGAACAATAAAAAGTGAGTTCTCTTCTTCCTGCAGACCTGGACAAGACGATTGGAATATTTTCTGGGTTGTTCTATAGAAACTTTGTCAATAAGTATGGAATCATAATTTCTTTGATGCAGAAGCAAACTTGGAATAATTTAAACCAGTGCTTCCCAGTCATTTCATCAGAGGGTTATCAGGGGATTTTTTGTGGGGCAGTCCTCTTGCCCAGAGATTCTCCTTCAATAGGCTTGGGGTGGGAATGAGACTCCCAGGTGCTTTTGAGGGTAGAGGACCTGGTTTCGGAGTCACTGGTCTTGCCAGTCTCCTCACTACAGAGGGGGCTTCTGGCCCTGGGAAGCAGTCTTTGAATGGTCCATGGTGCTCTCAGTTGGGAAGATGATTGAGGGTCTTCTCTATGTGGTAATAGTTACAAAGTATACAAGGCATGGTTTTCACTTGGGGAGACGACTTCACTCTCCAATTGGGAGACAAATTATTCTTGTGCAAAATAGCACAAGATTTAAACATGAGTGCATAAGTACGGGAGCTACCAGAAGTTCCATGGCAAAAGGCAGTGTGACTGAGGGGTGTATAAAAGGGAGGAGATTCTGAAGCAAGGCCTTGAAGAAGAGGAGAATTAGCTAAAGAGAGAAGGGGCTTCCAGGCAGGAGGAGGGCGAGTGAGGATGTCGAGCCTAGAAAGCCTGGTCACGTTGAAACAGTCAGGGCTGCCTCGACAGGATCGGGCTGAGGTGAGTTCTGGGCTCATCTGGAAGGTTTCAGCATCTTCCCAGGACTCCTGAAGTGTGTAAAACAGTTGTGGAGTCGTCAGAGGGCATGAAACTCTCCAGCAGCTCCCTCATGTTGGCCAAGCACTCTGTGACTTTTATGGGTATAGCCTGCCATGCCCTGAGGCTTTCGGTGGATGCCAGATGGGCCTCATTAACCCACCTTTACAGGTGGAGAAAGTATTTCCCATAGGCAATGAGCCTTGATCCTGGGTGACCCAGCCAGGTGGGGGAAGGGCTGGGGCTGCTCTTCCTGGGTTGAGATTCCAAGTTGTGGTGCCTCCCTCTTAATATGACAGCACTTTTCTAGGACCACATGGGGCTTGGAATCTCACCCTTGTCTTAAAAGCAGCAAGATGGGTTAACTCTGAGCGCTATAGATGGTCCCTTGTGGGATTGTTGAGCAGGATCACACAGAATGGATGAAAAGATAACAATGTCTGACCTTTGCTTCAAAATAATATTGGGGGTGGGGAAAGAGGGTGGTGAGTACAGATGTGTATTAGTCCATTCTCACAGTGCTATGAAGAGCTACCTCATGGTGGCTTATGTCTGTAATCCCAGCACTTTGGGAGTCTGAGGCAGGTGAATCGAGATCAACAGTTTAAGACAAGCCTGGCCAACATGATGAAACCTAAACTAAAAATACAAAAATTAGCGGAGTGTGGCGGCACGCACCTGCAATCCCAGTTACTCAGGAAGCTAAGGCAGGAGAATCGCTTGAACCCAGAAGACAGAGGCTGCAGTGAGCCGAGATTGTGCCACTGCACTCCAGCCTGGGCCACAGAGTGAGACACCATTGAAAAAAAAAAACAAAAAACTACCTGGGTGGGTAATTTATAAAGAAAAGAGGTTTAATTGGCTCACAGGTCCCCAGGCTGTACAGGAAGCATGGCTGGGGAGGCCTCAGGAAACTTTCAATATGGCGGAAGGCAAAGGGGAAGTAGGCGTGTCTTTCACAGCCAGAGCAGGAGGAGGAGTGGGAGCAGGGAGATGCTACACACTTTTAAACAACGAGATCGCATGAGAACTCTATCACAAGAGCAGTACTAGGGGAATGATGCTAAACCACTAAAAACCACCCGCATAATCCAGTCACCTCCTACCAGGCCCCACCTTCACCATTTGGGATTACAATGGAACATGAGATTTGGGTGGGGGCACAGAACAAAATCGTGTCAAGATGCAACAAGACTGGTTAGCATTGTTGAAGATGGGTAGTGGATTCTTGGGGGTTCAGTAAACCATTCTCCCTACTTCTCTGTATGTTTGAAATTCTCTATAATAAGGTAACCAAAATTTTATCATAGACCCACTCTATTCTCTCCTATTTCAATTTTTCTGGGGTGATTACAACTTTGTTTCACCTGCCCTGTTTATACCTTTAACCAGAGAATACAGAGGCTGGCCAAAGAAGAAGGTGGGGAGAATTTTCTTAGGGCTTTCTGAAGTCGATTATCTTATCCAAAAATCTTTGGCTACTTCTGTCCCCTTTTCAGATAGCAGCTGGTCCAGAGAGCACAAACAATTTGCAATTACCACCTAAAATAGCAGAACAGATGCTCTGATGCTCAGGAGGGATCACAGTACCTGTGACCGCTAGCCCCACCATGTAGTATTTGCAGGTTCGTATTCATTCTCTGCAGCTGCATCCGTCCATCTCTCCAGCCATGTATCCTGGGATGGGTGTTAGGGAGCACCTGTTCCATGCCAGGCTCTGTGCTGGTGTTGGCTGTATAAAGATCATCAGCCCAGGGGGCCCCTCCCTGGGGACCTGGGATCCAGAGAGAAGTAACTCCAGGAGGTGCTGGGCTGAAAGTGACCCCAGGAGGAGGTTCTGTGGTTAGGAAAATAAGGGGCAGAGGAATGTTTAAGCCAAAAAGAGGCTCTTCTAGGTCTACTCTAACTGCACCTCTTTGACCCCTGGGAAAATGCATGGGCCACTAGAGGATGTTTTCATCTGGGGTGTCTTATCAGCCTGCTCTGCCCCTCATCAGGGGGCACTCAGAAGGGAAGGGCCTGGGGGTGCTGTCTGTGATAACCAAGGTGCAGAAGGGACCAAGAGCTCAAGGAATGCCTCTGGTCCTGGCATTGGCCTGACCTGCTCCTGCCCTCATGTGCCTGAGCCCCACCCTCACAGTCACTCTGTCCTGGGTAATTTGCAAAACCTCAGCCACTCTCTGCCAAGGGCATCCTCCTCCCACTTCTGTTTTTCCTGGATCTGTGCTGGAAGAAATAATCAGGAGGATATGAGGTTCCAGAAGAGCAGAAGAAAACTGGAATCTTGGAGACTCTTTTTACAACAGGAAGTTCCCAATCCAACCCCCATGGGGAATTTTATTTTTATGTTCTGAAGAGCTGCCATGTACATTTATCCCAGTTTGGGGGCACATTCTTTACCCTTGGTCTGTTCTAGCTTGGCAGTGCAAGCCACAGATTTGGGAGGGACCTGGTTTGTGGTGTCCCTGGAGATGGCAAATCTCATGACATTGTCTTGATCCTGATGGCTCCCACCAGCTTTCCCAAGCTCCGCTGCTCCCTTGGTGCCTGTGTGAAGGCAGTGCTGAGGCAGGTCGTCTCAGGGACCAGCCATCCCAGCTGGCTTTCCCTTGATGATACAGTGGCTGGAATCCATTGTGTGGCCCAGGATGGACAGGCAGGAGGAAGACCTGCTTGGTGGGATCCACATTAAGTACAGTCAGCTCCAAATGAGCCTTCTTCTTTTAGCCAAGTGAGAACCAACTCTGGCTGATCTCTAGCCACATGGTGGGGTAGAAGGAGACATCTGGGCAGCAGCCTTCTTCTTGGCTGATGCCAACAGCCTTGGTTTCTATCCTTGTTTGGCCTTGGGTCTCTGCTTGTGGTCCAGTTTAAGTGGCTGAGGTGCTGGAGGCCAGTGTGAGTCTTGGGTGATGTGGTTATTTGCAGGTGGCCCCTTCATGTGCTTTACAGAAGGTCAGTCTCTACAGCTCATTTGACATAAGGGACCATTTGCCAAAGTTGTGGTGCCTTTTCTAGTGGACATCCTGCCCAGTGCTAAGTTCCTGGGCCTTTTCTTGAATGGGGGGTTGGCTGACTTCTTAACCTCTGAGTTCTTCACAAGCACAGATAAAGGAGTCACTGCCTTCTCTTTGACTTTCTTTCATGCAGCATCTCCATATGACAAGAGGTCCCTCTCTCACTTGAACATTTTATGTCTCTTCCCTGTGTCTTAGCGTTGACCTCTCTCCCTGAAACTGCAGAGGCAGCTCCTCCTTCATTCTCACCTTTACTCTGTGTTTTTCCCAGCCCAACCCTCTGTCTCAACAACAACAGATAATCAACCACGCCACTCAGAGTACTCATCCATGCTAGTCCAGCTAGATCACATCTCTGGACCTGCGTTTCCCATCTGTCAAATGAGATACTGATGCTTTTAAACATTTGTATGGCTCTTATTGCATTATTTAGCTGGGTGTGGTGGTTCATGTCTATACTCCCTGCACTTTGGGAGGCCAAGGTGGGAGGATCACTTGAGCCCAGGAGTTCGCGATCAGCCCTGGCAATATAGCAAGCCCCAGTCTTTATAAAAACTAAAAAATTAGCCAGGCGTGGTGGTGAGCCCCTGTAGTCCCAGCTACTTTGGAGGCTGAAGTGGAAGGATCACTTGAGCCTGGGAAGTTGAGGCTTTCAGTGAGCTGTGATTGTGCCACTTCATTCCAGCCTGAGTGACAGAACAAGACCCCGTTTCTTTAAAAAAAAAAAAAAGAAAATTGCTTTTTGTAAATTACATAGAAAACATCAAGGATAAAAAGCAGTTGATTAAATTTAATAAAAGCCATTATCAAAAGTTTACATCGACTGAGGGGTTTTAGTCTTAGTCTTTTTAAAAAATCAGCTTTATTTATTGAGATATAACTCACATTCCATAAAATTCACCCTGCTTGGTAGATTTTTATCTCAGGGATCAATTCTGCATAGTCTTTAGGAAAATGCTCCTGACTTGTCTTTTATGCTTATGAATTTCTTTCTAAAAATCATTTATTATTTACTTATTTTGGTTATCATATGTCCATTCTGGGTTTAGGAAAGGGCTTTGGTTGGGAACGGGGGGCTGGGGTTGGTCCTGTCCCGGCATAGCCCCCATCTAATGATCTCTAGGAAGGGTGGAGCTCTGGCTGGCAGCCATCCTCAGCTGTGAAGCCTGACTCCAGCTCTGCCATCCTCCTCACAGATTTACTCTGAGCATCGGCTGATCCCTGCACATGAGGTGTTGATGGGGGCACAGGGCATGGAAGGAAACTTGGAGTTTAAATACCTGGTGTCAGGTCCTGATTCTTTTCACTATCTGTGTGACCTTGAAGTGTTTCTTAACCCAACACAAGTCCAAGAGTCACCATCTGCATGGGACACAAGGTGGCAGAGACCCTGCCTCAACCTCTCTGGCTTTAAGTTTCCACAGATCTAAAAGGTGGAGACAGCAATCAATGATCTTCAAGTCTCTCCAGGTTTATAATGCATGCCTGCCTGCCTTCCTTCCTTCCTTCCCTCCCTCCCTCCATCCTTCTCTCCCTCTCTTTCTTTCATATTTTAAATGTTTTCTTTATTCAGGCAGAAGTGGGTATTAACAAATGCTGCTTGTCCCCAGCAGGTGGATGTGAACACCAGGCTCCTTCCTTCCCCAGCTCGATGGACCACTCAGTGTTCTCTGGCTCGCTCGGCCCTACCTGGTTCAGCGTCACACTCACACTCATCCATTGGATTATACTTTTTGTCTTCCTTACACAAGGCACATTGTCCCTTTTGGCGGATCAGGCAATGAATGACCCAGGTCAGAGCTGCTTCCCTCTGGTGTTTGCAAGGCCATCTCTGATCTGATGGTGATCTCTCTGACTTTGCTAGAAACCCGGGAAGGCCGTGGCTGCCATCATCCAGGACATCCATTCCCAGAGGGAGAGGGACCTGTTCCGGGAAGCAGACAGGTGAGGCCCCAGCCCCAAGTCTCCAGGCAGGTTCTGGGTAGTGGGAACACACTCCTGTTTCTCATTCTTAGGGGTGTTTGAGTCACACTGTGCCCTGCTCTTGCCCCTAACCCATCTATCTGCTTTCCTGGGTCCCACCTTTCCATGGTCCCCATGAGAAACAGCAGTCCAATTCAGATATACTGCTCAGGTTAACCTCGGGAGAATGCTGGGCTTCCCTTCATCTGTTCCACCTTTGCTGAAAAATAATATAGGAAAAGGTCTGTTAATATTTGGCCCTTTGGGGCAAGTCTACACCCTACTAAAATAGCCTAAAAGTAGTGTGTGTGTGTGTGTGTGTGTGTGTGTGTGTGTGTGTGTGTACATGTGGCTTCTGTTTAGAGCCAGCTCTTGGTTTTTCATGAGCTGAATGTAGATGTAAAAAGTAGAATGTAGATGGTTCAAAAAAAAACAATCAGTTACTTCAACAGTCACTTTCTCTGAACATTGAATATATTCCGTTTTCCAACCTATTTCTTACAACTGAAGTTTGTGATCAGGCCAAACTGGGGCTACAGGTTGACCACTGTTACTCCCCTACAAAGATAGTTCCTGCAGAGAGCCAAGGTAGAAAACTGCAGAAGCAGGCACCTCCTGGCACATCCTGGGATTCCTGCTGGGGTGGCCGCAGGCGGTGCTCTCACTTCCTGTAGAGGGCACAAGCCCAGGCTGTTTCCCCCATGATGGTCAAGGCCGCCTGGTCCTAGCAAGATGCTCCTCGGTGTCCCCTGGTCAGTGAGGGCTGCGTGGTTTTCCTGTATTTGGGAACTAAATGAAAAAATGCCCATCCTTTTAGAATATCGGATATATGACTCAGTTGACCTGCTTAACAACCAAACAGCATTCAGAGTGCATGTGTATCTGTGTATGTGTATATCATTGTATGCAACTGTTCAGGCTTGGAATCTGTATTGTTTACTGTATCATTATATGTAACTGTTCAGGCTTAGAATCTGTATTTGTTTATTCGTTTGTCTGTTTTGTTAAAATTGTGGTTATTTGGGTGTTTTAAAGACATGTGAAACCACATCTTGCCACCTGCAATTCTGCAGCAGAGTGGAGGGCGTTTAGAAAGTCTTGCTCTGAACCTTACATAGTTTGGGGTCCTGGTCTGGGTTTCAGTTTTTTCATCTTAAACATGTGTAGGTCGGAGTTCTAGAGTCTCTTCCAACCCTAAAATGCCTTCCTAATTCTTTTTCTAACCTCTGAGCCTGCCTTCCCCAATAGTTAGCATCGCTTTTCCATGCATAAACTGACCTGAGAAATTCATGAGAAAAGTGGAGGCCAAGAGGTTGGCTTTATTCTGATAGAGCCCAAATGTAGGTGTGGCTTCCAGTCTTGTAGCTAAGAGGCTGGCTAATGGCGCCGAGGGTTAAGCAGCCTTACCCACTAGGCTGGACTAGGGCAGTCTTGCCCCCCCCCGTACCCACCCTGCACAACCCCAGGAGGAGAGTCAGAGGTCCACTCCCTGAGCATAGCTCACTTCTAAGAGAAGGCAAGCTGGAGCCGAGCCAAAGCAACCCAGTTCTTCTTCCTAGTTCCCAGAAGCAGAAAGTGTAAAGGGGCGGAGCCTCGGCCAGTGCTGTGCTTCGGGAAAGTCCTCCTCGCAGAGGCCGGGAGGGAGGAAAAGGCTTTCTTCCCAAGCACCGTCTGTGGTTCTGCACAGTTGGGCGTTAAGAGGGTGCATAGCCACATGCACAGTATATCTCAGAGAGAGACTGTGTATCTGTGTGTGGGTGCGGTGGGATGGGTGTGAGGATTCTAAATCCTGCCCCTTGTCTCCCTCGCAGATATGGCCCAGAAAGGCCACGGTCTCGTAGTCCAGTGAGCCGGTCACTCTCCCCGCGGTCCCACACTCCGAGCTTCACCTCCTGCAGCTCTTCCCACAGCCCTCCAGGCCCCTCCCGGGCTGACTGGGGCAATGGCCGTGACTCCTGGGAGCACTCTCCCTATGCCAGGAGGGAGGAAGAACGAGACCCAGCTCCCTGGAGGGAGAACGGTGATGACAAGAGGGACAGGACGGAGCCCTGGACACATGATCGTAAACACCACCCCCGGCAACTGGACAAGGCGGAGTTGGACGATCGACCGGAAGGAGGGAGGCCCCACCGGGAAAAGTACCTGAGGTCTGGGTCTCCCAACCCGCCCCACGCTGGGTCCAGCTACAAAAGCCGCGAAGACGGCTACTACCGAAAAGAGCCCAAAGCCAAGTCGGACAAGTATCTGAAGCAGCAGCAGGATGCCCTCGGGAGGTCCAGGAGGAAAGAAGAGGCCAGGCTGCGGGAAAGCAGACACCCCCATCCCGATGACTCAGGCAAGGAAGATGGGCTGGGGCCAAACGTCACTAGGGCCCCTGAGGGCGTCAAGTCCAAGCAGAATGAGAAAAATAAAACCAAGAGACCTGATAGAGACCAAGAAGGAGCTGACGATAGAAAAGAAAACACAATGGCAGAGAATGAGGTAATGATCAATCTCTTCCCCAGGTAAGGCAAGGTAGGCCCTGAAGGAGAATAATCGTAATAATATGATGATGATGAACATTTATTGAATGAATGAACATTTACTGGCTATTTACTATGTGCTAGGCACTCTGCGAGACACTTAATCTCAATGAACTCATTTAATCCTCCCAGGTTTGGAGTACCAACGTTTGAGCTTGGTACTGTTGCTACTGCAGATGAGGAAACTGAGGCACAGAGAACTTACCTTATTTGTCCAAGAACACACAGTCAGGAAATGGCAGACACAGAATTATACCCAGGAGATCTGGCCCCAAATCCCACAGCACCTGTTGCCTTTACTAGAAGTTAGGGCAGGACATGATGGAAAGGCCTGTAGTCCTGTTTGTCCAGTAAGGAGTGGCCCTGAGGTGTTTGCACCCGAAGAGTCTGCCAAGGGAGATTAAATATTTGGTCCATTCTGTCTCCCTCCTGCCAAAATCATTTACCAATCCTGGAGCTCTGATGAGAGGCGGTAAAGGAGAAGCCGCCACCACCCACTAAGTTAAACTGGGTGTGCACAGCAGCTCACACTTGTATTCCCAGCACTTTGGGAGGCCAAGGCAAGCGGATCACCTGAGGTTAGGAGTTCGAGACCAGCCTGGCCAACATGGTAAAACCCCGTCTCTACTAAAAATACAAAAATTAGCCAGGTGTGGTGGCGCATGCTTCCCCGTTACTCAGAAGGCTGAGGCAGGAGAATCACTTTAACCCGAGAGGTGGAGGTTGCAATGAGCTGAGATCATGCCATTGCACTCCAGCCTGGGTGACAAGAGCGAAACTCCATCTCCAA
>NW_016107574.1:615633-622035 GCF_001604975.1 Cebus imitator | reverse complement strand
AAAAAAAAAAAAAAAAAAGAAAAAGGATGGCAATTGGCTGGCACCTTCACTCCAGCATCTGAAAAGTCTGAGGACTTGTATCAGTACTTCAGTTCACACAGGGGTGTCACAAAGAGGATCCTGGGTACCAGGTTTAGATTCTAACTTGGCTTATACTTCCTTCTTGCCAGAGCCTTCTGTATTTAAGTAGGGGTGGGATAAGTGAGGTTTGGCAGTCTGCATAAGGAGCCTGATTTTTAAAAGCCTCCACACATATCTTCTAGTCATTCTGACCTGGGAGTTGGTGAGAACACTGAGCCCAAATAAGGAGCCCAAATCTCAACTGCATGAACACTAAAGAGTCAACTTTTTGGATCCTACTTCAGCATTCATTCCCACATGAATAGATGGAGTGCCATTTTGCCAGGTGGTGTGCTAGGTGTAGGCGAGCCACAAGTGAATAGGACACAGTCCATGTTACAGCAGAGAAGGAAGACCAGTGGTGGAAACAGACCTATTAATATAAAAATAATTTGCATACAGTAGGACTCACATTGGCATTTACCGCGGATGAGCTGCTTTGTGGGCAATTATTAACTGTGCACAGGGATAGGAGAAGAGCTGCTCAGAGAAGGTGACATTTGACCTGAGTATCAAAAGCAGAAAAAGCAGTTTGGGCTCTTTTTTTTTTTTTTTTTGAGATGGAGTCTCACTCTGTTGCTCAGGCTGGAGTAAGGTGGTGTGGTCTTGGCTCACTGAAACCTCCACCTCCCGGGTTCAAGTGATTCTCCTGCCTCAGCCTCCTGAGTAGTAGCTGGAATTACAGGCACACACCACCATGCCCGGCTAATTTTTGTATTTTTAGTAGAGATGGGGTTTCACCAAGTTACTCAGGTTGGTCTCGAACTTCTGACCTCATGATCCACCCACCTCGGCCTCCCAAAGTGTTGGGATTACAGGCATGATCCACTGTGCCCAGCCGGGGTTCTTGTTAGAAGCAGCAGCAAGGGCAAAAGTGAAAAAGAAAGACTATTTCTGAAGAATCTAGAGATATTTGGCATGGCTGCATCTTTAGGGCATATTAGGGATAAAATTTTTAAAGAATAAAATCATGACTCTGGTGCAAATGAATACATGTCAAAGGTTTTATTCAACTCATTAATTAATGAGGGCATCATACGATCCAAAAACCAACTCAAAAGAGAATCCAAAGAGCAGGCAATCAGGAATGTGGAAATGAATTTGCTAATAGGTGTAAAAGTGGCCCCTTCCACAGGGGCAGGGAATCAGTTGCATCTCCAGCAGAGACAATTCATTTGCATTTCTAGGAACAAGAATCATTTGTATGCAACTTATACAGTTGTAAAATAGCTCAGTTCAACATAATGAAAGGTACAGACTCGTATAGAATCAGACACCCTGAAAGGATGTGCTAGACGAATGCCCAGCATTCCAGTGGAAGCACACCGGTAATCTTTTTTTCGCCCATTACAGAGTTGGCCACAATTTGTCCCAACTGGCACAGCGGGGGGAAGCACAGGAGATGAGATTAGGGAAGAGGGTGAGGTGGGCTCATGGAAGACACAGTGTGCTTCACCAAGGACTTGAACTCAGTTCAAAGGACCTGGTGAACCAGTGGACATTTTTAAAAGTGTATCTGCTTGGAGGTGACCAAGTTGCTGATGATGGGTGATGGGCAGAGAGCAAGAGTTGGCAGGGGCTCAAGGAAAGCCTGGGCTTCATGTGGCTACCGCCAGCCTGCCAACCCTCTGTCCCCCAAGGCTGGGGGTGGAGCTGCTCCCGACGCTTCTACTCACACTCCTGAGACTCTGCTCCGGCCACCCGATTCCTCCTAGGGATTGACCATCCTGCTCTCATTGGCTTCTATAACACTGCTCATGTAAGGTGACACTATGTGTCATCCACAGAGCCCCTGTTGGAAAAAGAGTCTCAGAAAGCCCCAAGGGTTTCCTCACAGTTCTGTTGGTCAAGTTGGTTCTGCCTCTTACAGCCCTGGAGTGGGGTCAGTAAGGACTTACTGGGGCCTCTCACAGAATGTTTCTGTAGGTTTGGAGCCAGGGGTCCAACACTGTGTGTTGGAATGACAGCAGAACAGAGAATATTTTGCACTGTCCTCAAACTCTGTATGATGAACTTGAGAAAAGCCCAGACCCCAGAGGACTTCCCCAGGAGTCAGACAACAGGTGGCAAAGGCCTGGTTCCTGAGAACCAGGTCACACCCTGTTTTCTTCTGCCTGTTTTCTTGTTTGTAAAATGGGTGTGATCACAAGACTATTGTAGTACTTTAAAGAACTCATGTTCATGAAAAATCCTGAGCTGTCTGGAGAAAGTGCCCCTGGTGGAGAAGCCAGTGTGCGTGCTGTGGTCGTGGATGGCCGCATCCATACCTGAGACCCAGTCCTGGCCACAGAAGGAGGAAAGAAATCAAGTCACAGATAAGGAAAACTTGGGGAAGAAACACCGCTACATCCTGCTGGGCTGGGGGTCTGAGGGCGGCAGGCCCAGGTCCCTAGGGAAGGGAAGCCAGGCCAGCGTGATGGGACCATGGCTGACTGAGGAAGCTGTGCCATCTGTGGGGCCGGAGCCACCGCTCAGCTCCGTTCTACGGCCACCATACAGGAATGCATGCCACGCTGTCAAATGTCTCCCTTTTTTTAGAGCAAGACAAACGTCTAGTACAGACCAAAACATACCTGTTGACCAGATGCTGTCCAAGAGCCCCAGAATGTTACCCCTGGTATAACCAATCCCTAAGAGGGTTTTTTTCTATTTTTTTTGAGATGGAGTCTCAAAAATTGTGCCAGTGGCACAATCTCAGCTCATTGCAACCTCTGCTTCCAGGGTTCAAGCGATTCTCCTGCCTCAGCCTCCTGGGTAGCTGGGACTACAGGCATGTGACACCACGCCCTGCTAATTTTTTGTATTTTTAGTAGAGATGGGGTTTCACCATGTTAGCCAGGATGGTCTTGATCTCCTGACCTCGTGATCCACCCACCTTGGCCTCCCAAAGTTCTGGGATTACAGGTATGAGCCATAACGCCTGGCTGAGGAGAAGATTTTTAAAACCCTTACACTCGCTTCAGAGCCTAGACAAGATCCAGCCTTGCGGGAAGACAGGTGCAAACTTGTCATTCACCCCACCTCCTTCTACCAATTTCATTCTTATATTGACCAATATTTGTTGAGCACCTGTGCTGGGGTCACAGTTAGTGACACTGAAATGTCCCTTGGGCTCACGGAGCTCACAGGCTAGTGAGAAAAATGCTAATCCAGTGATTTCTCAAATGAACAGACGAGCCTGAGTATGAAGCGCTAAGAAGGAGATGAAGGCACACAATGCTGTGAGTGCCTGTTGTCAGTCTGAGGCTTCCCGGGTGGGGCTGTGACTGTTGAGATTTGGGGGAATGGTGAGTACTGACTGGGTGAAAAGGAAGCCAGCAGGCAGAGGGAGCAGCATGCACAAGGGCCCGTTTGCAGTTCCAGGGCTCCAGCGTTGCCATAGCAGAGAGCTGGAGTTAGAGTAGCAGGAGGCGAGGCCGCCTTACCAACAGGGACTGTGCTATGCAGGGTCTTGTAGGGAGACTGAAGATTTTTGTCTTTATCCTAAGTACCAGGGGAAGCAAATGAAGTATTTAAGCAAGAAAATGCTGTGAGGAAGCCGGGCACGGTGGCTCATGCCTGTAATCCCAGCACTTTGGGAGGCCGAGGTGGGAGGATCACTTGAGGTCAGGAGTTCGAGACCAGCCTGACCGACATGGTAAAACCCCGTCTCTACTAAAAATTAAAAAAAAAAAAAAAATTAGCCGGGCGTGGTGGCAAATGCCTGTAATCCCAGCTGCTCGGGAGGCTGAGGCAGCAGAATCACTGGAACCCAGGAGGCAGAGGTTGCAGTGAGCCAAGATCACGCCATTGTACTCCAGCCTGGACAACAAGAGTAAAACTCCATCTCGGAGAAAAAGAAAAGAAAAAATACAGTGAGAATGTGATCATTTTTGCACTTTGGAATGATCATTCTTGATTGCCTTGGGAAGAATATGGGAGAGGGTACAGAGCAGAAGTGGGAGACCAGTTTGGAAGTGGTTCGGTAGCCCGGGCCCTGGGGCGGCAGAGCCCGGCTTGCAACAGTTGGCACCTAACGTCTCGGTCTGTGAGCTGGTATGGGCAGCTGGGGGCACCTGTTGCAAGGGTCTATTCCCCTTAAGCTGCTGCTCTCTCCTGGAAGTGATCCCAGAGCAAGCAATGGAAGCCCTGAAAGGTTGTTTCCTTTGCCTGCAGGGAGGAAGAGCAGGGGTCTGCTTGGTGGAGGGCTTTCAGCCCGGCTGGCAAGACCGTCCCTGCCTCTCCCAACTTGAACTGGAAGGGGTCCCTTTACTGTGTTGATCTGGGAGTGTGGCTGCAGGAACTGCTTGGGAAGGGTAAGGATTGTTTATTTTGACAAGAGAGGGCCATGGATAGTTGACACAGGGAGATTAAAAATAAAGTCACCTGTTGGTGGAAGCTATAATAGCCAAAAATGTGTTTGTAGCTGCTTTACACTCAGGCTCGCACAGTAGACTTCAGCAAAGCCATCCGTGGAATCTCCCACACCAAACACTGGAAAGAGAAAGGACTTGAGGATCTGAACCACCTGTCCCTGTCCGGTAATAACTGGTGAAACCAGTCAGCCCTGAGCTTCTGCTCCAGCTGGCTCCTAGTAAGCTCAAGGGGGTGTGTCTGTAAGAAATCAGAACTAGAGTAGTTTATTTCAACCAACCTCGGCCAAGAATGTCCTAGAACTGCAGCTTGCCCCCCAGAAAGCCCCGGAGTAGTTATTGATTTGGTAGTCAAAGTTTAAGTCATGGGAGAATATCCCTCAGAAAATTCTAACATGGGAGTTGGCAAAGTTTTCTACAAAGGACCAGATAGTAAATATTTTAGCCTGTGTGGGCCAAGAGGCGAAATTGAGGATTTTATGTAGGCACTTCTATAATCACTTAAAATGTAGTTATTTAAACATGCAAAATTCATTCTTAGCTCACAGGCTATACGAAAACAGGCAGCAGGTCAGACTTGGTCTGCAGACTGTAGTTTTCTGACCCCTGTCTCCAAGGCTGGTTAGAGGCCCTAATTCTCAAACAAAACACCTGCTTTCAATTGTTCAGTTTCACAGACATGGGCACTATTGTGAGGGTCCTTATTTGAGGGAAGAGAATAGAAGGAAGGAGGAAAGGGGGTGCTAATCTGGCCTATGATTCCAGGACAGAGGGCAAAAGAAAGGTGTGAGGGCACTCTGATTGGGTGATAACGCACTTTCTGCCTATAAGTGTCCTGGATGACTTTTTCACAGCCAAGATGACTCTGTTGGGGAAATGTCACCATGATGGTTAACACCAAGGTCTTGTCCGGTCCAAGTCAGTTCAAGTTTGGCTACTTCTACTCCGCAAAAAAAGAAAATACACAATTTGCCAGGGATTTCAGCCCCTTAAAGACATCAGGCCAGGTTTCAAGATATTTCTCTGCCTTTATTTGTCTGTGTGACTGTGATTAAGCAAATTACTTTACCTCTCTGAACCTCAGTTTTCTAATCTATAAAATAAAGATGATAACAGCAGCTGCATCTGAGGGGTTCTGGGAGGATAAAGGAAACAAATGCTGTATGTGAAACCCATCTGAACAGCTGGAACCTGCGTTCAGTATCATTCTTTTTTTCTTCTCCCTGTCACTGCTCACTGTTGATTTGGTTTGCTCTGTTATTCCTTTGATAAGGCTGGAAAAGAGGAACAGGAGGGCATGGAAGAAAGCCCTCAATCAATGGGCAGGCAGGAGAAAGAAACAGAGTTCTCTGATCCAGAAAACACAAGGACAAAGAAGGTAAAGTTTGTTTCAGGTTCTGCACTTCTGCCATGAGGGACTGAGTCACAGGAGTCTCCCTTTTGCCCGATGGTGTCCTGCTGGATGGAATATGGCTGAGACCCCACCGTTGGTTCCATGAATGAACCAGTCCTCCTAGTACTACTTTGGAGGAGTGGCTGTGTCTGGAATCTTCGGACAGTTTTTATTGAAGCAATCTTTACCCACATGTCTGGGCTCTGCTCACTCTCCAGCAACTTGGCTGTGTTCCTACGAGAAAACATGTGCCCAAAAAAAGACTCAGGCTTCAGAGCCAGGCTCCCAAAATAGACGAGTCCCTTGGCGGGGACGGGGCACGATGCTGCTTTGGGCACTCAGGCTGGGGCCCTGACTTCAGCAGGCCCAGACCCTAGGATTAGCAACACATCCAGTGTGCCTATACAGATTGTTTTACTTAATTAAAATTTTAAAATCCAGTTACAGATCTTCTGGGCTGGGGCTGTCCCAACAAAAAGAAATGTCCTTGGAATGGGCCAGCTTCATGCCTTTCTGGTCAGGAGAGGCAGGACAGAT